>NC_141671.1:88953727-89483727 GCF_028749965.1 Puma concolor | reverse complement strand
TAAAAAAAATTAAATAACTGTCTCTTCCTGGAATATCATTTGAATGCCATAATAATGGATTATCAATGATTACCTACTTTCTAGTATCCAGGACAGACAGATTTAATTTAGAAAGTGACTAAACCAAACATACTCCTGATTCCACGAACCACACATGATCATGGCAGCCAGTCTCTCACCACAAGCTATTAACTCTGTGTCAGGAGGCACTGCATCCCGAATGCCTATTAAAGGACTCCGGATTTTATTTTTTGTTGTAATGACAATAATGAGAAAATATACTCCATTAAATGTTTACCAATGTCTTAAAGTAGAAAGCTTCCTAATTCCTTGATTTTATGTAGAACTGCCACCTTTTTTTAGTCCTCCTATTGTTTGTTTGCCTGCTGAACTGTTTTCCTTGCCCCTGTTATCTAACTCCCCTTCCAGACCCCACAAATGTTACCACGCCTCTCACAGAGAAACTCTTGCTTGGCTGAAATTCTCTATTTCTTGACAGTTATCAATTTAGAGACTAGTAGATATGTAAAAATAATCAAATTCAGCTCTTTCATTTTACATATAAATAAATGGATAATCAAAATTACCTATCTATCCAGTGTTCTACCACAATCCTAAGAAGTCCATAATATTATTATAAGGGGAAAAAAGTAAAACACAATTTTAAAAATCTTAAGAAACAAAGATAAGCAACAACACAGAGCAGATAAGCAAAGGGGTTTTAGAGTCAGAGAGACGGAGTCTTCTATTTACTAGCTACATAGCCCTATGTAAGTTAACCTTAGCATCAATCATTCTAAAATTGGTATTCCCATCTGTAAAATGGGAAAAACATTCATGGTGTCTTTATGGGAACTAATGAGATGATGCATTTAAAGTTTTGGGGACAATGTATAGCGTTGCATGGTAAGACGCCAATTAGTCCTAAGATTCACAGATAAATAATCAAAAAATTTTAAAGGTAGCGGGGGGTAGGGTAGGCAGGCAGGTCTTCTGACACTGATAAAATAGATCATTTGCAAACCAATCAGCACAAGAAGATGGGTGCCCTGTTTTATAATGAGGTTTACGTTTGCTTCCAATATGAGATAATATCAGCTAAATTCAATCATCTTACATATTAACACAGTGCAGCTTTCCTTCATTTTCAATTTCAAAGAAGGTCTAAATGTGGCTTTTGCAAACACTGGTATCAATACAGTAAAAGTTGATCCAAGCCAGACATTAGATTGTGTGTAAGTAGTTAAAAATAATAATAATAATAATAATAATAATAATAATAATAAATAAGACAGATACCTGTCTTGTTCAAATTTGAGGGTGAAGGAACCCCTATTAACCCCTATTAACATTGTGAAAATTGTTTTTCCATTTCTTTGACACTATTATTTATTGTTCTAAATGATTAAAACTATTGCACTAAGTAAAAGCTCTTCATTTTTCATTGACACCAAAAGTCAGAAAGAAAAAGCAGATCTGTGGAAACAGAATCTTCAGAGATGTTTACCAAGTACCATTCAGAATTCTAGTATGCCTTTTATCTCAGTATTGAACCTGAAGAATTGAGTTAATTGCCTTATTTTCTATTGTAAACAAATTATGATCCCATACAAACTATTTTCACATTAGCTGACATCAATCAGATAATTAGGGACACCATATATAATTATTGGGAAGTTAGGGATGGTGTGGGAGGTAAGAAGGAAAAAAAATAAAATTTCAAAATATCAGCAAAGACTTCATCGTCTAATCTCATCTTCTACCAAAGTTAACTCACGCCTGGTGTCTTCTATAAATGGCAATGTGTTATGTAAAAGAGACAAACGCTAAAGAAAAAAATAACTGACTCCAATCACAAGGACAATTTTTCAAATCCATGGCCAGGCAAAAAGGAAGGAACCCAAAAGAATGTTAAAGCTTGTTCAATCCCCATATGTGCCCATTAACTTCACAAAAAGAAAACTGCTCCTAGTCATAGCCCTAACCCCTGCTGGTCATCTCACAAATGTGCCACTAGTCACACACAAAAGAACGTGGATGGCTCTTGTCACAACTTCTAGAAATCATGGTGGGAAGAAAGTGACTATGTCTACTGTGAACAATGCTCAAGCTACCAGTCAAAGGCTCTAAAGATTCACTTTCTTTGTTTCCTCCTGTTTCTTTTTTGTTTGTTTTATCTCAAACTAATTTGCATTTGTGGAAGAACAGCATTTCTGAAAGAGAAAATGTGTGGGGTTTTTTTTTTGTTTCATGACTGAAGGAGGAAGTAAAAAGTAGGGATGACTAGAAAAGTGAGGTGTCATAGAAGATCAACAAGTTGGAAACATAATTTAGAGCTATTAAATATGCCTTCTAAAAATATGGAAACATATTTTTAAATTCAAGGTCCTCTGTCCCTCAGAGGTTGTTTTTAATTTGATATAGAATGTTTTATAAGTTATAAAGACAGCATAGAGAAGAAATGAAATTTGTATTCAATACACAAATATACAGATTTTAGGTAGTTCTATGTCTCAATATCCTCAGTCAGGTCAGTTAATGGAAAACTAGAAATGTGCTTTTAAAAATGGGGGGGGGATAAATTATAGTTGATGATGACCAAAAAACATCCAGATGTGAAAGTCTTGATTTAGTAAAAGGCTCCATGGATGCCAATCCTCTTCCTAATCCATTAGACTTATACTAAGAGGTTAGCATGCACAAAGCATCATCTTTTCCATCCAGAAAACTGCCATTAATTTATGATTCTATAGCTAGCAGAAACAACCTGGTTGCAAATTTACATGCTCTGGGCATCAAATAAACTAATTAAACCGATCTATACAGTAATTGTCTTCTACTGTTTACTGATTAAAAAGCCCTTGAAATAATGAGAATTCCTTTCAGTAGGAAGGCTTGGACCCATGAGCTATGATGACTATCCATGGTATCAGAACTCCTCCTGGAGGACACAAGGCTAAGAAGCAGTAAGCAGTAAAATGCTGGGTCTCCCTCTCAGCAGTCACTGTCTTCTAAGTCTAACTCTGAGACAGTGTGACCTGTTTCAAAGCTTAGAACTCAGATTCTCCAAGGTTACCAAGAATATTCCTCAAAATTTCAACAGAGTTCAGAAGATTCTTTAGATAAATGTCTTACACAAGGGTAAAAGTTCTAAAGGAAAAGTCAGCTATAAATATAATCAAAAAGACTAATAGGACACTCACTGAATTTGTCCATAATCTATGCTTTTTTTTCTAAAACATGTTTGCTTCTAGATCAAGGAATTCATGATATGGCAATAGCACAATGAGGAACATGAGAGATCACAGACAAAAAACAATGTCCAAAGTTTTTCAGAATGTATGGTTGTTACCTTGCATTCTAGGAATTCTCAACTACCAACATTTGAGAAAATGTTTTCTTAAATTTATAGTGAAACACAAAAGTGAGAGAACATTCTGAATACTTCCATAACATTCAGGGTCCTGGAATATTGAATAACGTGGGCAAGGTTTATCGAGTATTTTTTTAAGTTTATTTATTTATTTTGAGAGACAGACACAGCATGCACACAAGCAGGGCAGGGGCAGAAAGGGAGAGAGAGAGAGAGAGAGAGAGAGAGAGAGAGAGAGAGAGAGAGAATCCCAAGCAGGCTCCACAGTGTCAGTACACAGCCTGATGCAGGGCTCCATCTCACAAACTGTCAGATCATGACCTGAGTTGGAACAAGAGTTGGAAGCTTAACTAACTGAGCCACCCAGGCGCCCCTGAATAACTTGAGCAAGGTTTTATATTCACTTTCTGTATGCACCTACTTCGTACTCAATAGTATGGTTTGCAATTATCATGTCAGAAAAAAAAAAGTTTTCACAACAACCCAGTTCAAAGATATATTTTCTGAATATATTCAGGGATACCCATTAATCACTTCACTACTATTTTCACCTTTTAACGAACGAAGAAAAGCAGAAGAAAAACAATTAAAATGAATTATTTGAAATAAAATTAGAGGTTGCTGCCTTATAAGAATGTCCTTAAGTTACTTAGCTTCCATTTTTTATGTATACCTGGAACTTAAGACCTGCTGAACTGTACTGGTATAATATTTTAAAATTTGTATAAATACCTACCAGGCTGAGAATGCCCACCAACTTTCAGCATATATTGAACCATTACTGAGATATCATCCTCCAAAGAGTATACAATGAAAATTCTTACATAGTCATTAATTGCAATTACCTCTCACAGTAGAGTTATATCTCGTCTTTTGTAAGGTACTTATGCTCATTCGAAACCAAAATAACAGGTATTATTATTTTTTTAGCAAAATTGAGGCCTTCAAATCATTAATAGTTGCTACTAACAAAATAATAAAGCATCTTTTGCTTTATTTAGTTTTATTTAGACTGTTCTGTGTTCATATCCCTTATGAGCTCAGATTCATAACCAGACAACACTGGGCCAAATTAATGCTTTAAAGTGAAATACTATCATATCTCAATTATTTTTGTTTTAAATTTATATGTTTCTTTGGAATGCCCAAATGAAAATTATTCTTGTCTTTTGCACATCTATCCAGATTTTAGGAAAGTAATTTCTGGTGAATAAAAACAAACAAATTACTAAAATTCTATTAGAATTAATTTCTTCCTCCCTGGAGATTCAGTGTTTGGCGACAGGCTATCTCATATTTTCTACCTAATGGACCAATGTAGATGTTTAAAAAGTATCTGTGCATTATACAATAATGTCTGATTTGCCTCTCCCATGGGATTACTTTGAATATTAAGGAAGAGAAAGCATAAAAAGTTTTTTATAAATGATAAATGAATAGATTTTTAAAGAACTATTTACTATTATTTTCCAAGTCTGACATATGCAATGTACGAAATACATATTTATTAATTCTACTCCCTATTATTTTCAGGTGTTTAATCATCAATATTGATATGCCAAGTTTATCTTCCTCCACTCAGCATGAGAGCTTCAAGGAAGACTCATCAGAGAAATTTGGACGCTTCATCTGAGACTTGGCACTGTCAGTTCATCCTGGATGATATCAACAATGCGAACCAACAAAAAGCCTTCAAAATGCCTTAAATATCTAACAGTTATTACTTCCTCAGGCTAATGTAAAATGACCTTGAGACTCCTTTTTTTTTTTTTTTTAAATATCTAACTCTGTTGCTCTGCAGAGCAGAATGGACTAAGGCTGCCACCTTAGAAAGCATAGGGTAGAGCTCTGAAGACATGAGATATAGAAAGGTATTGGAGGAACCTGAGAAAATAGCCAAAGCATGAAAAACTGCTTAGGAAGTTGACCCTGGGCAGCCAAAGAGAAGTCTAGGTCACATGAAGTCTAGGAAGCAAAGGGGACCACAGCATGAAGCAGGGCTCCTGCGTTTGATGAGAATTTTGTGCTCTGAACAACAGCATCCTATTAAGAGGGAATAGTAGAAATGAAATCCAGCTCGTTATTCTCACAGTCTTGTCCTCTGAAGCTGCTCTGTGTTCTCCCTGGACATACGTTTTTCTCGATATGCTCCTCAGTCTGTTCGCCTAGAAGGCTGCTCCTTACTCAGAAGGGAAAGTTTTTTTTCTAATTCTTCCAGCTAGAGAGAGAGCATTTTATTATAATTTGCAGAAAAGTACAGTATAGATTGCCAGTGGCTCTGGGCTGAAGACAAACTTGGTAGATTAACTTATTGTTTCCAGGGAAGGTGTTTCCCTAAAGGAGGTCTTCTTCCTAAAGACTCTCTTTAGGAAGTTCTTGCTAAGGACATCCAACAACACTGGAGGTATAAATGGATTGTGTGTATCAAATTAATTCCCAGTGAAACTATAAAATTCTACTGTGGTGCTTTGAAAGACCCCAGATATCACAGGCTGGGGGTAGGGTGAGGATAAGAAACATGTTAAAGACCATCAGAGAGGGAGAGATAAGTAATATTTTTTTTTCTTTCATGTGTCTTTCTTAAATGTGTGTATCATGGAACTAGCTATACGTTAAATGACGACAGATGCTACATGATTTTGACCACTGTAGACAGTGCTAGCAGTGTATATACTGCATGCTTGCAGAGTGCTTATTGTGAGCCAGGTACTGTCTTAAGCACTTTACATTTAATACCTGATATAATTCAGCATTCTTATAAGGTAGGTACTGTTATTATTATTCCTGGTTTGTGGATAAGAGGTAGACAAAAACTGAGTTTAAGCAACCTGATGATAAGTCACACAGGTAGGGTTGGGATTTAAATCCAACTAATCTAGCCTAACCCCAGAGTCTGTCCTCTTAACAACCTTTATGTTATTATAAATAAATATTTTACAAATAAATGCATGAATAAATCATACAACAGAGTAAACTCAGAGAAAATATTATGTTATCTTAAGTACACCAAGTTGACATTAATTTTGGTGTCTAGAAAAATTTCAGTCAGGTGCCTAATGCTTCAAAAGTTGTGCCCCCTGAGTTACACTTGAAATATAGACAATGAGAAAGCTGTTATAGCATAGTGCCTCCAAATGCTGTGATGAGAAAATATAAGTAGCTATGAGAACATAAAGCTAGGATGTCCCATCTAGTCTTGGGTGTAGGAGTCAGGAAAGGATTTTTAAGAGAAGGGAATATCTCAACTGAAATGAGATCTAAAGAATGACTGAGACAAAAAGGAAAGAAGGATGTTCTAGACAGAGATAATTCCAAGTATGACAACCAAGTAAATAAAAAATAGTAGAGTGCACCTGAGGAACAGAAAAAGGATATATTCCATATAGTTATAGTGGAATACAGAATATGAGGGAGATGAAGCAAAGGATAAAGTTTACAAAGAACAGGCAACAAATATTACAGGAGCTGAGAAAACACCAAGTGTGGATTTTATCGTCAGGGTTCAGAAGTCAGTGATGGATTTCATGTGGGGTAGATCAAAGAAGTGATAGTGTGATTACTATTTCATTACTGTTACTGGTGTGTGGAGAGTAGATTGGAGGGTGCCAAGGCTGTGGACTAGGTGTCAGTTTAAGAGGCTGTTTAAGTAATTCAGGAGAGAAATTAAATATCACACATGGTGAGTTTGAGATGCCTGAAAGATAATTAAATGAAGATGTTTGGAAAACACTGAATTTTCAGGGATGGAGCTCAGCAGAGACATCTGAGTTGGAGAAACTGATACAAGTCCTCAGTTGAAAGATAGTCTTCAAAACTCAGGAGTCAATAAAGACTCCCAGGATGAATGTAGAATGAGAAGTGCTTGCAAGTCAGAATCCTAAGGAATGTCAACATTTAAAGGCTGGATAAAGGAAAAGAAGTCTGAAAGAGGGAGCAGGTGTGCATTCTCAAAGCTAAGAAGAATGTGGTTAACAAAATTAAATCTGTCCACAGGTCAACTAATACAAATTTGAAAATATCCACTTGCAATTACCCCCTAAGGAAGTCCTGTGTGACTGGAGTGAAAGGAGATTCCCATTGGTCTTGGACAAATACATAATGAGCTGAGGAGTAAGTACAAAGTGAAAAATAGACACCTTTTCCACAATTTGTAGCCTTTAATAGGAAGAGACAGGGCAATAGCTGGAGAGTAGCCTGAGTCCAGGAAGAAACTGTTCTTTTTAAGACTGCAGAGATGTGAGTATATTTGAGTACTCATGGCAGGTAGTTGTTGAAGAAAGGCTGAAAGTACCGGAATTTGAAGGGATAATTACTATAGCAAGAACTCTGAGAAGTCAGAGAAAGAATCCAAGATCCAGGTCAGGGAAATGGCCCTGATCACAGGCAGATCATATTTGGTCAGCTGTAAAGGAATGAGGGAGGAAATAAGAAGGAGAATGCAGTTGAATGTGTAGATGGAAGTCTAAGGAAGGTAAGAGATTTTTCATCTGATTGGTATAATTTTCTCCATGAAGCCAGTCAATTTTGGTGTACTTGGGTTCACCAGTACCTTCTTTATATTTATTCTTTGTACTTATACATATAGCAAATATTTTTTAAAACAGTACATAGCCTAACATATCTCAATAACCTATAAAGCATCTATTATGGTACCTCGCATATAACACAGTTAGAAATCAGTAAATATATGGTGATTAATTTTTAAAATCATCTCATTTTATACTTGTGCTAACACCTGAATAAAGGTATGTTAAATAATCTTAAATGAAAATGAGTTCAAAGTTCTTCTAATGTATTCTTCTTGTGTCTATTACACGTAACAATTAAAGCAAATAAAACTTGGGAACCAAAAATATTAGTCCAATATTTCTATTTCTTGGAGGGCTAGGTTCCCTATTAACATACAAAGAAACAAATTTTATTGTTTGTCCCATGTAGTTTTATGTTTTAAAACAAGAAAAAAATTCAATGATATCTATTAAACTATGCTCAATAGATCAGTTCCTTGTTTATGTTTAAAGCCTTAAAATAAAATATTTCTCATTCCAGCAATTAGCATACTCACAACTGTATATCATAGCTTAAGCTTCAGTACAATAACCAAAAAACTGCTAGGCAAATGTCCCAATAAACATATATATGCTACCAAAAACTTCTGAGAAATGAATTTAACACTAAATTTTGCTTACTCTTTATCATTTAAAAAGTGCCACATGATGAGAGCCCAATATGAGTTTATAGTTAAACAACTATATCATCAAACATTATTTTAAAATGATGCATTAAAAAAAAGAAAAAGCAATTAAGGCCAAGCTAGGCACCTGGATTCCGACAACTCCTCTGACATCAGTTGTAAATGCTGAAGTCACAAGTTTCTTACCTAATTAGAGTTTTGCATGTGAAGTTTGAATTAGGCAGTTTTCATTCAAATCTCTGTCCCCTTCCTCTGCCCAACCTTTCTGAACTTCAAATCTTCCTTTCAACTTTTGCTGTCTGTAAGGAAGTTAAAGTTTCTGTCAAGAGCAAACTTATTTCCTTTCTTATTCAATTCATTATAAATGATGGAAATCATTTTATACTCTTATAGATGGCGGGTCTGTGTTTCTCTCAATTCAAGTTGGTTGAATTCTCCAATCTCAAAAGACTTTTAATTGGTCTTTAGGGTATCACTATACCACCTTTTACTTACATCTGACTTGCTGTCAAAAAATTCTGGGTGTTTAAGGTAAATTTGTTTAAGTTAAAACTATCTTCACAACATTTCAGTAAGGCTTGGGAGGCTTGTTACCAGTGTGGAAATGGTGGGGAAAATGGCTCACTGTTATATGAAATGCTAGGGCAGAGCCTGAAAGACCAGATCTCCAGATTGCTATACAGGTTATAGACACCTACTTTATAACATTTGGCTTTACCATGAGTAGCCTGATTTTGCTAATAAAAATAAAGGGTATTTAGTTAAATTTGAATTTCAGGTAAACAGTGAATGAATTTTTAAGATAAGTATACCCCTGTGCAATATCTGGGATATACTTATACTAAAAATGATCCATTGCTTATCTGAAATTCAAATTTAAGCATCATAAATCCTATCTGGCAACCATAAATGTTCCTCATCTAAGAAGATAAATATTGACAACACTGTTTCTTTGAGTGATTCTTCTGGCCTAAACAATATTGCAAACTCAGATTTCCAAATCTCTACTAAGAGTTAAAATTAGAAATTTGCTCAGAATTACATAGAACAAGTTCTCGAGTCTTCCAAGACGAGATATTTAATAACCAAATACCTATCTTAGTAATTATAATTATTATTTTTTAAACATGAAAAAATAATTCAGGAAAGCTTGACTCATGATAGCTTAATATCAATACCCAAAAGGAATTGGGGAAAATAGCCAAAAAACAATTTACTATCTCTTAGAAAATTGAGAGCTGCTAGAGAAACTGAGTATGATGTGAAGAAAAAATATAATCTAATATAAGATCAGCACACCAATCTAAGATTAAATATTATAGGTAAAGAGAAGCAAGAAGTAGGACACAGTGATAGCATTAGCTTTGCCCATGATATACTTATTATAAACAGTCTAGATCAACATGTTATTCTTAAAGACCAGAGTTTGGAGCACCATACTGAAAGATCATCAGTGGCTCACAAACAAGAGAATAAGTAATCTTCCCTGGGAATGTGCCTTGCCTCAGAGTCATTCAAAATTATTTTGATGACTGAATTATAGACAACAAGATAGCATGAAGGAATGTTGACAAGAGTTACTAAAAATAATAAAATAAAATAAAATAAAATAAAATAAAATAAAATAATAAAATATAAAATAAAATAAAATAAAATAAATAAAATAAAATAAAATAAAATAAAATAAAATAAAATAAAATAAAATAAAATAAAATAGAGGAAGAAAGAGATCAGGCTAAATTTCTAAACCTGTCTATATACTGACAAAGGGTCAATTCTAACAAAATGATTTCAAAAGTTTCAAAGCTTGGATCAGAATTTGCCAGGGAAAAATTACATAAAAATACTTCACTTATAGACATTGTATCACTGGCCAACAGACCCGACCCATATTCACAAATCCAGGGAATCTGCTAACAAACTTAAAAATCGGGTTATTAATAAACATTAATTGAGTTACAAGATCTTTCTGACAAAACCAATTTTAATTGAGGAATAAATGGGAGATAATTTGAAACTGCTGTTTCCATGATATTGAAAGGAGGCAGTATTAGTGTCCACTTAGGTTTGGATTTTTCTATTCAGCATATTTTAAGTCCAAGCTGCCAGTCATAATAACCTTAAATGATTCTCATGATTTGGGCACAGCCCATTTGCCCACTTTCATATAGAAATGCAGTTATCTAAACGGGCCAATTTTTGAATGTGAGCAATATTATGTATTCCTTCTCTTATATATTTGAACAATAAAATAAGGAAATTTGGTTGGCTTGAGAAGTGCAGAAAAATTATGTAATTTTAGAATTGACCAAGCAAATATAAATTGGTAAGCAGCTAGGCCACTGCAGATACAGGAAAAAATTGTTTAAGAACTATAAAGCAATGCATTCTCACAGAATTCACTTACGAAAGCAATATCTTCTCAGACACTTGTTTTATATATACTCAGCTGACTCCTTTTAATCTTGATGTGATTTCTAATTATTCTGTGACTAAAGTCTTTTTCTTAAAAAAAAAAAAAAAAAGACAATGGTGTTAACCTACCCCCCCAACCAAAAAAAAATGTTAAGTAGGTATTTTTTGTTGTTACATGAGCCACATTTGTTCAAGCCGTTACTGTTACATTTTATATATTAAAACATCATTATCTGCTCCTTGAAGATTTTAGTGGTTTTAGGGCTTAGCTTTTAATTCTTAATACCCTAAAGACAACAGGCCTGAAAGGACAGAGCATAAAAGAAAGTACTTTACTGAAAGGACTTCTTAATCCGCATTTGAATTGTATTCAAAATATATAACAGTTTTTAGCCTTTTACACTTTTTATTTAAGTCACAGACCTAGTAGAAGAATGTAGCAGTCTGAACATCTTTTCTTACTAAGACCTAAGTAAGTGTGTATCCTACACTGACAAAAGGAAACACACATATGCTGAACCTCGACTTGGAAATGTTTCACAGGTTTGGATGTTTCTTTTCATTTTATGCTTCAGCATTCCAGTGCAATGTCTCTGTCCCTCTGATCACTTGTAAAACCCCAGTCTCTGTCACCTCTGACCAGCAATTAGGAATTGTGTGTGGTGGACCCTCCTACCCACTGCATACTCAGTCCTTGTTTTCAGTGTTAGCCGAGCAAAACGATGTATCTTTATACAATAGGCAACCACTTAGGAATCAATTGGTGATGTTTTATTTCTTTTATACTACTTACAAAGAATTCAATTAGCTTCAAAGGAAAGAGGGAAAATATTTTGGGGTAAAAGTCTAGATTTTACCAGTACTCTTTAAAATGAGGTAAAATTCCTATATTATATTAACACTTAAAAAATAATATTTGATCCCCAAACAAAGGCATTGCTTTTCTGTCCAATTTGATGTCTTTTTCATGCTGCCTCAGTGATGGCCAAATAATTGGTTGTTCACTTGTGTCCTTGTCTCCCCCGACAGTTCCACAGATGCCCTGAACAATGCTCCAAAGACTGCTTTCAGTAGGGGCAAATCCTCATTAATCATTCCTGGCTGACAGCACAAGGGGACACCTGCATCTGGTGCAGGAGCCCAGCCATAGCTTATGGGAGTGTGGATTAAAAACTAAACCCGTGAGAGGTGTGGCAGGCTACTTTTAACAGGAATCTGATAAACAACAACAACAGCACATATACACCAAATAACAAAAAACAAATCCTCTTTTGTCATCCTCATTTATTTAATATCTCAAACTGAAGCTGTGGTTCATGTTGCCATTAAAACACTGTTCTACTAAAAAAAAAAAAGTATATTAGAGAACTAACCACACACAGGGTTATGATACATAGCTGCTAAATTCTTCATGCCTACATCATCCAATGTTAGCATTAAATACTGATGAACTGTCACATAATTTTCATTTAGAAATGATTGCAGTTTCAGCTTCCTATCTTATGGTGCTCATAAATATTTTCCCTACTATATTTCACAAGTGGAATGTATGAAATATACAAATTTTTTTTTGAGCAAAAGCTCTTGTCCCTATGTGATCACTTTCTTTTATTGAAATAAATATGACTATTTTGAGGAATGGGCTAAAAAGTATCCTGGAAATACTTACAAGAAATTAAGTATATTGTTATGTACCATTAAAACTACTTTAACTTGCTTTTTCCACAAAATAAAGTGCTTTTTAATTTCACAGAATACAAGAGTTTTCTTTCACTTGTAACTATTTTCCAAATTGTACCAATAGAAAAGACCAGAATAATGAGCCCTCCAATTCATATTTTGTAGCTTTTGTCTTAAGCAAAAGTATGTCTGTAAAGCATCAGAGCATTAAAAACAAAACAAAACAAAAAACTAGTAGTTAAAATACTTAGGGGACTCAGGGCAAACAATATATTGA
The DNA here is from genome assembly GCF_028749965.1 of Puma concolor. Classification (NCBI taxonomy): domain Eukaryota; kingdom Metazoa; phylum Chordata; class Mammalia; order Carnivora; family Felidae; genus Puma; species Puma concolor. Next base: position 89,470,788 of record NC_141671.1, on the reverse strand, counting down.
AAATTTTTTAAAGTGGAAATTATAAGCATGTTTAAAAACATGACAAAAGTATGTGATTAATAAAGTTGCAGTTTATAATTCTCACTTTGTAAAAGTAGACAAGAAATTTCTCTATCATCAATTACAGAGTAATTATAACACTATGATAAATATAAAACTGAAAGGTTAACCAATGAATGCAACACAATTTAGAATTTCATACTGAAGATGTTTGATTTGGAAATATAATTGGGCTTTGAAGTTCTAGTTTTAAAAAATTATATATATATATATATATATATATATATATATATATATATATGCGCGAAGCTGCATATTGGACAAAAGCTAACAGACCCCAACGTGAACATTTAGTTTACACTGAGTTTGGATATTTAGAATGATTCCAATATAAATCTTCAGAAGTTTTTAGAGGTAAGTAATATTGCAATTGTACTCTTCAAGTCACTATAATATCCCTTAATCTAATTATTTACAAAAGTACTTAATTTAAAAGAATGCATATGAAGCTGGCATGGAAGAATGGGTCGATGCTGTGAAACAATAGCTTCATAATCAGCAGAGCATACAATGGTAGTAAATACTATTTGCTACTATTTAAATGCTATTCAAGAGATACTTCCTCTGTCTCCCAGAGGAATCCAAACTGCCGTTCTCTTCACCTTTGCCAGGGCCTGTCCCATGGCAAAGACATAACAGCCATGCAGAGGAGTTCTTTGGAGCTCTTTGCCCAAGGTTACGTTTCCGTCCTTTGTGGATGCTGCTAGTAGCACCTCACAAGCAAGGGCTCAAAACCTATTTGAAATGTATTACACTTGGATAATCGAGTGTAGCAGCTCCACGTTCTGCTTAGAGATCCTTTTTAAATCAAAACTAAGAACTGCGGCATGTCTACTCTTCATTGGGAGCTGCAGAATCACAGCCTGGAAGTATCTCCCTGTGTATTCTAGGGAAATCTTGGAAATAAGAAACTAACTGCTTCTCATACAGAAGATATAATAACTAAGGTAGTAAGGGATGGAAAAGAAAGGAGAAACAGAGAAGGAAGAAGGAAAAGAGGGAAAGAGAAAAAAAGGGAAGCTAATTATAAAATTGCTTACATCACTCGTCTCTGGGTACTCTGTGGTCCAAGTTTGTTCATCTTTCTTTCTTTCTTTCTTTCTTTCTTTCTTTCTTTCTTTCTTTCTTTCTTTCTTTCTTTCTTTCTTTCCTTCCTTCCTTCCTTCCTTCCTTCCTTCCTTCCTTCCTTCCTTCCTTCCTTTCTCTTTTTTTTCCCCCTATACACCACTTCAATGTTCTCCATTCCCAGGAAAGGAAGAAAAGTAACTAACACTTCTTGAACATGAACTCCGTGGTAGGCATTTTCTATATGTGGTTACCTCATTTAATCTTTACAGTATTCCTGTAAAGTACATATTGTTCGCTCCATCTTGCAAATGAAGAAATGGAAAATCAAGGGGGTTAAAAAATATGTTCAAATCACAGAGCCAGAGTAAAAACATGTTTCAAATTAGACCTGTCCTCCTCCAAAGCACATATTCTTTCCACCTAACCACCTCATGGTTAGAATTCATGTCCAAATCTCTGGACTTGAGTCTAAAAATATCCATATGTCCAATGAGACAGATCCTCAAATTTGTATCAGATTTGCCCATTTCATTTGGTTTTCATGTGCCCATCACTCTATCCCACTCATGTTCAACTAGCTCCTTCCTTATTCATTCTTTATATCTCAGCCTCATGTCATGTCACCAGGATTATTTCCTAATTTCTTTTAATGTATCCTTAACCAGCCTCTGCATCATAGCATTCTGTATAATATATTGATATTGCCTGTTTACTATCCTTACTCTTACCTAGCCTCTGTTCCCAGAGATTAGTGGCAGCATCTTAATACTTCTCTTCATTATGACTAACAACTATGTCTTGAATAAATGACTGAATGAATAAATAAATAAAACAAATGGGTTACATACATGGCAATTACAGACTATTACAGATTTAAGTAAGCATGTAAAAAATATTTGGAACAAAATAATTATACTACTTCAAGCAAAAAAATCAAGATTTGCCTGCAAATTTCAAAATAAAGATGTTTATTTTCTTCTATTCTAAGATGCTTCAGGAAAAATGGTAGGTAGGCATGTATATTACCTTTGATTATTAATATGTAAAGAAGAGCTGAAATTCAGACTTAAATAATTGTTCAAAAACAAGCTGCATTTATGAACCAAATAAGACATTTGCAATTACCATTGAAACTGGGACTGTAGCTTCCTTTGGAATTTATATATTTTTATATTTAGTGATAAATATTTTACAGGTTCCAGTGGCATCTTGTTTTAAAGCTTATTTCAGTTAATTAAAGAAACCTGAAGGAAAATGTTCCTAATTCATTTTTCAAACAATAGAAGACCCATTAAAACATGTTTCATTATTTATTGCATAGTTTCATATGTAGCAGTATGTAATTATTTCTGAAATAACAACAACAAATGCAATATTAAAGCCTAATTTAAATAGATATGTTGAAACCAAACATTAGACTTAGTCCTGTCTCTCAAAAATGTCAATTACAATGCATTATATTATATATCATCATTTTACATAGAACATTAAGATTGTTACATTTAAATGATTCTATTAATTTTCAGAATAGAATTTTAGAGCTATGAAAGCTTAAATAATAATTTATTATATTTCATTTATGTTATGTATTAAGGAAAAAGAAGCCTAGAGATGTTAAATTACTCCAGATTACATGTGTAAACAACATTAACACCTATGCTCCTGGGGTGGGTGCCTGGTGTGGCTCAGTCCATTGAGCCTTGGACTCTTGATATCAGCTCAGGTCATGATCCCAGGGTGGTAGGATCAAGCCCCTCTTTGGGCTTTGCACTGGGCGTGGAGCCTGATTGAGACACTCTCTCTCTCCCTTTGCTCCTCCCCTGCTTGGGATCTCTCTGTCTCTCATAAATAAACAAACAAGCAAACAAACAAACAAACAAACAAATAAAATTTAAAAACCTATGCCCCCAACTCCAAGCCCAGTGGTAATTCCACAGAACATGTTGAGTATTCCATGATATACTCTAAGGATTGACAAACAAGGGTTTGCTGGTCACATCTGGCCCATTGCCTGCTCTTGGTTAAGTAAAGTTTTATTGGAACAGAGCCACATCCATCTGTTTATGCATTGTCTACGTTTTTGTACTATAACAGCAAAGATGAATAGTTACCAGAGACATGTGGCTCATAAAGCTGGAAGTATTTACTATCTTTTCATTTGCAGAAATAGTTTACTGACCTCTGAATAATCAATAGGAATATGAAACCAAAGATTCAAGTTCATAGCAGGATTATACTAGCCCCATCAATAAATTATAATTTGAAGAATAAGGTATTATATAATGATGTCACTGACAAAATAAAAGATGTCTTTAAAAAATGTGTAATCGGTTGTGTGATGATTCTATGCTAAATGATCACATTACTCACATCACCCTTGTTCTGCCCCTCCCCCATTTTTAAATAAGACATTGAGATTTAGATTGGTTGTGTAACTTGTCCTTGGTTATGTTATAGCAAAGACAGAATGTGACCTGGAATCTGATTCCAGAGAAAATCTAATAGCATGAGTGTAAAAGACCAAGACAAATATGCAGTATCATTCACATTGAAAAAAATAATTCAAGAAATAGAAGCAATTTATTTCAAGTCTAATACATATTATTAAAGTAAGTTAAAGGGATTTTCCATTCTTTACATAAAAAGCAGACTATGAAGGCAAAGAACCAATTATAAAAAAAGAAGTTTCAGAAAATTAAAAAGAATAATTACCAAAAAAGAATTTAATGAATGAACCAAATAATGTCATCAATTACACCAGGAAACAAGCCAGAAATATGAAAGACAAAAGAAAGAAATCTTCCATAACAAGGGCAAAAACAGGAAGTAATATCCATTAAAACAGGACACACACACACACACACACACACACACACACACACACACACGAAAGGAATTCCTGACTAGAGGACAGAGACAATGGAGGACAGGAAAAATCAAGGAATCAAAAATAAAGAAAAGTTTACTAAAAGAGAAAAAAGTCTTCAGAATTAAAGTATTTAATATGTGTCAAGTAGAGTGTCCGGGCAGGGGAGAGTACACACTTAGGTAGATTGAGGTTAAATTTCAATATTCTGAAGATTAAAAAAAGTTACCTAAAATCTTTCAAGGAACAAAAAAAAGGTTATGTAATAAACATAAAAATAAAATGCTATCAATATTTTTACAACCACAACTTGCATTAGAAGACAATAGATTAATGTCTTCAAAGTCATGAGAAAAAATTGTTTTGATCCAATAATCCTATGCCTGTACCAATCTATCAATCAGCTGTCAGAGAAAACTAAAATATTTTCGGATTAGCATAAACAAGAAAATATATCTCCTAGGCAATCTCTAATGAAATGATATTCCAGGGTGTTTTCCAGCAAAACAGAAAGGAGAAGGCTAGAAAAGCTGGTGACAAAAAATATATGAAAAAGTTGCAGTTAACTATAACCGAGAAGCACTGCAGAAAATTTAAAATAACTTAAAGGTCTAATGCCTTTGACTCTCTTCAGACATTTCCTCCTTTATGGGTCCAGACTCAACCTTTGATCTAACATTGAATAACAGGTATATGAGCATAAATCTAGAAATGTCATTTATATTGAGGATCATATTTAGAGTCAACTTATAGTCACATTGGAAGATTTAATTATAGTTAGAGATCAAACTTAGGCAATGTGTAAATTTTAATATAACTATATTGTAAAACTGTAACTAAAAAAATAATTATTAAAGTAGAAGAAGAGGAAACTAATGTGCTAAATTGTTCATTTCCCACAAGGATTAAAAAAACACTAACATATATATGATAAATCAAGAAATTGATAATATTTAAAAATGAAATGGTTTAACCACCAAAATAATTTTAAAATGAAAACGGGAGCACCTGGGTGGCTCAGTCAGTTAAGTGACAGGCTCTTGATTTGGGCTCAGGTCATGATCTTACAGTTTGTGAGATAGAGCCCTGTGTTGGGCTATGCACTGAGAGCACAGAGCCTGCTTAGGATTCTCTCTCTCTTTCTCTCTGCCCCTCCCCTTTTCATATCTCTCTCACTCTCTCCCTCTCTCTCAAAATAAATAAATGAACTTTAAAATTAAAAATTAAAAAATTGGGGCACCTTGGTAGCTCAGGCAGTTGAGCGTCCGACTTCGGCTCAGGTCATGGATCATGGTTCATGGGTTCGAGCCCCATGTCAGTCTCTGTGCTGACAGCTCTTAGCCTGGAGCCTGCTTCAGATTCTGTGTCTCCCTTTCTCTCTGCCCCTCCCCTTCTCATGCTCTGTCCGTCTCTCTCTCTCAAAAATAAATAAACATTAAAATAATTAAATTAAAGAAATTAAAAAAATTAAAATTGAAAACTAAGAATGATTGCCTCTGAGAGTGGGAGGCCTAGGGAAGTTGACTTTTACTATTTACTTTGATTCTTTGAAATATTTGAATTACTTTCATCATATGTAGACATTAATTTACAAAAAATATATTTTATTAAAGACACAAAAGAGGAAATCAAAGCAGTATAAAATATTTTTCATACATTTCCTAACAATATAATATGTTTGAGTTGCTATGGTTATCTTGTCCCTGATATCTTAAAAATTGGCTGTAATGGCATCTCTCAAGAGTTCAGACCTTTGGACAAAGGATGTGTCGATCAAAATCTAAGGCCAGAATTAAATTGACGATTTAAGTCAATGCAGAGACAGTTAAAACAGAATAGTGAAGGAGGCGAGAAAAATGCACCTTCACTGGGTGTGTGAGAACTCCCCCTAGAACAAGCATCGCACTGCACTCAGCCAGCTGAAAAGTTACATAAAATATGGGTCCCACTTAGGCCAAGAAATATGATAAATCACACGATAAATATCCATTTATTCATTCAGTAAATGTTTATGAAGCACTTAGTCCATTCCACGAGCATACTTATTTGCAGAGAAGCAAAACTAATAGATCACTCTTAAATATCAACTGAGAGTTGTTATTGAACTTAACCACTGAATTCCCCACCTTAACCAATCAGGTTGATAGAGGATTTCTTTACCATGAGACTAATCTAATTTGGCTTTGTAGCTAAAAATCAAGCTAGAACTCAATATACAGAGTAGTTTTGTTCACTGTATCAAATATCTACTTTCAGATAACCTAGTATCTTGATCTAGTCATCCAATGATGACTTCCTTCATATGTCTTTCATTCATTCATTCATTCATTCATCCAGAAAATATTGCATATTAGCTATGCATGCACAAGGCATAGTCCTATGCTGTGCAAAAAGAATGGGAAACAAAAACAGGAAAATCTAAGTCCTCATCAAGTTTACATTCTGAACTTACCTCCTATTCTAAAACAAGACTCCCATCCCTTTAGTAGCCTGTTTAACCTATATATTGAGGAATACTAATGACCACAGTAATGTATAACAATTACTCTTCTGTTTGCAAAGAGAAAATGAGATTAGGGGAGAATGAGCAATTTGTCTAAAATCAAATAGCAGCAGTCTCCTCGACCTAAAGCCTAAGAGAGATTTACTTTGGTCTTCCAGAGGTTAGTAGGAAATCCAATCTTTAAATTATAAAAATATTTTCTTTGCATTGGTAAAGGGAAATTAAAATTATATAAGGATGAAAAAAAAGAATATGCCATAGCACATTAAAATTTGTAATGTATGGGAAGACCTATAAATATTATCTTAAAAATCTGGAAATGAAAAGGTAATTAAGACTCTGGTCACATTAGGTGGCTTCTTTCTTTCTTTCTTTCTTTCCTTCTTTCTTTCTTTCTTTCTTTCTTTCTTTCTTTCTTTCTTTCTTTCTTTCTTTCTTTCTTTTTTTGCCTAGGTTAGATAGATAATATTAGAGCAATTAGCATGTCAGAGAAGTTTTTCAGGTAATTTTTTTTTTATTTTTTACTTATATTCCCTAAAGTAAAAGGAATAATTAACTGAAATCCAATTAGTGTAGACTTAGAACACCTGTTTCTGAAATCCTTTGAATAACTTCATCATATTATTATTTTTTTCTTTGTCTTTGTTTTAAGATGAAACACATATCCCTATCCAGTTGCTCTTAGGAGCTAGGAGATTTGCATATCACATAGAAGAAAAGTACCTGTTTGTAAAAGAAACTGGAAGATTAAAAAGACCAAAAGAGTTGTGGATATATTAGAGCAGCTACTGTTTCTTAACCCTCTTTTGACCAAATAGATTTGTAAAACTTCCCTTAGTACTAGAAAAAATAATTTAATTTAGGAGAGGATGATACCCCACTTTTTAATTAATATTCATGATTAAAACATTGTTTAAAACGTACACCAAAGAAGGAAATAATGCATTTTGGCAGGGGGAATTATTTGGTATCTTATTTTTCAAACAGTAGTGAAGAGAAATCCAGGCTTTATTGTGATAGCAGAAATAGTAAATTATGCTAATTCTCAGGAATCAACAAGTGATCAAAACAGAATAAATAACTCTAAAAAGTATCACAAATAGGGAAAAGTATAAGAAGGAAGATGCAAAATGAATAATAAGTACAAAATATATCAGTCATTTCACCAAATTCCAGGTTACATTTTCTCATTAAACAACAAAAACATCTGATCGAGTTTAAAAGCAAAATCCAGTTATATGCTGGAGACCAAAAAAATCTTACAGACATAATTTAACAAAAACATGAACACCAAAGGTATCTTTTCTTTTTTGGGGGGGGGTTGATGGGGGGTGGGGGGGGAGGGTGGGTGATGGGTATTGAGGGGGGCACCTTTTGGGATGAGCACTGGGTGTTGTATGGAAACCAATTTGACAATAAATTTCATATATTGAAAAAAAAAGGTATCTTTTCAATAAGAAAGGTGGACAGGAGAGAGAAGAGAGGCCACGGAACTTTGATTCCTCTTCTGTGACTTTGAGAAGTTACCTCTATTTCCAACAACCATTTTAAGAAGTTTCCTTACATCACCCAAGCACCCTGGCTTCATGATCCACACTTGCCAATCTACTAAATGACCCTCTGGATGATCTCCTCCTGTCTCCCCTTTCGTCAAATCCTTCTGACCACTGCATTTATCATTCACTTTCAGAAGGTAAAGAAAAGAGAAGCAAACTAGAAGAATATTCATTTCTCTAACTGTTCACAGCTCCAGAATAAAATGATTGTGTAAATGGCTTAAAAAGAATGACTAAACTGAACTTTGGAGTACCAATACTTTGGTACCAATAATGCTAAGTAGCTTTAATTTACATCTCTTTCTGTGTTCTCTCTTAAAATCTAAGGAAATATTCCCTAGAAAGAATATTTATAGACACATGAATCAGAACCTGTGCCAAAATATACACGAGAATAATACAATAATGCTTAAATTAATGTTTGATCAATGGGAGATAACCAGAATATATTGACCTAAATGATTTTTTAAAAATCTGGCATTATTTGGAACCATAATTTCCAATAAATATATAATGCAAGTGAGATATGTAATTTTAAACTCTCTAGTAGCCACAAAAAGCAAGTAAAAAAGAAAAAAGTGACAGTAATTTTAATTATATATTTAATTTAGTCCACTATATCTCAAATATTTCAAGATATAATTAATATAAAAAGTAATTCATAAAAAATTGATTTGTGAGATACTTTTCATTCTTTTTGTACTATGTCTTCAAAATTCAATGTGTATTTTATTTTAATTTTTAGCACATCTCACTTTGGACAAACCACATTTCAGTTCTCAGTAGTAACACGTGACTATTATTTTGGATAGTAGTGATTGGATACAATGGGAAACACTCAGAGATTCAGAGACCCAACAGGAATTTCCAGGCCCAAGCTTCTTAATTTATTGGTAAACCATTTAAGACTCTATTTTTTTAAGTTTATTTATTTTGAGAGAGTGAATGAGAGAGAGCATGAGCAGGGAAGGGGCAGAGAGGGGGAGAGAGAAGCCCAAGCAGGCTCCGAACTGTCAGCACAAAGTCCGACATGGGGCTCAATCTCACAAAGGGTGAGATCATGACCTGAACCGTAATCAAGAATCGGATGCTCAACCGACTGAGCTACCCGGGCAGCCCCTAAAATTCAATTTCTATGCATGATAAGTCTTCTCACAGACAGCATAGGCTACTGAACTCTAAACAATTCTGTTTGTGGCAAAAAAAAAAAAAAAAAAGTTTTCCCTGCCCTTGCAGTTTCCAATCCAAGTGTTTAGCTAAAACAGGAGAGAAAAATGTTCCAAATATGAAGTAGAAGTCTTCCTAAATACATTTGAAGAACAAGTTCACAAGGTAATATTTACAGTGTAATTTAAAAATACTTTACTTTAGGGAATTTTTGATGAAATTAAAGAAAAATCACATGTAATTTATTTATGCAGTTATTGCTGATCTATAGGTTTTAGTCAGACTTAAACTTTTAAGTACCATTAGCAGAGAAGCATTATTTGTAACAGTGACATTCAAAAGTCTGTTCTATTTCTTTATATTTATTTTTCCTTAAATATCTTGGTAAACTATATTTTCAGTTAGGTGATTCTAATGTAAGGCTTGATGGCTTATAGAAAATTCTTTATTGGCTCCTTTCTACAAAACAGTGCTAATTTGACTTCTCCATGTTGGCTTGATGGAAACACCCTACAACCCTAACTTACGGAATAGAAACACATAAAATGCACATGATGAGGTCTTGTTTTATCTGCTTGTATGTTAATTTATCCACAGACTCCTTGACTTATTGTATGATAACTACTCTTCATTCTGACACTTTCTCCTTCACCTTACATAGTATACCTCATACTTTCCCCTTAGCCATCATTTTACAATTATGTAGATATAGTTCATAATCCTTCAAAATCCTTGTTAGTCTTGAATACCTATGATAATTCTTTTTGGTGAACTGCTGGTGACATTTTTTCTACCAAGTCAAATATTTGAAAATTATTGACAATTAATGAAATTAACCTATCTGAATTATAAGTTATAATAAAAATACAGGCCTATTTCAGTCTGTGCACATGAGAAAAAACAAGATCATGATGAAGAAAAACATAATATACTTCAAAGCTTCCATTGATAATAATACATCTTTCAAACTTTTTGATTTGAGATTTTTAGTGGTAGTTGAATTTAAGTCATGTATATATTAACACATTCCTCTATAATTTGACCTATATTCATAGATATGCTCCCATTACATAGAATATATTAAGAAGATATTACAAATAAAATAACTAATTCACTACTCATTGTATCTATATAAGCTTTATAAGGAATATTGTCTTGGCTCATTTTCATGCATTTTGATTTTGCCACATGCTCCAACTCACTAAAAAGTAAAGTATGAATTTTAATGCCTTACAACAATATTTTGACTACATTCATATTTAAAAAGAAAAGCACTCATTGAAAAAATAATAAGCACATATTCTTTCTTCACCAAATGGAAAAATATAAATGGAAATGAATAAAATGAAATAAATGTTTGTTAATTACATATATTTTCACAGCTGTTGAAAACAATGCGTATACTTAAAAGATACTCCATAAAACAAATATCTCCGAAAAAAACTTACTTGAAAATAAGAAAATGTGCTATTAATTTTAGAAAAAATGATATAATGAATGTCATATTCACAGAAACTTTTGGGAGAGTGTAGGGGAAAATATGAGTAAAGTTCCCTGGACATAAGGTAAGAAGATCTGACAGGACCATGAGCGTGCAGGACAGGCTGTGTTGAGAGAGAAGGGTAACATGCACAAAGAGGAGGCAAGGCAAGCTGGGGGTAAAAAGCCAATTAGTGAATAAAGGGTAGGAATCCCAGTTCTGAAACACAGGGGTGATAATATAGGCAGCTTGGGAAAGGATTAAAATAAAGTGATAACAGTATTCAATTGAGAGGAAAGGCTGTCAAAAATGTAAATAGGAAAAAAAAAAAAAAAAAGGTAAAACAATGAAAACAAAAACCTGACATTTAATCAAGGGTTATAGTAGCAGAAACTCAAAGCAGGCAAATACGATGGCTTTAGCTCTAAGTGCTCTGAAATCATTTACAGAAGACCAAGGCAGATGGAAAATTTGGTCCCAATTACAGGAAACCAAATGGACCTGCAAAGGAGTGAAGAGAAATAACCTATTTCATTTCCTGTTTGCTTTTTTGAATACATCATATTAGGCCATCACAGTCTGACATCTACAATTAGATGGCTACTAGGGAGGGCATCATATTATTTAGAACAACACATTAAAGATAAACCTTGTATTTGACAACGCTAAGAGTGTCATAATTCAGAGCACCACACTAAAACTAGATGCTGATAGAGTTTCCAATTGCTAATTTTTACTTAAATGTTTTTATAATCCAGCTCAAATTCATATTACTTCATTAAAATATTTTGTTGGGAGTTCTTGAAATGAAATCTTATTGTGTAAAGGGAAGTGAGCATTTGATTAATGTCCTAATACATAATTAAGTTGATAATTTATTATTATCTACTTTTAGGAGGGAAAAAAATGTAACAGTCTTTCCTAGCTATCATATTAAATTTCAGTGTGGCACATTTCAACCACCCATTACAAAAAGACATATATCTACCAATTATGCCATCAAAAATAGGAATATAACACCAAGAAAAAAAGGTAAAACCTTACGATTATAATTATAATCCTTATTCCTACTAAATTCCAGATAATTTTTGTAATACAAAAGTATTTTTGTTCAATCAGGATCCTGATGGAACATCATATTTTTCAATTAAAATGGCAAAATTAATAATTTAGAAAATGTCAGTAGCAAAGATATGGGCAAACAGGGACAAGGGACAAGGACATAAAAGTTTAAAATATTTAAAGTTATTATATAGTGTTTATACACATAGCAGTCATAAACAAGTGAACACTTAAATTTCATCTTAATAGCAAATTGGTTATAATTAAAACAAAAATAGACTTCTTCTGGCTAGCAGCTCCTAAAGCAGGCTCTCATAAAGTATAATTAATACACACTTGTGGATATAGAAAACATAAAAACTAAAACCAAACTGAGATTAGAGCTGATTCATGCCACATCTAAGAATGCCAAAGCTACCCCTCATGAACCAGTACTAAGTGGAGAACAAAATGTGAGATTCTTTTTCTTTTTTTCCCCTAGCGCCTCTCCTGACTCCGTGACCAAGACACTAACAGTGAGAAAACTGAGAAATTTGTTATACTCCCAAGGTACACACCTTTTGAGATGAAAGAATTTTTCAATGCACTAAATAAGAGGATGAACCCTTTGTATTATTTCTAACAATGCCCTAATAAGACCTCTTGGAAAAATGTGTTAGTTACAAGAATTGAGTTTAGAAGTACAATGACCAATGCACATCTTCATAATAACTTCAATTTATAAGAATAACAAGGTTAAAAAACTTTGTAAGCCATTATGCAAAAACCAACAAAAAAACTAACTACAATGAAACAAATAATAAGGCTGGCCTCCCATTCGTCCTTTACACCACTAATGCCAGAAGGAACTGGGAGCAACAGCCGATTATGATTATGATTATGATTAATTATTATTATTTTTAGTGTTCATTTATTTTGAGAGAGGGAAAGGGTGAGAAGGAAAGGGGCAGAAATAGAGGGAGAGAAAATCCCAAAAAAGTTCTGCACTGTCAGTGCAGAGCCCTACATGAGGACTGATCTCATAAACCTGAGATCATAACCTAAGCCAAAATCAAGAGTCAGATGCATAGCTGACTGAGCCACCCAGGAGCCCTTTTAATTTTTAAATTTTTTTTTATTGTTTATGTATTTATTTTGAGAGAGAGAGACGACAGGGGAGGGGCAAAGAGAGGAAGACAGAGAATCCCAAGCAGGCTCCATGCTGTCAGTGCAGAGCTGGACAAGGGGCTTGAACCCACAAACTGTGAGATAATGACCTGAACTGAAATCAAGAGTTGTATGCTCAACCAACAAAGCCACCCAGGTGCCCTGCAACAGCTGATTTTTAAAATGAAACTGTGATGATGCAACAAGGTAGTCTAACACCAAATTATATTTTATGTGTCAAAGTATATGATAACTGCTCTCAAAATAGTAAAAGAATGGAATGCCTGAGTGGCTCAGTCAGTTGAGCAACTGCCTTCAGCTCAAGTCATGATCTCAAAGTTTGTGAGTTTGAGCCCATGTCAGGCTCTGTGCTGACAAGCTCGGAGCCTAGAGCCTGCTTCAGATTTTGTGTTTCCCTCTCTCTCTGCCCCTTCCCTGCTCACACTCTGTCTCTCTCTCTCTCTCTCTCTCTCTCTCAAAAAAAAAAAAAATGAATAAACATTTAATGAAAATGTTTAAAAAAATAGGAAAAGAATTCAGGGACTATTATTACTAAAAACATAAAAATAAAAAGTTTAGAAGATATACTCTAAAACCAGAAAATGAGCAATTAGAATTAAAATTCTATAAGTCAGAGTAAAACTTCAGTAATATTCTGTTAAACTCTATTATTACAAAATACCTACATGCTAGACATACTACAACAAATACACTCTGTGAAGCATTAATAAGGTCACAAGTAATTAGAAAAAATATTGAGGTATTGCTAAAAATGAAGAGTAAATTGAAAGGATAAAAGGGTGAACTTAAGTTCAAACAGTACAGCTTTGAAGTAAAACGAATATAAGGAACCAGAATGTTAGAGTGGAAAATATTTTTCCCTGAGAATGAGTAGTTTCGACCCTTATGCTCACATAAAGGTCTACAATTCAAATTCATACTACCCCATGGTTACGAAATGGTCAGGAAGAAAGAATTAGTTAAACTCTGCATTCGTTAGACTCTTTGACTCTAACAGAAACAAATGCAAACAGACCTGGTAAAAGGTATTAGAGCAGATCTAGGAGGGGCATCAACAATATCCAGTTATCAGCCATGATTTAAAAGACCGAGATTCCCTTTGTTCAGATTCCAATTTTCAATTTTCAATTTCAAAGAAAAGGTGTGTTCACATGATCATACCACTAATAAACTGCTCAATTTAGAATAATCTACTATTTGAAGCAGTTACAGAAAATCACAGGGAAACACCTTACCAAGCTCTCCCAACACAAAATATTCTCAAATTGTGAAGGCTTGTCTAGTTATTTACATTGATGATGATATGAAAAGAAATGTATACCTAATTTAAAAGTGAAAGTACTGATATGTTGAAGAATTTTAGTATAACTGAAAAGAAAATTAATAATAAAATAATATATGTATACTACACTCAAGTACCAAAGGTACATGTTTAAGATTTGTGATTGAAAGAATCAATATCATAGAAGAATTCACATGTTCTGTACCAATAATTTCAAAATAATAACTCTTGTAACTAAATCATCTCTATACATCACAGATAATCTACTCTTCAAAGGTATTTAAGAAAATAAACAATTTTTTTGTTTCCCAAGATTTTCAATGAGATATTTTGTTAGTAAAGGATAATTCAAATACATTGTTTGGAAATGAACTCTCATGTCCCTTGATTTATTAAGCAAAAATTTAGTTTCAGAAAAATGAAACATCTATTAAATATGTATTATATACCAAGAATTCAAAGATTTATATATGTTACAATAATCTTATGCATAGATACCACTGATATCCCCAATTTATCCAGAAGGAAACTAAAACATAGAAAAATTAAGTTTTTCAATACTATAGCTTGCAAGTGGTAGAACAAGACTATAAACTCAAATAGATTTTCTTCAGAACACACATCCTTAACTGTAATAAAATACGGCTTTGGATGACTGTACGTACTAAATAACTAGGGATAAAATGTTTTTAGCAGTAGAGTTAGAATAAATTAAAACACTGCATGACCTGAAAGAAATTTTTAGTTTATGAGTTGACAATATTTTCAGATCAATAAACTTATAGGTATTAAAATGCATAATGTTAGCTTCCATGGTGGTAAATTAATATGATACCAATCAAACCAATTTTCCATATGTAAAATTTTAATTTTGTTTCTAAAGCATAAGCTATTTTGAAGAGCGGCTTCTGTAGGTCTATAGGAAAAGATAGAAACATAAACCTGAAACTCTTCATTCCTCCCAAGGAAAGAGAATGAGAGAGATCAGCAAGTAAAGTAAATAATATGCACCAATAATCCATACCTACAGTATAGATGAAACTCAGAGATTTAAGACTTCAAATTACATGACAAAAGAATATACATGAGACCAGCAGAAATAAGTGTAAAGCCCAAATCTGTGTAAAGAGTTCGGTGGGCATTTCATGGAAACTTGGGGAGGAAAGCAAAGGGCTTATCTTGGAGTATCTGAAGTCAACTCATCTCCAGAAAAAAAACCCTAATATAAATAAGTGAATATTGAGAACAGGTCTGCTACCAAATAGAGCAGGAGACTGGCTGTTGAGCAGTCAAAAGGAAGTAGCTTGAAAATGTCTATGAACAGAAATGTCTATTTCTCTAGCCATGAGAAATGAAGGTGTTGCCTAGAGGCTGGTGGTGAAAGTAAAGAGAGAAACAGGAGGTAGAAATTAAGAGCTTAATTCTATAAAAGAAAATCACAAAATCAAAAATATAAAACCTCCCTCCAAAGTGCAATTTGTTAAATAAATTTTAGTTCATTTTATTAACAGAAAAGAGAACTCAGGAGATAATAAATCTGGTAAGCTAACATGTTCACCACCCACAATTATACACATATGCTATTACTAGAAAAGTGAAGAAAAAGAATTTTAAAAAATCAATAGTTAATGTCAGAAACATCCATCAAATTATTCTAGAAAAAAAGCAGAAAATCATAATAAAAAATGTTTTAGGTGATCAAATTTTCCCCAAAACAAGTGTGATGCAGAGAAAAACTATAACCCAACACCTGAATCAGAAAAAAGATCCTTAAAATTATTTTCAGATATGAAAAAATAACCTTCATAAAAATTAGAAATATTAAAACTTATAAATGTGAAAAAAAGATAAAGATGTGAAACATAAAATAAGCAACTTCAGGAAAGAAGAGAAGAAAAAGACAAAGTCACTTCAAAAATAAACTAAAACATGATGGACATAGCATTTATTTGACTGAAAAACTAATAAAGGACAATTAGGAGAGGCATAAAAGTAACCAAGATAATGGAAAAGAAATTAAGAGGTAAAAAGGCTTAAAAAGTGAGATATGTAGCAAATAGAAAGAAAATAACCAGTACATATATAATTGGAGTCCATGAAGAAAACAGAAATAAAAACACGTCAACAGAATAAGACTCATATTTAAAACTATAATTCAAGAAAACTTCCCAGAAATAAAAGAAAATATGAACCTGTTTATTGAAAGGGCCTACCATGTACTTAAGAAAGTTTACCAAATGATCTACTTAGACATGTATAAGAAAACTAAAATATTTTAAAGATAAAAAATCAATTCTTCAGTGTCCTCTTTAAAAAGTTCAAAAAACTTACAAAGAATAAAAGATTATAATAAAAATTTTATTGCCTGGGTGGCTCAGTTGGTTAAGCATCTGATTCTTGATTTCAGCTCAGGTCATGAACCCAGAGCTGTAAGTCTGAGTCCTGCATCAAGGTCTCTATAAATAGATGATAGATAGATAGATAGATAGATAGATAGATAGATAGATAGAGGAAAGAAAGAAGGAAAGAAAGAAAGAAGGAAAGAAAGAAAGAAAGAAAGAAAGAAAGAAAGAAAGAAAGAAAGAAAGAAAGAAAGAAAGAATTATCACTGCAAACATGACTTCCGGGCAAGATGGCAGAGTAGGAAGATCCTAAACTCACTTCAACTCACAAATACAACTAGATAACACCCACATCAGAATAAATAATGTAGCAAACAATCCAAAGACTGGCAGAAGAGACTCTTCAGAGCTAAATGTAGAGAAGAGGCCATATCAAAGAGGGTTGGGAGGGCACAGATGTGGTCTAGAGCTAAATGGTCCTGTGAGACTGGGCACAGGATGGAGGGACACCATGGACACAAAATGCGGAAAGAAACAGATCCTCAACCAAGCACCCCAGGCACGGGGGAACTTGTGTGGGGAAGATGAATTTCCATAACATTTGGCTTTGAAAAACAGAGGGGTCTAATTCAATGAATTGTTATAATCAGCAGGGTTTAACACCTTGAACTTTAAAAATCAGGGCTCTGGGAGAACCTAGGAAACTGAGTCTCCATCCTAAAAGAGCATAACAAACAGCCCCACAGAGATACAGAAGGGAAGCAACAGTTTGAAAGGAGATTTATTAACTAATCTCAGAGGTGTGTATATGGGAAGGGGATTTATTAACTAATCTCAGAGCATGTGCTGGTGGGGCAGGGACTTTTAGGACACTTTTCCAGGAACAAAGGAGATGGTAGGTACCATTTCCCTCCCCTGACCCACCAGCCTAGACACACTGATACCTGCAGGACCCAGTACAACACCAACACTCTCCAACTAACTTGCTAACAGTGCACCTGATCACCTTCGTCTCTGGCAGACATGCCCCCTCCAGTCAGACCTACCTCCAGGTCTCCTCTCACAATACACAGGAGTAAAACTTGCTAACACAGTGTGCCCCACCTCAGTGCTCTTCTAAGAATCCAGACCCTCCAACGCAACCAGCTTCAGTCCCTGGCAGCTGCAGGTCCCCTTCTGCAGCGGACAGGCACAAACTTCACTGGCACCACACCTAACACCCCTGCCCTCTCCTCAGGAATCATTGCCTCAAGTCCTGTGACAGGAGTTTTTGAAAGAACCTCCGGGTCCTCTCCCACATGAGACCTGCCCAAATCTTGCTTATAACACACACCCCAATCCCACATTCTCTTGCAGACGGTTCCCTTAAATACACCTTTGGCTGGAGCCCAACCAAAGCAGTCCAAAAGCCTGGAAATGTGCAAGCAGCTTTGACAGAGGCCAGAACCACTCCAAAGTGACTCCTGCCCCAGGGAGAAGGGAAGGTAACCACAAAGCCCCAGCAGTAGGCTGAAGGCAGACATCTGGTCTGACTATAGGCCCTGCCCACCAATAAAAACTTCTCAGGGGACAAAACATGGAAAACTTCTCAGGGGACAAAACATGGACAAAAAATACAGTTCAATGCTACTACATCTTGCAAACACCTGTTCTGACTCAATTGTGGCCCAAGGTGGCTCTACACTGGTCCACTAACAAAACAGGGACAAACCCCACTCACAATAAGAAAAGAGAGCCACTGCAGATGACTTGACTGAAGGCAAAAGTGGCTCAGCCACAACAGTAGGGCACACAAATACACAAAGGTGATAGCTCTGAAGCACCAAGTTCTGCTGAATAGGGAACATTGCGTCTCAGGGTACTACCTGACAATTTCTTCAAAAAGCCACCATTTTCAGGAGCAAGAGACAGAGCTGATTTCCTGACACACGAAACAGGCACAGAGAGTTAGACAAAATGAGGAAACAGAGGAATATATTCCAAATGAAAGAACAGGACAAAATCACAGCAAGAGACATAAAAATAGTGGAGAGAAGTAATATGCCTGATAGAGATTTAAAGTAATGGTTATAAAGATACTGGATTTGAGAAAAGAATGGAAGACCTCAGTGAGACCCTCAACAAAGAGATACAAAATGTAAAAAAGAACCAATTAGAGATGAAGAAACTCAATAACTGAAATTAAAAAAATACTAGAAGGAATAAACAGTAGACTAGAAGAAGCAGGAAAAGGATTAGTGACCTGAAGGATACAGTAATGTAAAGCAATCAATCTGAACAGGAGATAGAAAAAAATAATAATGAAAAATGAAAATAGACTTAAGGAACTCAGCTATTCCATCAGTTGTAATATCCACATTATAGGGATCTCAGAAGGAAACAAGAGAGAATAGGGGACAGATAATTTATTTGAAGAAATAATAGCTGAAAATTCCTGGAAATTGGGGAAGGAAAAAAAATCCAGATCCAGGAGGCACAAAAAACCCCTGTCCATAATCAACCCAAGGAGGCCCACACAAAGACACATAGCAATTAAAATGGCAAAAAAGGAATAATAAAGACAGAATTTTAAAAGCAGAAGCTGAAAAGAAAACAGGTACATATAAGGAAAACCTCATAAGGCTATCAGCTGACTTTTTAGCAGAAACGTAGCAGGCCAGAAGGCAGTGGCATAATATATTCAGAGTTCTGCGGAGAAAAAAACTTGCAGCCAAGAAAATTCTATCCAGCAAGACTATCATTCAGAATGGAAGGAGAGATAGAGTTTCCCAGATAAACAAAAGTCAAAAGGATTCATGCCCTACATTAAATGTTAAAGGACTTTTTGAGTAGAAAGGAGAGCACATAAGTAGGAGTAAGAAAAGTAGGAAACATAAAAGCAATAAAATTAATTATAGCTGTAAAAATCAGTCAAGAGAATCACAAAGTAAAAAGATGCCAAATATTACCCATATACCTAAAATGTGGGGAGGGGGAGAGGGTAAAGAATGGGTTCAAACTTTCAAACTTAAGAGACTGCCAACTTAATATAGACTGCCATCTGATAAGGTGTTGCATACAAACCTAATGATAACCACAAATCAAAAACTAGTAACAGATAAGCAAAAAATAAAGAAAAAAGAATCCAAGTTTATCAGTAAGAACATCAGAAATGGAGAGAGGAGAGCAAGAGAAGAAAGGAACAGAGAAGAATTACAAAAATAACCAGAAAACAAGTAACAAAATGGCAATTAAGTACACACCAATCAATAACTACTTTCAATATAAATGAACTAAACACTCCAATCAGAAAACAGAGAGTGACAGAATGGCTAAAAAAAGCAAGACCCATCTATATGCTGCCTACAAAAGACTCATTTCAGACCTAAAGACACATGCAGATTGAAAATGAAAGGATCATTTACTGTGCAAATGGATATCAAAAGAAAGCCAGGTTAGCAATATTTATATCAGGGAAAATAGACTTTAAATTAAAGACTGTAACAAGACACAGAGAAAGACGCTAGATACATAAGAACAGATCAACCAGAGGATACAACAATTGTAAATATTTATGCACACAACATGGAAGCACCCAAATACACAGAGCAGCTAATAAGAAACATAAAGAAGTAATTGATAGTAATATAATAATACTAGGAGACTTAATCACCTCACTGACATCAATGGATAGATCATCCTAACAGAAAATCAACAAGGAAAGAATGGTTTTGAATGACACAAAGGACCAGATGGATCTAACAAATTTATTCAGAACATTCCATCTTAAAACAGCAGAATACACATTCTTTCCATGTACACATGGAACATGCTCCAGAATAGAACACATGTTAGGCCACAAAACAAGTCTCAACAAATTTAAAAAGATTAAAGTCATATAATGTATATCCGACCACAATGCTATGAAAGTAGAAATCAACCATAAGAAACAATCTGGAAAGAACACAAATATATGAATGTTAAATAACATGCTACTAAACAATCAATAGGTAAATACAGAAATCAAAGAGAAAATAATGTATGTATATACATACGTATGTGTACATGTATATGTGTCTACATAAGGTGACAAATGAAAATGAAACACAATGCTCCAAAATGTTTGGAATGTGGCAAAAGCTGTTCTAAGAAGGAAGTTTATAGTAATAAAGGCTTACCTCAAGAAGCAAGAAAAATCTGAAATAAACATCCTAACCTACACCTAATGGAGCTAGAAAAAGAAAAACAAACAAAACCCAAAACCAGCAGAAGGAAGGATATAATAAATATTAGACAAGAAATAAACAATATAAAAATCAAAACCACAATAAAATAGACCAAAGAAACCAGGAGCTAGTTCTTTGTAAAGATCAACAAAATTGATAAACCTTTTGTCAGGCTCCTAAAGAGAGACAGAGAACAACCAACACCACAGAGATACAAAGGATTATAAGAGGGGCGCCTGGGTGGCTCAGTCAGTTAAGCGGCCGACTTCGGCTCAGGTCACGATCTCGCGGTCCGTGAGTTCGAGCCCCGCGTCGGGCTCTGTGCTGACAGCTCAGAGCCTGGAGCCTGTTTCAGATTCTGTGTCTCCCTCTCTCTCTGCCCCTCCCCTGTTCATGCTCTGTCTCTCTCTGTCTCAAAAATAAATAAACGTTAAAAAAAATTAAAAAAAAAAAAACAAAGGATTATAAGAGATCATAAGAAAAATGCTATGCCAACAAACTGGAGAACCTGAAAGAAATGGATACATTCCTAGAAACATGGAGAACCTGGAAGAAATGGATACATTCCTAGAAACATATAACCTCCCAAAACTAAATCAGAAAGAAATAGAAAAGTAGAACAGATTACCAGTAATGAAATTGAATCAGCAACAAAAAACTCCCAACAAACAAAAGTCCAGGACAAGACAGCTTCACACATGAATTCTACCAAATATTTAAAGAAGAGCTAATACCCATTCCACTCAAACTATTCCAAAAAAAAAAAAAAAGAAGAAGGAATTCCAAATTCATTCTATGAGGCCGGCATTACTGTTACACCAAAACCAGAGACACTACAAAGATAACTACAGGCCAATATCTTTGATGACATAGATGCAAAATCCTCAACAAAATATTAGCAAACTGAATCCAACAATACATTAAAACTATCATTCACCATGATCAAGTGGGATTTAATTCTAGGATGCAAGTATGCTTCCATATTCACAAATCAATCGACATGCTACATCATATTACTAGAGAATGGATAAAAACATATGATCATTTCAATAGATGCAGAAAAAACATTTGACAAAGTACAATATCAATTCATGATAAAAAAAAAAACTTCAACAAATTAGGTTTAAAGCGAATATATCTCAACATAATGAAGACCATCTATGAAAAACTCACAACTAACATCATACTCAATGGTGAAAACCTGAGAGCTTTCCCCCTAAGTTCAGGAATGAGACAAGAATTTCCACTCTTACCACTTTTATTCAACATAGTACAGGATTTCCTAAGCTCAGCAATCAGACAAGAAAAAAAAAATATCCAAATTGGTAAGGATGAAGTAAAACTTTCAACATTTCCAGATGACATCATATTATATACAGGACACCCTGAAAACTCCACAAAAAACTACTAGACCTGATAAATGAAATCAGTGAGGACACAGGATACAAAAATCAAACACAGAAATACATTGCATTTCTATACACTAATGGTGAGGTAGCAGAAAGAGAAACTAAGAAAACAATTGCAC
This sequence comes from Puma concolor, assembly GCF_028749965.1. NCBI lineage: Eukaryota > Metazoa > Chordata > Mammalia > Carnivora > Felidae > Puma > Puma concolor. The sequence goes on along the minus strand of NC_141671.1, from coordinate 89,448,502 downwards.
TGGGGCACCTGGGTGGCTCAGTTGGTTAAGTGTCTGACTTTGGCTCAAGTCAGATCTTGTGGTTTTTGAGTGCGAGCCCTGCATCAGGCTCTCTGCTGTCAGTGACAAGCTGCCTCAGCTCCTCTGTGCCCCTCACCTTTTCTTTAAAAAAAAATAAACATTAAAAAAAAATCACATTTCCAATTACACCAAAAACAGTAAAATACCTACAAATAAACATGGAGATGAAAAACGTGCACTCTGAAAACTAGAAAACATTAATGAAAGAAATTGAAGATGACACAAACAAATGAAACAATAATCCATGCTCAAGGATTCAAACAACAAATACTGTTAAAATGTTCATACTACCCAAAGCAATACAGATTTAATGCAATCTCAATCAAAATTTTTCACAGAAATAGATCAAACAATCCTAAAATTTGTATGGAAAGACAAAAGATCCTGAAGAATAGTCAGATCCTTGAATAGTCAAGCAATCTTGAAAAAAATCTTGAAAAAAAAAATAAAACTAGATTTCAAGAAATACTAGAAAGCTTAGTAATCAAAACAGTATGGTACTAGCGTGATAATAGACACATAGCTCATTAGCACAGAACAGAAATCCCAGAAATAATGTCAAGATTACATCATCAATTAATCTTTGATAAAGCAGGAAATAATATGCAATTGGAAAAGGACAGTCTCTTCAACAAATGATACTGGGAAAACTGGACAGCTACATGAAAAAGAATGAAACTGGACCACTTTCTTTCACTGTACACAACTATAAATTCAAAATGTATTAAGAAACTTAATATGAGACCTGAAACCATAAAAAATCCTAGAAAAGAGCATAGGCAGAAATTCCTCTGATATCAACCATAGCAACATTTTTCTAGATATGTCTCTGAGGCAAAGGAAACAAACAAACAAACAAAATACTAGGACTACATCAAAGAAAAAACTTTTGCACAACTAAAGAAACAATCAAAAAACAAAAAGACACCCTAAAAATAGGAGAAGATATTTGTAAATGACATATCCAATAAAGTGTTAGCATCCAAAATATATAAAGAACTCATACAATACCAGAAAATCAAATTATACAATTTAAAAAAAATAGGCAGAAGACATGAACAGACATTTCTCCAAAGAAGACATATGGATGACCAACAGACACATGAAAAGTCAAGGAAATGCAAATCAAAACCACAATGAGATATCACCTCACACCTGTCAGAACGGCTAAAATAAAAACACAAGAAATGCGAGGATGTGGAGAAAAAGCTCATGCAGTGTTGGTGGGAATGCAAACTGGTGCAGCCACTATGGAAAGCATTATGTAGGTTCCTCTAAAAATTAAAAACAGAAATACCATATTACCTAGTAATTCTACTACTAGAATTACTCAAAGAATAAGAAAGCACTAATTTGTAATTATATATATACAAAGAATAAGAAAGAATAAGAATAAGAAAAGCACTAATTTGTAAATATATATACACCCCTCAAAGAATAAGAAAGCACTAATTTGTAAATATATATACACCCCTATGCTTACTGCAGCATTATTTACAATAGCCAAATTATGGAAGCAGTCCAAGTGTCCATATATGGACAATTGGATAAAGAATATGTGAGATAAAGAAGATGATGATTTTATATATATATATATATATATATATATATATATATATATGTGATACATATATATGACATATATGTCATATACACACACGGAATATTATTCAGCCATAAAAAAAATGTAATCTTGCCATTTGCAACAACATGGATGGATCTAGAGAATATAATGCTAAGTGAAATAAGTCAGTCAGAAAAAAAAATACCACATGATCTCACTCATAAGTGGAATTTGAGAAACAAAATAAATTAATAAAAATAAAGAGAGAGAGAGAAATCAAAAAACAGACTCATAATTATAGAGAACAAGCTGATGATTACCAGAAGGGAGGTGAGTTGGGGGATGGGCAAAATAGGCAGAGGGGACTAAGAGTACACTTATCGTGATCAGTACTCAGTAATGTACAGAATTGTTGAATCACTATATTTTTCAAGAATTTCAGTGGACTAAAGTATGAGTTGTAGATTTCTACTGAAATGAAATTATTCTCCAAAAATTTTAAATCTGTTTAAAAACAGTTTTAAGAATTCAAAATCTTAAGGAATACTTTGTCCAGAAGCACATCTTCAAAACTGTACTGAACATGAAGATGTCTACAGAAATGCCACAGAATAACTGATAGCAATTTTTTTAAGGTTCTTTTTTTAAAATTTACTTATTTATTTTGAGAGAGAGAGAGGGAGAGTGAGAGAGCAGGCAAGGGATGGGAAGAGAAAGAGGGAGAGAGAGAATCCCAAGCAGGCTTCATGCTGTCAGTGCAAAGCCTGATAAGGGGCTCGATCTCACAAACTATGAGATCATTACCAGAGCCGAAATCAAGACTCTAATGCTTAGCTAACAGCCAAACAGATGTAGCAAAAGAAGTTCTAAGAGGAAAATCCATAGCTATAGAGGCCTACCTCAAGAGTCAAGAAAAATCTCAAATAAACAATCTAACAATCTAAACTAAAAGAACTATAAAAACAACAAACAAAACCCAATGTTAGAAGGAGAGAAATAATAATGATCAGAATGGAAATATATGAGATAGACACTAAAAGACAATAGAAAAGATCAATGAATTTATGAGCTGGTTTTTTGAAAAGATAAACAAAATTGACTATTCTTTAGTTAGTCTCACTAAGAATTAAAGAGAGACTTCAAATAAAATCAGATAAAGGAGAAAAAGTTACCACTAATAACAAAGAAATATAAAGAATGATGAAACTACCACAAACAGTTATATACCAACAAATTGAAAAACTTAGAAGAAATGGATAGATTCCTAGAAACATACAATATTCTAAGAATGAATCATGAAGAAATAGAAAATCTGGGGGCGCCTGGGTGGAGCAGTCGGTTAAGCGTCCGACTTCAGCCAGGTCACGATCTCGCGGTCTCGCGGTCCGGGAGTTCGAGCCCCGCGTCAGGCTCTGGGCTGATGGCTCAGAGCCTGGAGCCTGTTTCCGATTCTGTGTCTCCCTCTCTCTCTGCCCCTCCCCCGTTCATGCTCTGTCTCTCTCTGTCCCAAAAATAAATAAACGTTGAAAAAAAAAAAAAAAGAAAATCTGAATAACCTGACTACTAGTAAGAAGATAGAATTAGTATTCAAAAACCTCCCAGAAAACAAAATTCTAGGACCAAACAACTTCACTGGTGAACTTTAACAAACATTCAAATATTTAATGACTATCCTCAAATGTTTATACACTATTGAAGAGGAGGGAACACTTCCAAACTCATTTATGAGGCAGTACCCTGATACCAAAACCAGATACAGATACCCAAAAAAGGAAAACTACAGGCCGATATGCCTGATGAACATAGATGCAAAAATTCTTTGACAAAATATTAGCAAACTGGATTCAATAATACATGAAAGGGATCATACACCATGATCAAATGGGATTTATTCCAAGGATGCAAGGATGGTACAACATCTGCAAATCACTAAATGTAACATACTACATTATAAAGTAAAAGATAAAAATCATATAATCTCAATAGCTGCAAAATAAATTTGATAAAAGTCAACATCCATTTATGATAAAACTCTCAACAAAGTGGGTCGAGAGGAAATGTACCTCAATATAATAAAACCCATGTATGACAAGCTCATAACTAATATCATCCTCAATAGTGAAAAGCCAAAAATTTTTCTTCCAAGATCGGAAACAAGATTAGCAGGGTCACTCTTGCCACTTCTATCCCACATAGTGTTAAAAATTCTAGCCAGAGTAATTATATTAGAGAAAAGAAAAGGACATCTATATTGGAAAGAAAGATGTAAAACTGTCACTATTCACAGATGACATTATACCATGTATAGAAAACCCTAAAGAATCCACCAAAACACTGTTAGAATAAACATATTCAGTAAAGTTGCAGGATACAGCACCAATTTAACAGCATTTAAATTTGCATCCAAAAGTATAAAATGCCTAGGAATATATTTGACCAAGAAGGTAAAAGGCCTATACTCTGAAAACTGCAAGATATTGATGAAAGAAACTAAAAAGATGCAAATAAATGAAAAGGTGTTCTGTGTCCATGAAATGGGAGAATTAATATTGTTATAATGTCCATATTACCCAAAGCCATCTATAGATTCAATGCAACCCCTACCAAAATGCCAATGGCACTTCTCACAGAAATAGAAACAAATAATCCTAAAATTTGTATGAAAGCACAAAAGACTTCAAATAACCATAGCTATCTTGAGAAAGAAAAACAAAGCTGGAGGCATCATACTCTTTGATTACAAACTATACTATAGAACTAGAATATTCAAAACAGTATGATTTTGGCAAAAAACAGACAAATAGGTCTTGGGAACAGAACAGAGAGACCAGAAACAAGCCCATGCATATATGATCAATTAATTTACAACAAAGAAGCCAAGAATATACAAAGGGGAAAAGACAGTGTCTTTAATAAATGGTGCTGGGAAAACTGAAGAGCCACATCCAAAAGAAGGGAACTGAATTATTCTCTTCACCATACAGAAAAAAAAAAAAAAAAAATTCCACTGGACTAAAGACTTGAACATAAGACCTAAAATCATAAAACTCCTGGAGGAATACATAGGTTGTAAGCCCTTTGACATCGGTCATGGCAATAGTTTTTTGGATCTGACCAAAAGAAAAGGCAACAAAAAGCAATAATAAACAAGTGGGACCACATGAAACTAAAAGTCTTCTGCACAGCAGATTAATCCATTAACAGAATGAAAAGACGACCTACTGAATGGGAGAAAACATTTGCAAATATATGATTTATATTTGATAAGGGGTTAATAACCAAAACACATAAAGAACTCATACAACTCAATAGTAAAAAAGCAAACAATCCGATTAAAAGAAGAAAAGGACAGAGGATCTGAATAAACATTTTCCCAAAGAAGACATACAGATGGCCAAGACGCACGTGAAAAGATTTCAATACCACTTATCATCAGGGAAATGCAAAACAAAACCATGAGATACAAAATATCACCTCACATCTGTTAGAATGGCTATTATCAAAAAAAGTAACCAAATAAAGGGAAAAAAATAATAAAATAAAAGCAGATAGTAAAGTTAGAAAACAGAAAAAATAGTGGAAATGTTTTTATTTTAAATAAAAATTAACAAAATAGAGAAATCACTGGCTATTTGAATCATTGAAGGAAGCACAAATACACAAAATAATAAACTACAGAGGAGAAAATAATCATTGAAATAACTTAAAAAATTAATACTTTACTAAGTTACTACTTTGTACAACTCTATGCAAATACACTTGAAAATCTAGATGAAATGGATAATTCTATAGGAAAACAATTTATCAAAGTGTGATAAATTATGTGTGTGTGTGTGTGTGTGTGTGTGTGTGTGTGTGTGTGTGTGTATTTGGAGGGAGAGAGAGAGAGAGAGAAATGGATATATATCCTAAAACCAATATATATAATATATATATTTATGGAGGGAGAGAGAGAGAGAGAGAGAGAGAGAGAGAGAGAGAGAGAAAGAGAGAGAGAGAAATGGATATATATCCTAAAACCAATATGTAACTTAATTGAATTAATAGGAAACACTAAAGACATTCTCTATGATCAGGACCAAGACAAAAATGTTCATGATCTCCAATTATAACCTTACATTAATCAATTAAATAAGATAAGAATAAGCAATTAGAAGCATAAGAAAATTAAAACAGCCTATTTGAAGATGACATAATAGTGTACCTGTAAACCTCCAGAGAATTCAATGATTAAACTAAGGCCAAAAAATAAAGAATCATGTATGGTAGAAAGAAAGACAAATAATATATACAAATTGATGTCCCCATACACATAAATTATAAAAAAGTAGAATGGAAGAAAATGCTATTTATGATGGCTGCCACAATAAATTAAGTACTAAGGAATAAATTTAACGAGATATGTGAATAACATATTTGAAAAAAATCTTTAAAATACTCTGAAAGACAGAAAAGTAGACATGAATAAATGGAATACTATTACTTTTCTTGGAAAGCATGAGCCAACATTATGAAGATGTCAATTTTCAACATGGTAAATATAAACTTAACATGACTCCACAAAAATAGTAGGAGCCGATAAGTAGATTGCAAAATTTTATAGAAAAAAATTATGGTGAAAAAGCTAGAAAAAATGTTTAAAAGGAGCAAGAGGGCATCGAGTACAACCAAATATTAAGACATAATTAAGACAGGGTATTATGAGAATATGAATGGAACAGAATAGAAAGTACAGAGAGAGACCCAAGTACATATGTAAATTTAATATATAGTAGGCTGGCATTTCAAATAACTCAGGAGAATATGTACTTTTAAATAAAAGGTATTAATACAATGGATATCCTTTCAGAAAACACATCTGTATTCCAAATATGTCAGAATAAACTAAAAAACGGATTATTTAAATATAAAAAGTGAAACTAGGGGCTCCTGGGTGGCTCAGTCGGGTTAAGCATACGACTTTGGCTTAGATCATGATCTCGCGGTTTGTGGGTTCAAGCCCTGCATCAGGCTCTGTGCTGACAGAACGGAGTTCAGAGCCTGCTTCAGATTCTGTGTCTCCCTGTCTCTACTCATGATCTGTCTCTCTCTCTTTCTCTCTCTCAAAAATAAATAAACATTAAAAAAGAAAATTAAAAAAAACCCGTGAAACCAGACACATACTAGAACAGAACATGGACGAAATTCTTTTATAACCTCAGTATGGGGAAAGCCTTTCTAACTTTTACTAAAATCCAGATACAATAACAGATGAATTGAACTACATAAAATATTTTAAAATAACCTTTACATGGGAAGAAAAAACACCATTAGCAAAATTTTTAAAAATTACAAAATATGAGACATTATTTGCAGCATATATTGCAGATAAAGGGTATTCCAAAAATATAACAAACTCTATAATGAGTACCCAGACAAGAATATATGCTTCATAGGAAAAAAAATTACATAAATGATCTTAGGATCCTTAATTTATAAAAAATACAGGTTAAAACTTTACTTATTGACCATTTCCCATTTATCAGATTGACACAAATCCAAAGCTTGATAATAGAGTTTGCTGGTGAGGTTGTGAAGAAACACATTCTCATACATAGTTGGTGAGAACATAAAATTATGTCACCCTGGTGAAGGAGAATTTGGCAATAACTAGCAAAACTAAATATTTCCTTTGACTCACCAATTTTACTTTTGGGGATTTACATTGAGGACCTATTCTACAAAAACTACATACTACAAAAAACACATATACCATTTATTGGAACATTAATAATAATAATAATGGCAGAAAAATATTGAAAACAAGTTAGATGCCCTGCAATAGCAGGCAACAGATTTTTATAAACTACGGGGTATTCAAATGATGGAGAACCATGTAGCTACACAAAAAGACTGAGATGTTCATAAACTGATAAGGAGTGACTTCCAGGATATATTGTTTAATGAAAAAAAAATTCTTGCTATCTGTTGTGTAGGAATGATAAGAAAAGAGAAGATATGCATTTAAGTGGGTTTCTCTGTGTTATGTATTTTATTGCTTATTTTTGCCAAGTTGAAAAAATAAAACAGAAATGAATAAAAATGGTTATCTAAAGATAGTGGGAACAAGGTAAAAGAGAAAAAATAATAAAACCTTTTTGATTCATATACTTGCATACATTATATGTAATATTTGATACACTGTAAAATATATAGCATATATTATATAGTATAGTACCTATTAAATAATGAATTAATATGAACATATTGATATATTTATTAAAATATATTAATGGTATATTAATGTTTTAAATGTGTATGTTTTAATAAACATATACTTTAATCTATGTATAGTACTTAAATTTTATATTTAATATACACTGTATATTATTTAATGTGTGATCCCTATAAATTCTTTATATAATCAAAAAATTAAAGTAAGCCAAGAATATAAAAACATTACAATTGAATACAAATAGAAACAAATGAATTTAACCATATATCAGAATTATAACTCAAATGCACATGCATGCACACGCACACACACACACACACACAAATCTAAGTAACTTTTGAATATAGTATTATGACTATAAACCCCTATTGGGATATATTTTAAAGACAGAAGGATTTTTTTTAATTTGAATGTTACTTAGCAAGTTTGCTGTTGATATAGTGGTATTAGTGTAGCAATTCTAAAAACATCTTATGAAAACATCTTATGAAAACATACTGATGTGCTTAGGAGTGGGAAATGTAAGATTCATACATGGACTGAGAAAACAGTGAAGAACTCTGCAATGTAGCTATCAGAATAAAAAATATATATGTATTTACATGTACATATACATATATGTGTACACATTTTTTTTTCTGGCCTACACCCTGGAAGTGTGTAGAAATGATATGCACCCCGTGAGCCCAGATGCTGGTTTCTTTTTAATGTTTATTTATTTTTGAAAAAGAGAGAGAGACAAAGTGTGAGCAGAGAAGGGGCAGAGAGAGACGGAGACACAGAATCGGAAGTGGGCTCCAGGCTCTGAGCTGTCTGCACAGAGCCCAACACGCACTCGAACTCATGAACAGTGAGATCATGACCTGAGCCACCGAGGCGCCCCATGCTGGTTTCTAAATTCAATTCCCCACTAAAAGGAACTAAGAACCTTTGGAGAAATGGTTGCTTCCAGGCGCTGGGCATGGAAAATATAAGGTGAACTTGTAATATCTTGCTGAGACAGAAAGCAAGGAAGTAAAACAAGAGGTAGAGAAGAAGAGAACGTTCTTTCTTAAAGGGGTCTATTAATAAATGTAAAATGTCTGACATAAATAGAAAATCATCCTTTTGCAAGCACTAATGTAATAACTGATTCAAGAAAGATCAGCATGAATGCTAGAAATATTGAATGAAATTTTGAGTACAGGATATTCATATAATCTTAAAGTGTCACCCACGGTTACCTATCAATTGCAAGAGAACAGGATACCTTTACAGTGGAAGAATCTCAGAGATGCCACCTTAATCAAATAATTAAAGTTAGCATCAGCAATAAAGGGAAAAGTCAGTATTATATGTCTCCTGATTTAATACAGTGAGAAAGACACAAGATCATTTGTATAGTGCTCTTGACAATAATATCTAACTTGATTCCGGTAATATAGAAATAATCAGTAGGAAATTATACAAAACAACAGGCCTGGACTTTTTTTAAAAAAGTCCCAGAGTAATGAAAAATAAGAGAGGGATTGTTCTAAATTAAAAGAAATTAAGACAACTGAGTGTATTGAATAATCTCTGACTAAATCATGAGTTTTATCAAACTATTGAAAATGAAATTTAAAAACTGAATGATGAGCTTATCAAAAATAAAATAACTATAAGGCATACTAAATGGATAACTGGGAAATTTTTAATATGGGCTGATATCAGGTAATATTTTTGCATTGATATTCTATATTTTGGATGTGACAATAGCATTAAGGTAATGAAAAAGAATGTCCTTGTGAGGAGATATATGTTGAAGCATTTAGGGGTGAATTATGGTATCTGCAACTGATTTTCAAATGGCTCAAAAATATATATCTATATATATGAAAGAGAGATTACAAAAGTAGTAACCTGGTTAACCACTAGTGAATCTAGATAAAAAGCATGTAAGTGTTCATTACATTGTTTTCAGTTTATCCGTAAGTTTAAATTTTTTCAAAATAAAAAGCTAGAAAAAATTTAAAACATTTGGCATTAATAAACTAAAAAAGTCATTAACTTGGAAAGGTTTAGAAATGATTTTAAGCTGCACAAAACTATCCAAGGTATCATAATATAATCACAGTCAGAAAATTTGATAGGGTCTTAGCACCTAAATAAGAACTATGAACAGGGAAGCATGTGCCATTTGGTTAGCACATCATTACCTTTATATTAAAAAGATATCATATGATTTCACTCATGTGGAATTTGAGAACTCAACAGCTGAACATAGGGGAAGGGAAGGAAAAATAAGATAAAAACAGAGGAGGCAAATCATAAAAGTCTCTGAGGGTTGCTGGAGGGGAGTTAGGTGGGGGGATGGGTTAAATGGGTGATGGGCATTAAGTAGGACAGTTTGTGGGATGAGCACTGGGTATCATATGTAAGAGGTGAATCACTGGGTTCTACTCCTGAAGCCAAGACTATGCGGTATGTTAGCTAACTCGAATTTAAATTAAAAAATATATATTCCTCTCAAAAGTAGAAATACAACTTTCTCATATATTGTCCTCATCCACCAAATACATGTAGTAATTCAAAAGAATGTTCACTCTTTAGTTAACTGTAGGAGTGTACTGTAGATTTTGAAGTAAAGAGAAGCTGGGCTGAGGTCTTAAATTTAATAGTAGCAAAATCACTAATTAACTTCCACCTTGGCATCAGGGAGCCCTGGCTTCAAATCCACACCTATTACTCACTAGACTTGGAGTCACCATCTAAGTTGTTCAGATTGCGTATTTCTTATCTGTAAATGTGAATATGAACACCAAGTTCGTTCCTGGCTCTGAAAAATTATAGGCTAAATAATAGATATATAATAGCACAATGTCTAGCCAAATTAGGGGCTCTATAAATGTTAGTTGAATCTGAATCTGGTATTGTCTAACAAAATCAATGGTGTAACTTATTTTTGACACTTGAACTTGGTTCTTTCTATATTAATATAGTCATTGGTGCTATCTCCGAGAGAGAATACATTGAATTTCATGAGTATGTACTCCCCAGCAGAGATATATCTTCAATTAAAATTTGTATAAAATGACAGTTCTGAAAAAGGCACAAGGCCATATGTAAACTAACAAGAAATTCTCATCCATAATTGATCCACAAACAGGCTTTTAATTAATGCATTTTTCTAATAGCTATTCAGCTGTGACATCACAATTGAAATTAAAACGTTTTAAAATATTGTTATCCCCATTATATAAATATACCTAGAAATAATTTTACCTTTTATAAGTTTTCCTCTTGTGATTACCCTTTTTTTACAGAAATTTGCCCGAACTATCAGAATAGAGTTATCGAATATATGAATGAAGGAGGTGGTAATCTATCTAACATATTTTGAGAAATGTCATGGCAGAAAGATCCCCAGACCCCTTCACCTAAAGATAACAAAAAGGCGGTACAGTGGATAACTCTGCAAAAAAAGATGAAGAGTTGAAAAGCCCCTCCCACTCACAAAAAATATTTAAATTATTGGCATCTTTTCAAAATATGCTCCTGTGGGAACAGGTGTATAAACAGAACAGTGAGTATGAGAAGAAGGCAAATCTTCTAATTCACTATTTACCCAGAGGCTAAACCACATCACATAAATAGTAGATTACAGAGCCAAAAAGAGCACCTTGAGTGGCTGAGCTGTAGAGAAGACCCATTCTCCCACCTACTCATATTAAATGCACACCAGTCCCTGTTTGTAACCACTGATTTGTGTGGACATGTGGTTTTATAAATGAGGAAGAAGAGAAACATTTATATGGGTCTAGAAGCTACCAACTCAGGTGAGCTAAGAATGGAGGACATGGCATCCAATTCCTGTCTGACACATCCAAGTGTGAGCCCTTGATTCCAGAGGTTCCAAAGGTAAAGGCAAGAAGGTGACAGAACTGTCTTATGAGATATTTACTGTGATTCATAGAGGGCTTATAAGACAGAGGCTGCTGCAATGTCTTCATGAGAGTCTTTGTGTAACTCTTGACACAAGTGAAATTGTTTCCCTCCACTCTGCATTTCCCTGGCATTCTGAGGGCTGGCAGCTCTGTGGGCAGCCACATCTGAAGAAGACAGGCAGGCAGCTGTCAGCCTAGGCAGGAGGTGTAGCTCTGTGAAGCAGTTCTGTGGGTGGAGCCTCCAGAGTAGACAACAGCATGGGAGAGAAAGAATATTTGGTCACATGGGAAAACATGGGATTGTGAGCACATGTGAGGTCTCTGTACCATTAATTTATATCACATGCTGCCGTGGGGTCAGTCTTCCTCAAAGAACCCTTTCATCCTTTAAAAAAAATGCTTTTTAGATATTTCTATACTATAAGATAAAGAAAACATTTAATCACAACCTTCCAAAAATCAGGCCTCAACTAATTTCCATTAATTTTCTAGAAGACTTAGAAGACTCTCTGCTATAATTAGTATTCCCCAAATATGTTTGCTACTCTCTCTCCTCCCAGTCCCTCACCTTTGATTAAAATACATCATTTCCTGGATGTGGTATATTGCCTCCCACATTCCCCTCCTGCCCTCCTAAATACAAACCAGGTCAAGTACCATCAGCTCCATAAACCCTTCATAGCCTTCAACAAACCAAGCAGTGGATCCATTGCTTTTCCAAAAGTATGGCATCAATTGTCCATATTCAGATATTATGCATTGAGAACTGGAAAAAAATAGTTGAGACTTCATCATCTATTGTCTGGGAACATCTTTTCTTCTGCTGCTCATTTTATATTTGGCATTTGTACTTTAGTTTGGCTTTCTCATTTAGAAAGTAAGTTTCCTGATGATAGGGCCTGTGTTATTTTATTTTCATCTTTTCATCTTCCACAGTGCTTAGCATAGAGGTTCTCTAAATATTTTTGGTGCATAGATTAATTCATTTATTCAGCATGGTATGGAGGGAAAAAATAGAATATTTGGGGGTGACAACTGCACTACATTTTGAGATGTTACTCTATTCTGCCCAGAAAATCTCTTCCTTTTTAATCTTATATTTCTAGTAATCAAGGTAAAGTCAAATTAGCAGGTCATAGTCTGCGAGCATTTAAAATTCCCCACCTCACGAGGAAAATTATCAAAGAGATAAAATGATCATGGACACCTCTTCTTCCTCAGGTTTACCAAGACTGAATACGTGGCAGGCTATATGTAAAGTAAAATCTATCTAAACGAAGCACCATTGTCTTCTTTTTATTACCCATTATGAATACGTTTAAAGAGATTTAATAATATAGATTTGCCAGGAAACTTAAGCTCTAAATAAGTTCTTTATATTTCTCTTTAAAATGTATTTTTATGTGCTAAAATAAAGACTCTTCTCTCCAAGTTTGTCATTGATTAGTCAACCGCACTGGCAGAAAGAACTAAATGTTTTGCTTGGTCTTCCGCCTCCTCATTCACAAAGAATCAAAATTATAGTTATCGCGTTAAAACAATCAGCTGCTTAAAACTCCCATTTATGTGAGGCAGTCAAAGATTATTGAGAACTGATGGTTATTAAACATGAAATTATAGGATTTGTGTTTGATTTTAATAGTCTCTCATGTGCATCAAAAAGAGTTGCTTCCTCTTATTGTATGAAACCTTGCCTCTTTTATTGTTTTACTAATACATTGTTATAAATACTTATGTCATACAATGTACAATAGGAAAAAGTCTCTTTGTTTATCATTAGCATGAGAAATCAGCCCTATGTGCAATTCAACACATTTCAAGACAAAAAGAAACCACCGATCTCCAACCTCCAGTGCAAGAGAAACTAAGCAGAAAGAGTTGCCTCCTATGTTTTTTAAAACAATATATAAAACTAGATGGATGGGGAGAAAGGCAAAGAGTTGATTCGCGTGACCAGGGTGAAAAGAAAAACAAACATTATAGTTGCAAAAACATATATTCCATAACAAGTTCTTAAGACTCCCAGGTGCAACATCAGCATCGCTCGAGTCTCGATTTTTATTGTAATCTTGTGGCTTTTTATTTGTAACTTATATGAAAAGAATCATATTGATTGGGGCAGATTTAACTCAGTAAAACCTATTCTACTGAGATTGTCTGTGCTAGGTGATTTTATCAAGTTCTCTTTTGGTTTCATTTTCTTCCTCATCCCTATTCCCAGGGGAGGCTGCAGCCCAGCTTGCAGAGCAAATTGCCCTAAATTGAGTTCTTTCTCTGGCATAGACAGGACTGCCTTTGGCTCCTCAGCTTGAAAACTTTATGCATTCTTTTTTCCTTCTTCCTTAACAATCGCCTTCCCTTTTTCCAATTAAAATGGAGAAGTTTGCACCGGTACCTGCTCCCAATTAAATGAATACTGCATTACCAGCCGCACTCCCGGATCTTCTTTACCCTCCCTTCATTAGCCTTATTCCTCTGAGGCTGCCTGGCTGTCTGCCAGGGACTTATGGCAAGAATTCAAAATCTTGCACACTTTATCCCCTCCAAATCATTCTTGAATATAAGCAGTCTGCTCCTTAGGCCCAGCATGAGAAATCCAAGAACGTGTTCAAAATGGATAGGGGGTGGGGAGGGAGAGGAGAGAAAAATGATTTATTTAAAAGGCAAAAAGCCTATGCAAAGGAAGACAAGCTAAGAGAGGTTAAGCTTCCCAGTTAATTGACCTTAGTTTCTTTTTTAAAAGCCTGAACAGGAAGAACAACAAATGACAGTTCGATGGCCTTGCTTTATTTCTGAGCGCCTTCGTGCCTACAGGAAGTACATCATCATCTTCACACCTCAGGCATGCAGACTCCCCAACGCTCAGATTATGCACCATGACCAAAAAAGCCAACCTCGGAAGCTTAGGCAACTGCTTTTTCATAAAGATCAACGTGGAATTTTCCAACAAATGTGAGTGCTGTGGGGCCATTGCATCAGCCATCCTCAACTGACACTCAGAATCAGTAAGTGTGCGTCAAGCTGTCATCAATGATGACCCAGGTGTCAGGCCACAGACACAAACAGGCATTCTGTTTGTTCCCACTGCTTTCAGAACTGTGGAAATTCTATTTATGGAGTCTTTGAACACATTTTAGCAGAATATGTGATCAAACCCAAGTTCTTGTACAGACTGTCTGTGTGGCCTTGGGCAAGTTAATTAACTTCTCTGAGTCTCGTGGTCCTCATTTCTAACATAGGGACAATAACTATCTAGCACCAAATGCTAGATAAGGTAAGGGGAACATGTAAATTACTTAGCCCAATTCCTGTGCATGGTACACAGCTAGTGTAAACTCTTATTATTGTCATTACTAGTGTTGATATTAACCAAAAATATACCATATTATCCAACAGAACTTTTGGAGCCTTTCCCAGAACATGGCAAGGGCTAGGGACAACTGGTAGATGATTTTTAATTTTACAAAATGAAATTAATGTGCTATTGGACTCTCCAAAGCTGACCCTTGTTTGGCACAGACCCCAGCACAGCTATGACCTACACTAAGGTCATTATTAGAAAACCTATCACTTAGTCGTAATTATAAGTCATCAAATTCTTTAAGCACCTTAGAAAATATATAGTCATTGTTGACTTTTTCTAAGGACAATACATTATTGCATACTTTAAAACATTCATCCCAAAGTCAATTTGATTCAGTTCTGAGAATTAATAGAATTTAATTTATCTCTTAGTGAGAAACTTTCAAGGCATGCCATAGTGCCACGGTTTACCACTTTAAAGCAAGAAGAGCCATAATTACTAAATATTTTAAGTGATTATATTGATGAAAAGACAAAAAGAAACTGTACATTTATGAAAGGGGATAAATATCATTATCACATTTGTACTGACCATTTTTATCTCCCAGAACAGACACAACTCTTTTCTCTACACAAGCTGCAAGATTATTGCCTGATTTGTAAGAAATACACTGTGTTGTCTGAGAAACCCAAGGCAGCAGACATATTCTCACTACAGGAAGGTACTCTGTAAGTACCATTTTTTTTTTGTTTCATCAAATCCAAGTCCAATTTCCCACAGCACTTTGTACAATTATAGGAATGCAAACATTGGAATAAGAGAACTGGAATTATATTCAAGCCTCACCTTTTTCTTGCTATATGCAACCTCTAGAAAGTTACTTTAGCTTCTCAGACCCTCAATTCCTCAAATATAAAATAGAGCTAAATAGCTGTAATGTGAAGTCATTGTAAGAATTATATTTGAAATGTTTAACTTGAGCCATAAAAAGCTCTCTACTTTTACCATCATCATTATCACTATGATTATTGTCAAGTTTTTTACTTTTTAAAGCTTAGTTCTTACAATAGGGAAAGAACCTGAAATATTAAGTAAGAGATTTTGAAGTATGTCATCAAATGCTACTGGAACTGCATTGAACCCAATAGTGGTAACACACACTCAATGGTTTAGATCAAGCATATTTGAGGGAAACTAAATTGGTATGGGTTTTAGAGATACAGTTTTAAGGCATGAATTGTGAGTCTACTACATCCAGAAATTATCTAAATTGTTTAACAAAAAGACATAATCACATGCACTAGAATGTAAGATATAAAAAAGGTTACAGTCAGGACTTAAGCTCAGGTTGGCCAATTTGAGATAAAGGTCTCCCGGGTGATATTTATACTCATAATTCAGAGAAGTCATATTACCCGGTTACATGAAGGGAAAAAAAATTTCAATAAGAGAGTATGGCATTTTCCAATGTTGTACTATCACAGGCATTTTTAAATTACAAAATTAATTTTAAAGAAAAATTTATTCTAAACCTGAAGTATCACAGGTATATTCCCTGAAACCAGCCCCCTTGTTATCGGCTCCTGCCTTGGTTCATGGCACTATCATCCACCCACGTCAGAAATTTGAGAGCCATACTGATATTTTTCCCTTCAATAAGTTACTTGTACTAACAATTATATTTCCATAACATTGACCAAAGCTGAATCTTCCCTTCAGTCTTTGATCATACTACCTTAACTCAGAGCTTCACTGGCTCAGGCCTGAACTCCCAACTAGTCTCCTTTACCATAGCTTTCCTACTCATTCCTCACTCCACATTCTACTCTCTGTTCTTTCCCATTCTCATCAAAATGACCTTCCTAAATGGTCGGGTTGTGCTACTCCCCAACTTGAAACTTTCAATCTCATGTCAGATTCACCTCGGCCATCCTCCTATATGCCTGTCTCTCTGCACTCATCCTCAATCAAAGCCCACTCTCATTCCCCATGCCTTCTGTGTGTCAGCCATTTTTTTCTTCATCTTTGCCCGTTGTTCTTTACACCATTCTTCTAGTCTGCAATGCCATTCTCTTTCCCACTCAGTCTAAATATTCCTTTAATGCTTGAAAATGAACTAATGTAAGTTTTATAAAGACCTATTAGATAAAGGTTGTCTCAGTTACTGAGACAAGTATGTTAAAATCTCTTTAGATTGTGGCTTTGTTGATCTTCCATGCAGTTCTATCCATTTATGCTTTATATATTTTTACATATTATTATGTATACATAATTTCTATATATATAAGCATATATATATTTATATGTTCCATTTAACTTTATATTACTTTAAAGTCTATTTTGTATAATAATGGTACAGTTACAGCAGGTTTCTTCTGGTTAACATTTGGGATAATTTTTCCATCCATTCACTTGTTATTTGCTGTGTCTTTATGTTTTAAGTATGAATCTTTAGGTTGCATACAACTGGGATTTAAAAAATCCAGTCTGACCATTTCTGTCTTTTAATTGCAGAGTTCACTCTGTTTTCATTAATTGGGATTACTGGCCTATTTGAATTTATTTCACTTAATTCATGCACTTGAGACTGACCTATTCGATTTTCTTTTCTGTTTCTCTGTGTCCTTAATTCCTACCAGAATGATTTCCTAAGCAACTATAATATTACAAGCATTATTCTGGGCATTGGAGATCAGAGCTAAAGGGGATAGACAAAATCCTTTCTCTCAAGGAAATTACATTCTAGTGGGAGAATACAGACAATGGATAAGTAAATAATTGAATAGTAATTTAAATAGATGTTAATGAAGATACAAAAAAATCATGTTCTATTCTTATTGTCCTTAATCTTTTCAGAAAATCAGTTTTTCTACTCAGGCTACAAAAGTAGCTTTGTGTGTCTCTCCTTCTATTTCTCCTCTTCTGATACATCTGCTTCACTAATATTCTTATAATTCAAATATTACAAGCTTAAAACCTTCAGTGTCTCCCTGTTAACTACTTCACTGAGCAAAAGTACCTTAGCCTGACATCCAAAGTCCTCTACAAAATGACTTAGCCTATGTTTTCCAGCTCTTTCTTCTATATATCCTTATATCCACTATTCTACTCTCCAGCCAAATGAACTAGTTAATTCCTATTACCAAACACATCTAGTTATTTTTTGTCTTGCCTCTTACTCCTCTTTCTCATCCTTTCCATTGGATTAACTCTCCTTTCCACTATCTTTCAAAGCATAATTTGAAATATTACTGACCCCCAAAACACCCTTCATGATTCCATGATTCCATATATTTGTGAGTTCTCTCTCTTCTGAATTCCATAGCACTTACTATTTTTCGCCTTTTTTAAGGTACCATCCTATTTTTTTCCACTTATTGTAGTGTAAACTTCTTAATGGCAGCACTTTTTCTTACTCATTTTGACTTTTAAACAGTACTCAGTACAATGTCCTGAGCACATGAGCAGTAAATATTCTTTTTTTTTCTTTCAGGTTTTAATTTAAATTCTAGTTAGTTAACATATGGTGTAATGTTAGTTTCAGAAGTAGAATTTAGTGATTCATTGCTTACATACAACAACCAATGCTCATCACAAATGCCCTCCTTAATGCCCATCACCTATTTAACCAATTGCACTACTATGTATTTACCCAAAGAATACAAAAGTACTGATTCAAAGAGGCACATGAACCCCAATGTTTATAGCAGCATTGTTAACAATAGCAATATTATGGAAAGAGCCCAAATGTCCACTGACTGATAAATGGATAAAGAAGTTGTGGTATATATATACGATGGAATATTACTCAGTCATAAAATAGCAGTAAATAACTCTTGAATTAAATTAACAAATATGTCTAAGCCTGGCCACTACCTTATACTATCCATCTTTATCCTATCAGGTAAAAATGCCACTAAATGGCCAAAATATAAAAAATTATGTTGCCTCATCCTGGAGAAATTTTTTTTTTGAAAAGTAAAACACCTCAAATGATTCAAAAGCTCTGGTTAAATTGTAAAAACTAAGTAGGCAATAGAAATATAGTGAAATATATCCATATTTCTTATAGTTCAAGTAATGAGCAAAAGTACATCTTGCTTGCTGGGAGTGGGGGAGGTAGGAAGAAGAGAAGAAGAAAAGACTGGGGAGTAATTACTTCAGATATGACATATTAAAAGTTCCTTGAAAATGTGGACACATTATTAATACATTCATGCAACATTTTTCAAGAAAACATGTATGGAGTACCTACTACATGCAAAGCAAACACTGTGCTAAGCTCAGGGAGTACAAAGATGAATAAGGCTTAATATTTGCCTTTAAGTAGCTGGAGCTTAGCGAAAAAAAAAAAAGATAAACAGAGGAAAAGGTAGTATCACAACAGAAGGATCTACAAAGTAAAACTGGAGAACTCAGGCAGGAGGCTGTGCAAAGGTTTCAGGTGAATTAGCTATTCTACTGAGAAAACAGCATGACAGCTGGAAAAGGCAGGCCTTTATGCTTTCATAATATTTATGCCCTCTCCTAACTTGCAGGTATTATAGTGATAAACTGATAATATTTTAAATAGCATTAATGTCACACTATAGAGGTATCACTATCTTTTGCATGTAAGATACCTTACAAACTTCTGATTAAGCATGACGGTGGATGCATGCATTTACTTATTCCTTATCCTTACAAAACCACACTAAACTGAATGTGAGAGAATTTTAAAACTTATAAATCTAAAGATGAAAAATAGGAGAGAACATACCAGATAAGCAATATCAAAAACATTTCTGAAATGTTGGAAGACAGATGGATGAACAGTGACTGTTACCAAACCAGATAAAGCTGAAACCTCATTTTAAATTGAAGCCAGTAAGAAACTGGCAATTCTACCAAAAAGCCCAGAAACTCTCAAGACACTAGGTGTCTCTGAAGGTATATATACCATATATACATATGTATATATGGTATATATACTCTGAAGGTATGTGTATGTGTGAGTATGTATGTGTGTGTGTGTGTGTGTGTGTGTATATATATACATTTATATACGCACAATATACATTATATGCATACATATAATGGGGAAAGAGTGTATGAATGAAACAAGAGGACTACTTGAAAGACGACTACTACCTAAGACATAAGTAGATGCTGGATCCCTTTCCTTACCCCAACAGACGATCAGAGATTTATACTGTAGAGATTTGTATAGTGAATGACAGGGTAAGATGTTTTATTGAGTAACAGGGGATGAAGTGCAAAACCTTGTATTGAACAAGGAGAAATGCAGGTCATTTTCTGGCTGTGTCCAGAACATGGACCACTAGGCGTTCACTCTCCAAGCATAAAATTGGAGAAGTCCTCTCTAGACAGATCATAAGGTCCAGAGAAAACACATAAACCACGAGATGTAGGGGCTCCAAATTAAAAAGCTATGTTACCACCTTATTACATGGTAGTAATGCATTTCCATTATAAATAGTCTTTCCAAATAAGTATGAGGTCCTTACTCTCAAATATAGAGACACAGCCAAGGATCACCAAACACATGGAGAAATCTTCTAGCATGAAAGAGAAAAAAAAAACAGATTATGGAATATGAATGGGGTCAGGTTTCTGGACAGAAATATGAAAACTAAAAGATAATTAAGGAAAGTTTACAAGGTTTTGATGCATCTCATGTATTAACATGGAAAAGGGTGATAGTTGAAGAATAAACACACAGATTATTAAAGGGAAAAGATATGGAAATATGAAAATTCAAAGAAGTGATTCAGTGTGTTCACCGGCTGATCCAAAAGCAAATTCCATCACTTTTCAGTGTTGAAGGCATGGTTGCAGGAAACTCTGAAGGAAATATTTAAAATCAATTCTATTGACAAAGTTTTGCTAATTGATTTATTTGAAAAGCTCTTGAAATATACTGACATACTTCTTCATTGACAGCTAGATTATGTAGATAGAATTGTTGCTTGTTGGAGGTGTCATTCGTACCTGATTCTCATTATGGAAATCAATGTCACAGATGTGCCTCTCTCTTTAACATTGTGGAGCAAAATAAGAAAATGAACTGTTATGTTTAACCTTTCTCCTAAAATAAAAAAACTGGCTAGAAATTAAAATTCTAGCCATAATTTTCAGGTCCCCTGAGTTTCCCCAAAAGTCTTACAATAAAACTTTAACTTGGGCTAGTTTTTAGTGGCTACTTATTCCCTGCAACAATCCCTAAATGGGTATGTGTAACAAAGCATAAGCAATATAAATAGAACAAGACTTCATGGGAAACTTCCCTACTTAGCTATTTACTGATTGTTCTTTAATTAAAAGCACTTGATTACATTTTCATTCCTACAGGAAGAGTCTGCAAGTATAAAAAGAAACACTTTCTCCTTCACCTCAATCTAGACTCAACTCAAATCTTCCCAAAACACTTCAAACATACTAGCTCATAAATTCAGACTTCATCAGGAAGCCCGGCTGCCACGGGAAATTGGCCTTCTGTTTTGGGTAAATCAAAAGGAGAAAGACAGAAAGTTACATTGTGGGTCAGGAATGCACAAGAGGCTCAGTATCCAACTAAGAAGTGAAATAGATTTATTTAGTGAAAATAAAAAGCAACCTTTTATTTCCAAAACCAACCTCTTTAACTTTACATAGTTAGTCAAATTATGCTATTTTCCAAAATTAAATAAATTTGACTAGGTTATTATTCAGCTCCTTTCCAGTTTCCAACAAACGAAGCAAATGTTCATCACAATGCAATGAAAACTCAGTAACGGGCTCAAAATTCACAAACTTTTGTCCAAAATAATCATCTGAATCCCTAGAAATAAGAAACACAAAACCTAAATCTTCTCCTCCTTCTTCTCTATCTACTCAAAATAACCCATCCCAAAGCAAAAACAACCATTTGCACAATGCTCAATGGTACAAATATATACAACAATCCCCAAATTAATTTCCAGAAGCACCAAAAGTTCCAAATTATGGATGGAAACACTAAATTAACTAGAAAATGTTTCAAAGTTCTGGGTTTCTTTTGAGAGGATAGTACCCTGTCTCAAGAGCAGAGAGAGGTAATCTTAATATGTAACCTTCTTAAAAACTGGACGAAGGGGATGCTAGTATGCAATGGGAAAGTTTCCTATATGAATAAATTATATGGTCTATAATTTGCTAATATTCAAACTATTTAATAATGTACTGAATTTTTTCTTTTCTTTTTTAATTTTATTTATTTATTTATTTATTTATTTATTTATTTATTTCTCACTGAGGTAAACCTCTTGGGTTTAACTCAGAGTCATGTCCATCAAAGCCTTTCTGAGGCAAAGAATGAGCCTGTACACATAAGACAATTCCCCAAGGAAGATATTTTCTAATCTTTTTTAAAAAAATTTTTTAATGTTTATTTATTTTTGAGAGAGAGAGTGAGACAAAGAGTGAGTGGGGGAGGGGCAGAGAGAGAAGGAGACACAGAATCTGAACCGGGCTTCAGGCTCTGAGCTGTCAGCACAGAGCCTGACATGGGGTTCAAACTCAGGAATGGCAAGATCATGACCTGAGCTGAAGTCAGACACTTAACCAACTGAGCCACCCAGGCACCCCAGATATTTTCTAATCTTAACCAAACATTGCCCTTCCTTCCTGAGTCTAAAACTACAAGGTAATTAATTCCAATACAAGAACCATTATAAAATCATTTTAGAAGACCCTCGACAAGGGTAAAATTGGCCTCATTATCTCAGTGTACTCACACATTTTGTGCACAGGCTCAGGACATAAGGAGTCAAAACCACCTCTGATGCTTCTTGACAGATTGGAGATGAACCGGATTCCACAAGGGTGCACACACCAAGGACATCTAGAAGCCAAATGACAAAAAATTAAAATTTACAGATTCTGTCTGTGCAGACACAGGAGCAACTCTGATATTTTTAAACTCTGAGTGTACCATCAAGAGAATCAAGTCCATTTTTTGTTATGCTTTGTTATTTCAAGACTTCATCAAAAATAGCCCCATGCCCTGACACCAGATCTTCTATGTCAGAAACTTACTCCTCTGTAATTTATGTTAGCCTCAGTTTTCATTTCAAGAAGGATAGAATTTCAGATAAGATGTTGGCTTTTCATGAAGATTTATTCAAACATTTCATGAATTTTATAATTAAAACTTTAATTCATTTGCAGAAAGAACATCTTAAAATGTCTAATAGAGTAGTTAAGAAGACAAGCTTTGAGAAACTGGTATGAGTTGGAATAGTTTCTTGCAGATAAAAATGGAATAATAATAGCACCTACTTCATGATGGAGATGCTAGGATTAAAATTAAGCATAACATTTGACATATGATATTTTAAAAATATGAAATTTGTTATTTTAATTATTAGTTCCCATTCACTCAAAATTCACATACACTTAAGAACCACCTTTCTTACTCCCTTTGCAGGTAATTACTCCTTTTTAATTAATGAAGGCAATTACTTTAGAATATTTTCCCATAGTCAAAGGAGAAAAGCAGAAAGCTTTAATGAAAACAAAACAAAACAAAAACAAAGAACTTTCAGTGAGCTAAGGGACTACCTTAAACCTGAAAATCAAGATTAAAAAAATCAGTAGCAGGGTCCTCAGAAATAAAATCCAACAACTGTACAGCACTTTGTAACATCTAGTAAAAGCATGAGACCAAGCGCTAGGAGCTGCACTATGTCCTATCAGTTCCCTCTACTTCATGCAGTGTCACTAAACACGTACAGCAGACTCCTTAGTTCTTTATTTTCCTCAGTTTCTCCGAAATCAGAATCAAACAAAATGCTTCTAAGTGAGTAGTTTATTTGAATGCAGTCCCAGAAAGTATGATCAGGGGATAAGTGAAACCAGAAGGAGAACAAATAAATACAAGGATGTATAATCAAGTCAGTGTAAGCCACTGGTTGCTTCACCTAGTAAGACCTTCTAAGAAGCCTTGTGGTACTGACTTTAGAACCTTGTCCCCAAAGGAAGAAAAGGGGAAACATTAATCCACAGCCTCCCATTCCACAAAGGCCAAAGGGCACTCTGAATGTTGCCACCTACATTGCAACTCCAAGTTTCTCATATATGATTGCCAAACAGGTTTCTACAGGTGGTCTCATGCCATGTGTGAGTGAGACATTATTAATTTGCATCTACATAAAATAAGCCAAAGCCTGACTGCAACTGACAGTAACAGCCACAGTTGAAATAAGTGTTGAGAATTTAAAATAATGTACTAGAGTTGAGCATACAAAAATCAATCAAGGGCGCCTGAATGGCTCAGTCGGTTAAGCATCTCACTCTTGATTTTGGCTCAGTTCATGACCTTACAGTTTGTGAATTCAAGCCCCATGTCAGGCTCTGCACTGACAGTGTGGAACCTGCTTAGGATTCTCTCTTTCACTCTCTCCGTACCCCTCCCCTGCTCAGACACATTCCCTCTCTCTCTCTCTCTCTCTCTCAAAATAAATAAACATTAAAAAATTAAAACAAAAATCAATCAGTGTAATACATTACATTAATTAGAATGTAGCAGGGGAAAAAAACAGGTCCTGGTTCAAGACAGCAACATAGGGAGACTCTGAACTCACCTCTTCCACAGAACACACCAAATTATACCTATTAATAGAACAATTCCTCTTGAAGAAGAACGGAGGGCTGACTGAACCGCTACTAAACAACCGAAGACAGAGAAAATGGCAAGAGAACAGGAAGACAGACCGAGACAAAGGGAACCCCCATCCCTGAGCTCCTAATAGCAATGGGGAAGGATTAGTACTGAGGATACTGTGCGTCTATCGTTAGGCACAGAAAAAAAGCCGTGGTTGAAAAGAGCAGCTAGCACTTAAAAGGGACAACACAACTCTGCCAAGTGGCAGAGGAGATGCAAGAAAGCTCTTCAGATCAGAGGGACTGGAGAACACGTGGTTTATGCTCCCACCTCACTTTAAAAGCCTTGACCACAGCAGGGTCTGGACACTGTCAGGCAGTCCCGTCCTCTCAGTGAGTTTGCCACTTCAGAGAGCCCAGGGTCCATAAGCACACACCATCTGCCCTGTGTGCTGGGACACAAAAAACAACCTACAGTTTTATAGGATTGGAGGGCGCTGTTGTTTTACTTTTTAAAATTTATCTTGCCTTTTTTTTTCTCTCTCTGTTTGGTTTTATCCTTTTATTATTCTTTTTTGTTTATTTCTTCTTAATTTTTTCTTTTTTTATCCTTTTTTAAAAATGTTTTTCTCTCTTATTATTCTACTTTTTTTACTATTATTATTTTTTAATTATTCCTTCTGTAAAAAGCCATGGTTTAAAAGAGTAGCTAGCACATATATACACAGCTCCAACCAGCCAGCAAAAGTCACCAAGTGGTAATACACAAGACCACTCCTTCAACTTTATAAGTAGCCATTTTGCCTAATCCATAGAAAGAAACAGCAAATCAAGCAAAATGGAGAAAGGATATGCTCACAAAGAAAGAACAAGAAAAAACATTCAGAAAAAGAACAAAATGAAACAAAGTTAAGCAATACATCTGCTAAAGAATTTAAAGTAATAATTGTAAAGATACTCATTGGGCTGGAGAAAAGAATGGAAGAACTCAGTGAGACCATCAATAAAGAGAAAATATATTTTTTTTCCTAAAGTTTATTTTATTTATTTTGAGAGACAGAGAGAGAGTGCCAGCAGGAGAGGGGCAGAGAGAGAGAAAGAGAGAAAGAATCCCAAGCAGGCTCTGCACTGTCAGCATGAAGCCCAATGCGGGGCTCAATCTCACAAACCATGAGATCATGACCTGAGCCGAAAGTAAGAGTTGGATGCTTAACTAACTGAGCCACTAGGATCCCCAAGATAGAAAATATTTTAAAAAGAATCAGAGTTGAAAAATACAATAGCTAGAGTAAAAAACACACTAAAGTGAATCAACAGAATGGCAGATGCAGAAGAACGTATCAACGATCAGAAAGACTGGGTAATGGTAAGTACACAAGTTGAATGGCAAAAAGAAAAGAATTTGTTAAAATGAGGATAGATTAAGAGATCTCTTAGCAACATCAGGTGAATAAAAATCTGCATTATAGGAATCCCAGAAGAAGAGAGAGAGAAAAATGTAGAAAACTTATTTGAAGAAATAATAACTGAAAACTTCCTAACCTAGAGTGGGAAGGGAATAGTAGCACGATGTATTCAAAGTGCTAAAAGGAAAACAAAACAAAACAAAACAAAACAAAACAAAACAAAACTACAACTATGAATACTCTGCACAGCAAGGTTATCATTCAGATTTGAAGGAGAGATAGTTTCCCAGATAAACACAAGATAAATGAGTTTATCATCACTAAACCAGACTTACAAGAAATGTTAAAGGGACTTCTTTAAGTGGAAAAGAAATGGCCATAACTGGACATAAGAAAAATATGAATAAAAAGGTGTAAAATATGAGTACATATACATAAAATGTGGAGAAGCGAGTATTAAAAGAAAGTATTTTTTTGCTTTTGTTTGTTTTTTGTTTTTAGAATGTGTTTGAACTTAAATGACCATTGAATTTATATGAACTGCTATTTATTTAGGATATTATATATGAATCTCATGGTAACCACAAACCCAAAACCTTTGATAGATATACAAAAAATAAAGAGAAAGAAATCCAAACAAAACACTACAGATACTCATTGATCACAGAGAGCGTAAGAGAGGAAGAAAGGAACAGAAAGGATCTATAAAAAGATCCTTTTTGTAGAAAAACAAATGTTTAAAGTGATGATAAGTATACACATAATTATGTTAAAAGTAAATAACCTAAACTGTCCAATCAAAAGACACAGAGTGGAAGAATGGGGACAAAGGAGAAAAGATCCATCTACATGCTGACTCACCTCAAACTTGAAAAACCCACAGTTAATCATCCTGAATGGTGCAAAACTGACAGTTTTCAGGAACAAGACAAGAATGTCCATTCTTACCACTTTTATTCAACGTAGTACTAAAAGTCTTAATCACAGCAATCAGAAAAGAAAAAGAAATCAGAGCCATCAATATTGGTAAAGAAGTTAAATTTTCACTATTCGCAGATGACATAATACTATACATAAAAAATCCTAAAGATTCCAAGAAACTACTAGAAGTAATAAATGAATTTAGTAAAGTGGCAGGATACAACTAGCACTTAAAAGGGGCAAAACAACTCTGCAATACCCAGATATTGGTAGCGTTTTTATACACTAGCAACAAAATTGCAGAAAGAGACACATTAAATAATCCATTTACAATTACACCAAAAACAAGAAAATACCTAGGAATAAACTTAACCAAGGAGGTAAAAGATCTATACTCTGAAAACTATAAAAAATTGATGAAAGAAATTGAAGATGACACAAACAAATGGAAAGATATTCCATGCTCATTGACTGGAAGAATTAATATTGTCAAAATTTCCATGTTACCCAAAGCAATCAACAGATTCCATGCAATCACTGTCAAAATACCAACAGACTTTTTCACAAAACTAGAATAATACTAAAATTGTATGGCACCACAAAAGACCCCAGATAGCCAAAACAATCCTGAGAAAGAATAAAGCAGCAGGTATCACAATCCCAGATGTCAAAATATACTAAAAAGCCATAGTAATCAAAACAGTATGGTACTGACACAAAAATAAACATACAGATCAACAGAACAGAATAGAGACCCCAGAAATAAACCTCTATGACAAAGGAGGCAAGAATATACAATGCAGAAAAGAAAGTTTTTTCAACAAATAGTGGTAGAAAATTGGGCAGCTACATATATAAGAATTAAACTGGAGGGGAGCCCCGGTGGCTTAGTCGGTTGAGCGTCCGACTTCAGCTCAGGTCATGATCTCGTGGTTGATGAGTTCAAGCCCCACGTCGGGCTCTCTGCTGACAGCTCAGAGCCTAGAGCCTGCCTCGGATTCTGTGTCTCCCTCTCTCTCCACCCTTCCCCACTAATGCTCTGTCTCTCTCTGTCTCAGACATAAACAATAAAAAATTTTTTTAAAAAACTTAAAATGGATTAAAGACCTAAAAGTAAGACCTGAAAGCATAAAAATCCAAGAAGAGAGCACAGGCAGTAATTTCTCTGATATCAGCGTTAGCAACATTTTCCTAGATATGTTTCCTAAGGTATGGGAAACAAAAGCAAAAATAAAGTTGGAACTACACCAAAATAAAAAGCTTTTACACAGCAAAGTTAACTATCAACAAATCAAATAGTCAACCTACTGAATGGAATAAGATATTTGCAAATGATATATCTAATAAATTATATATATATTATATATAATGTATATATATATAATATATATAATATATATAATATATATCCAATACATAATTATATATCCAAAATAAAGAATTTATACAACTTGACACCAAAAAAACCCAAAAAGTCCAATCAAAAAATGAGCAGAGGTCCTAAATAGACATTTTTAAAGAAGATATTCAGATAGCTAACAGATACATGAAAAGATGCTCAACATCACTAATCATCAGTGAAATGCAAATCAAAACCACAATGAGTTATCACCTCATATCTTTTAGAATGGCTATAATCCAGAAGACAAGAAATAACCAATGTTGGCAAGGATGTAGAGAAAAAGAAACCCTTATACATTGTTAATGGGAATGTAAATTAGTATAGCCACTGTGGTAAACAGTATGGGGGTTCCTCAAAAACTTAAGAAAGAAGGCCACCAGGGTGGTTCAGTTGGCTGAGTGTCCCACTCTTGATTTTGGCTCAGGTCATGTTCCCAGGGCCATGGGATTGAGTCCTGCATTGGGCTTTGTGCCGAGCATGGAGCCTGCTTAAGATTCCCTCTTCCCCCTTCCTAGTGTGCTCTCTCTCTTTCTCTCTAAAACACACACACACACACACACACACACACACACACAAAATAGAAATATCGGATCCAATAATTCCACTACTGTGTATTTACCCAGGGAAAACAAAAGCACTAACTCAAAAATATATGTACCACCATGTTTATTGCAGCATTATTTACAATAGCCAAGCCATAGAATGGAAGCAATCTACATGTCCATCAACAGATAAATGGATAAGAAAAATATGGTATATGTTGGTAACACACACACACACACACACAGACACACACACATACACACACCACAAGAATATTACACACCCATAAAAAAGGATAAGATTGTGCCATTTGAGACAACATGGATGGACTTAAAGGTTATTATGTTATACATCAGACTCAGAAAGACAAACATCATATGATTCCACTCATAAATGGAATCTAAAAAAAAAGAGGAATCAGAATTATAAAGAGATAAACTGATGCTTGTCAGAGGGGAGGGGGATAGCGCACTGGGATAAATGATTGAAGGATAATGGGAGATACAGGTTTCCCAATATGGAATAAGTAAGTCACATGAATAAAAATCAGAGCATAAGGAATATAGTCAATATTATAATAGTGGTTTAATGGCTTATATGGTAGCTATACTTGTGAACATAACATAAAGCATAAACTTGTCAATTCACTAAATTGCACACCTTAAATTAATATAACACTGTATGTCTACTATACTTAAAAAATATTTTAAAGGAGGATAATAATATAAAAAGAACATGATCATCTCAATTGATGAAGGAAAATGATTTTGTGAGATCTAATATCTTCTCATGATAGATATATTCAACAAACTGAGAAGAAACTTTCATGGTAGATAAACATAATAAAGGGAATGCATGAAAAACTCATGGCCAAAATAATACTCACTAATGAAAGACCTAAAAATTTCCTCCTAAAGTCAACAACTAGATAAGGATGCTCACTTTCACCATTTGAATTCAACATTATACTAGATACTCTAGCCATAGTAATTGGGCACACACAAAAAAATCTGTCCAAATTGGAAAAAATTATTTTTATTCACAGATAAAGCTTGACTGTAGTCTGTGAAAACTCCCCTGTGCCTATGCCTGCAATCATCTTTAGGCAAGACTAAATGTTGTGCAAGTCACAGTTGAGCATTCAATAGCATTGCCTTGGATGGGAGGGAAAGGATAATAAAATATATCTTTGACTGTTCTCTGCTTCTTATGATGCTGAAACTTCCATCTCATTGTACATTTAAAAATAAAAATAAGATTAGGCCTAATACAAAGGTCAACTCTAAATTTTCCAGGAATGCAAAATAACAACTAACTTCTTCAACTCCCAGAAGCCATGATTCTATAGAGACCAGCCATCAGCCTTTATCAATCTTCCCACAAGACATCAAGCACACTTACTGCTTGGATGCCTGCTAGAAAAGTCTTTAGAGCACCCTTTTGGTTTTATCCATCCAAATAGCTTATTACAAAAGAGCAACCTATCCATGCCTCTCTACTGTGGCACAGAAAGGAAGAAAATTTATGAGTGTGTGTGTGTGTAAATCATATACATGTATATATTACACAGGGAATTTATAATTTTATCAGCAACCCTGAATGAAGCTATTATTGTTTGCTTTGTAAAACAGAAAACTGGGGATTTAAAATAACTTGCTAAATGTCACAGTATACATAGAGGACTACACGAGTATTTGGATTCACTCTATGTGACCACAAATCCTGTATTCTTTCCACCCTAGCACACTCTACCAATGAGGCCAACACCTAAAAAAGAAAAAAAGAGGGAAATAAAAAGCAGTTATATCAAGTTTATGATTACAGAGCAGTTAACAGCTTTTTAAAATTTGGATCCATTAAATTAATTATGTATCATTTCTTAATAAACACCCTTAATCTGCTAATAAAACATATGTAATATGAACCCATTTTCCACTATGGTTGAAACACAATTTATTCATATTAAACAGAAGCCATGTTTTAGCCCCCGCTCCTTTCCCCGATATAAGAGATGATCATATACATATACTGTATAGATACTCTTCTCAACACAGCTACAAAAGGCAATTAAACCGAGCTTAATAATTTTGCAGTTTTGCTTGCAGCCTCAAAAGGAGCAAGGCTATGTGTGTAACCCCCTTTTTATGGGATCTTACTGAGATCAGAAAGGAATAATTAATCATTGATTAAGGCACAGTAAATCTCCCACACACTAAGACTAATTTATTGAGCTATAAACCACAGTGCAATCACTTGTGTGCTATCGTTCATTCATGCACAGAAGAAAATTATAGATACCACTTAGAAAAAAAAATACTGACAACAAGGAATATTTTGTGTTTATTTTAGATTAAGAGCAATTGAACATTCACCCATTCAATACCAACACTAAACACACACACACACACACACACACACACACACACACTCTTTATTAGTAATATGCTCATTTTATTCACTCATAATTCTGTTTAAGAAAACTAAGGGGCGCCTGGGTGGCGCAGTCGGTTAAGCGTCCGACTTCAGCCAGGTCACGATCTCGCGGTCCGTGAGTTCGAGCCCCGCGTCAGGCTCTGGGCTGATGGCTCAGAACCTGGAGCCTGTTTCCGATTCTGTGTCTCCCTCTCTCTCTGCCCCTCCCCCGTTCATGCTCTGTCTCTCTCTGTCCCAAAGATAGATAAACGTTGAAAAAAAAAATTTAAAAAAAAAAAAAAAAAAGAAAACTAATATTAAGGGGCACCTGGGTGACTGAGTCAGTTAAGTGTCTGACTCCTGGTTTCAGCTCAGGTCATGATCTCACGGTTTGTGGGTTCCAGCCCCGCATCAGGCTCGGCACTGACAGTGAGGAGCCTGTTTGGGATCTTCTCTCTCTCCCTCTCTCTCTGCACCTCTCCCATTTGTGCTCTCTCTCTCTCCCTCAAAATAAATAAATACACTTAAAAAATAAATTTATTAAAAAAGAAAACTAATATTAAACAGTCTGAAAACACAGGGCATCAGATATTAAGAAAAAATCTATGCCTTGTACTTACAGTAAAAACAACCATTAAAGAAACACATTGTATGTTTGACTCTGCAGCTAGTGAGTACAAGGCTAAAATGCGTAACATGCATTTAAAATTTCTCACTAGAGGTATATAGTATGTGCAATTAAAGAATCATTACTGAGTAATTATCCATTTATTATGGGTACATTGCACACTAGAATTCTGAAAAAATAATAAATAAATAATTGTGCTCCTTTAATAGACCTTGGAGCTAAAAGAGAAAACAAAGTCACAGAATTGAAAGAGATGAATGTAACTGCATATGCAAACATATTTGACACTTCACATAAACATAAATTTATTCCTTTAGACTTCATCATGTATTAACTGAACCCATAGCCATAGCTAGATATGGGGGAGAAACAGAGGTGAATGGGAGAGATGCCTGCCTACATGTCTAATGGGTCTTAATGCATACATTTTTAAGGGCATATGTATATGTATACCAAAAAGGCAGAGATGAACAAGCATAAAGAGTGATGAGGGAGGTGCTAAGGATTTAGTGGTGACCCACTAGCCCTCAGTATACAATGATACTACTCAGCTAATAATATTAACAATTCCTATATTTTCATGCAGCTTCACTGAGGTACACAATAAATCACACCTTTCATCTCTACTAATAATCCTGAATCTTTGATCGCAGAGACCCACTATACTGCTGCCATCCAAATTTGTTTTAGCTCTAACTCAATGCGGAAAGAGGACAACTAGTTCCTAACTTTGACTGATCCGCTACTTCTGACCTCCCTGATAACATCCTTGCACATACAAAACCATGTGTTTCTAGTCCTATTTAGGACCTAGATTATTCTTATTGCTCAGAGACCCTGTAAATAACACAAAGGGAGACTACATATCCCAGCTTTCCTTGCAGATAGAGGGGACATGTAACTCAGTTATGGCCAGTGGAATGTTGGCTGGAAGTGATGTATGTATGCCACCTTAATCTCTGGCTCCTAAAGCAGGCTGCACAAGGCACCACCCTTTTTCTATACACTGCCTGTGGGACAGCAAGGTGAGCTTCTACTACATGTTGAAAATAGTAGCATTATTACAGCAGGGGAAGCTCCTGGATCATTGAATGACTAAATAGTACAAAACTTTCCATATTTTCATCACAGACTAGGAACAAAGAGCTTCCCCTTTGGTCCTTGGTTGCTTTAAAATAGTCTAGCAACCAAATTACTGAAAGCTTAATAGCCAGTACAGGTATCCCCACTTTTTGAAAGTTTGCATTAAACCACTTTGCTTTTATGAAATACCTAGATTTAAGTACCTGTTTTCACTAACCAAAAGGAATCCAAAGGAGATTTTCACTTTTATGAAAAAAGGTGAAAATCAAAAATAGTGTGTAGTGTTTGTTTTTCAGCAAGCAGTTATAAAGGCAATGTGCACCCCAAGCAGCAAGAGTGGCCCCACTCAGCATCTAAGCATCAAGCCACCACAGCTTTGAACTGTGTCTGTGAGCATGTGTGCTTTGTCTCAATTTATTTTGTGCATCTATTAGCAAGATGTGTCCTAAGGTATCAGAAAAGGCTAAGAGATTATTTTTTGTGTTTGGGAATGCTCAAAAACTTTTAATATAAATTAATGGTAATAACTTCCTTACACCATTTTGGCTTACGAAAGTTTTCATAGGAACACTCTACTTTCACATAGCAGGAAAACCTGTATCATGTTATGCTTGTCTATAATGAGTTAAGACACAGAAGAACTGAGGGTAGAAAGAAGACATAACGTATTGGTCAGCTGAAAACTGGCACTTTCTTTGAAGCAGAATTATTCTTTTCTAAACCCATATTACTACTTATGTAATTCTATACCACCCCCACCACCATCACACCAACAACCCCACTTCCACCCTCTGTCCTACCTCCTGGACTGTCCTACACTGTTTTTGTCAATTTATGCCCTTCCAGACCCAACTCTCAAATCATCTTCACAGGAAATCTTATCCAGGTACCATCCCTGTCCTTTGATCACTTCCTCCCTGCATCTCCTGGCATCTACACACACTCCATTGGAGTGAGACAGCTATTTGTCATGTGTTGGATTTCCCTGTGAGTACCTCAAAGGCAGAAGTCACCATTTTTGCCATCCCCAGTACCCAGCCCAGAACGGTACTGAGAGTATATACTTACAAATATTGGTTAAATCCATTCTTAATAACTGACATTGTTATTTGACAAAGCTTTTGTTTCAAACTTTTATTTTTGTCTTTCCAGTGAGATTTTAAACTGCCTGAAGTCAGAGCTATATTATGTACTTTTTCCTCTCACAAGCTTGCTTCTGTGTCATGTATTAAGTAGACACAAATAAACTATTAAGCCATTGTGGTTTTCACTCTATATGTTTTTCAAAATGCTCAGAGGCTAGTTAGAAAATTAAAAGATATTTAAGGAAAAAAGGAAAAAAATGTGTATATTCTATAGTTGTTTATGACTTTTTCTCTTATTCTGAGATATTTTCCTGGGTCATGGGTAGAAGGGAAATGTAAGAAATCTTCAGGAATAGGTACTGAAAGAGTACTCCTAACAATGTCCTATTATTTCATATAGAAAATTAAAATAAACAATGGGCATTCTTTCCATTTCTAATAGGTATGTAACTGACCTCCCACCAGAAACTTATCACCCTATTAAAAAATGTTACTTCTAACACTAGTCATTTCTCCTTATATTATCCCATATTTGCCTACTACATAAGCATATCCATTCACTGGTAAGATTATCCCTATTATGAGAAAAAAATGTACCTTAAGCTACTTTGTTATATACTTCTTAAGGTCATCTATTTCATTTATTTATTTTTTTAATTTTTTTCAACGTTTTTTATTTATTTTTGGGACAGAGAGAGACAGAGCATGAACGGGGGAGGGGCAGAGAGAGAGGGAGACACAGAATCGGAAACAGGCTCCAGGCTCTGAGCCATCAGCCCAGAGCCCGACGCGGGGCTCGAACTCACGGACCGCGAGATCGTGACCTGGCTGAAGTCGAACGCTTAACCAACTGCGCCACCCAGGCGCCCCATATTTCATTTATTAATTCTTTGCTGCTTCATCTGCCTTCTGATTTTAATTTGGATTCCTATATAGATATGTCCATAGAAAAAGGCTACTCATGGATAGGTGAGTGTTTCAGTATACATAACAGTATCTTGTTCATTTATCCTCGTAAGTTGACATTCTAGGATATTCATCAATAACTATGAAATTTGTTAAGTGTATTATTTTGCACAAAGACTGAGCCACTGGCTGTATGCTGACAATGTGGATCATGATCAACCGGACAAGGTAATACCACCCAGTGGAGAACATCATGTTGGCCATCCAAGGTTCCTTTTGGGATGTTCACCTTATTGTATACTTTACAGCTCCTAAGCACCTGATATTATACTCATTTCAGGTCTTACCTGCTGGAGATGTTTTACCAGATAATATTTAAGATTCTCCTCAATCCTGAGATTCCATGGCTCTAAGCTATAGGTGCCTCCAACAAAGACTATATTTTATTCCTGTTTGTATCCCTATTATGGACTGAATGTTTGTGTCCCCCTACAATCCATATGTTGAGAACCTAACCCCATGTATTATGGTTTGAAGAAGTAGGGATTTGGAAAGTGATTAGGTCATGAGGGTGGGACCCTCGTGTATGGGATTAGTGCCATTATAAAAGGAACCCAAGAGAGCTTCCTTCTTCCTCTACTATATGAAGACACAGCAAGAAGATGGTCATCTATAAATCAGAAAGTAGGACTTTACCTGACATCAAATCTTCTAGCACCTTGATCTTGGATATCATAGACTCCAGAATTGTGAGAAATAAATTTCTGTTGTATATAAGCCACCCAATCTATAGTATTTTTGTTATAGCTACCCAAATAAACTAAGAAAATCCCCTTACTGTCCAACATAGTTCTAGACAAGGTAGGTAATCAATATGAACATGTTGAATTGTTTATTGATTTACTGTAGGCTTAAAATTTATTGTTTCCCCTTTATCTTAATTAGTTATGGAGAGGGTATGGAGATTAGAGGTGGTGGGAAAGGAGAAATGTGCTCAATGGAAGAACTATGACGTGTCAGGCATTGAGGGGAGTACTAAATCCTAACAACCTTGGAAGTGGGTGTTATTTTATTTCCATTTTATAGTTGAAGAATTTATAGTTCAGAGAAATTCTTTATTCAGTACCACAATAGCAGTAATATAAATATAACTGGTAGGATTTGAATTCAGAGATTTTCTGCTTACCCTACTATCACTTTCTGCCAGTCCCTTCACCTTTTAACACCAGCACCTTATAGAATTCTTGCACAAAATAAGTGTAGTAAATGTTAACAAGATTAATGGTTCCAGTGTTGTTCTCTCAGCTAACAGGAGTGGTAACAAATGGGGGACTTTATGGTTTGTAGGACATTATAGCTTCTCTTACTTCTTCTCACCCACCCTGCATATCTCCCCTAAAACTTTGAGGCAGCTGTTTAGGAGGCCCAATCAGGCGTTTTTATCTTAAAAATGTACCTATATTATCCTTAAAAGAGTGTAATTGTACCCCTTTGTTTTCTCTGGATTAGGAAAGGATAAAATGGGGGAAAAAAGAAAGACTTAAAAATAATCAAATATATTTTCACTGGAAGAGGCCTAGAAGGCTAAAGAACAGCAGGGAGAAAAAAATCCCAGTAGCTACAAGGTTCAAAGAGGAATTTGGAACTTCCCTGAGATATCACCTAAGTTAGAAGATATGTGTAGCATATGCCCTCTCTTTTGATTTTTCTAAATTCTACTTTATTCACTGAAGTTCACGCATAAGTGGAGTTTTTGTTTTGAGGAAACTCAAAAGACAAGGACAAGATAACTAATAAAGATATTAAACAAAGAGACATTCAAATTTTGGTAAGAGAAATCTAGCACCTGAAAAATCCTACTATATAACTGTCAAACAAATACTGAAGTGTTTTCAAATTAGTAGCTTTTCTGAGATATTGACATGACCCAGATAGGCCCTGACCAAAATTTTTTAAATTGAGAGAAATTGCCTTAAGAATGTAGCCTACAGTTTCATCAACACACTTATCTGAATCTAGAATTTTGGAATTAATTATAATTTAAAGAAGAATGTGTCAGAAAACAATGTATATGTGAGCTTCATTTTCTACTTCACAACTGAATACAAATCAACAAACTCACTATTTGTATGAACCAAAGAAAAACACATCTTTTAATGTTGTTATTTTGGGCATTGACATATATATAACTTAACATATATATATAGAAAGATATATATATCTTAAATATATATATAACTTAAAAATTATAACCAAATATAATATATATAACTATATATAATAGTTAATATTATAGTTAATAATAGTTAATAATATAGTCAATAATAGTTAATAATTTTTAAGATCTATATATTACATATAGTTATAAATATATTTATAACTTAAATAAGGCAGGTGGTGGCACCTGGGTGGTTCAGTCAGTTAAGCATCCAACTCTTGATTTCAGCTCAGGTCATGATCTCATAGTTTGTGGGATCAAGCCCTGTGTTGGGCTCTGCTCTGACAGCATGGAGCCTGCTTGGGATTCTCTGTCTCCCTCTCTCTCTCTCTCTCTCTGCCCATTCCCTGTGCTTGCTTGCTCCCTCTTCTCTCTCAAAATAAATAAACATTAAAAAAAAGAATTATAACTTTCATTTTTTGTTAAAATATCTTTTCTTCATTAAATAATAGAGATCTTTTATCCATTCCCCAAAAAGTATTTATTGAATCTAGTATAACATGGTAAGCACTAAATCCTGTATAATCAGGATGTTCAAAGTAGATAGTTGATGAATTTCTACCTCATAATAATACATAGTTTATCACATAAAGACAGATGTTTTCTTAATTACAAATAATTTCATCCTTTCAACATGTGATGCTATTGGTTATTTCAACATCCTTACTTAGCAACAAATTAATAAACTTATATTGGTCTCCTGACTTTTTTCTGGCCCATAAAGTATATAAATTTGGAAACCAATGGAATCAGGATGTAAGAATAGGTCAAGAAACTGAAGTAAAGGGCAGTCTTGGTCATGAGGAAATGAGAGAAATAGCATTTACAAAGCAGGAATGTTATAATCACAGTAGATATTTTTACAGTTCAAGATCTGAGTAGTAGAGCAGTTCTGGCAGCATTAATCCTTTTAGTATGAAACTAAGTAAATAAGCTGCTGAATCACACTGGAAATACCCACAATTTGCTGTGGACCTCTTATGTGCCATTGGTGTCACGTGTATTATCATTACAACAGAAAAATGGGACATACTATAATTACTATTCTACAAGTGAGGGAAATAAGGTACAATGAGATTAAGAAAATTGCCAAAGGTCACATAGCTAGAAGTGATTCAACCCAGTCTGTACTCCCAAGTCAGTCTTTTCAACTTCCATGCTCTGTAGGCTCCAATGAAAAAGGTCAGTGGTGTAATAGAAACCAAAGTACAGTAAGGCTAGGGAAGAAATAGATGGGTCATCAGTAGGATGGCTGGAAGAAGACTGTGAACCAAGTTACAAGATCACCAAGAAATATCAGGGCTTTTAGAGTTTGTTGGCCACCATTATAGCCTGAATACGAGTCAGAGCACCCCAGAAAACAATGGCATAATTTCCCTGGAACCAGTAAGGTTGTTTTTTTTTTTCTTTTTTACTCCCAGAAGTAATTAAATCCAGTGGCCTAGCATCCCTGGGAAATATTATTCAAAATGTAGTTTCATGGGAATTTGCTTTATGATAGTAATCCC
Source organism: Puma concolor (assembly GCF_028749965.1). NCBI lineage: Eukaryota > Metazoa > Chordata > Mammalia > Carnivora > Felidae > Puma > Puma concolor. The sequence continues at coordinate 89,409,722 of NC_141671.1, read as the reverse complement.
ACAGTAGTAAGAAAGTTGTAGACTCATAATTTTACTTCTATTATCAAATAGAAATGATTCTCAGTTTTCCATCTCTATCAACAAGTTGGTAGGGGCTTTATTATTTTTGCATATTTTAAAACCTAGCAGTATCACTTTGGTTAATATATCCTGGAATATGATATCTAGAATCAATTGTGATATAGTGTAATAAACATATAAATCACTTTGTAATCATCAAATTGAATAAACATTTGTGATTTTTTGATATCCAAAAGCCCAATCAAGTTATCATTTTTAAATGTGTATATATGTGGATATATATATATATATATATATATATATATATATATATATATAGCAAAGCCCCATATGAGTACCACCTAGATCAAGAAACAGGATATTAGTATCACCATTTGGAAAACTTTTTGAAATAACACATTTAGGCAATGATCATCAATGACTGCTAACCTTACTGAAAGAGAGACAAGTGGATTACGTTCTTTTTTTTTTTTTTTATTTATATATGAAATTTATTGTCAAATTGGTTTCCATACAACACCCAGTGCTCATCCCAAAAGGTGCCCTCCTCAGTACCCATCACCCACCCTCTCCTCCCTCCCACCCCCCATCAACCCTTAGTTTGTTCTCATTTCTCAACAGTCTCTTGTGCTTTGGCTCTCTCCCACTCTAACCTCTTTTTTTTTTTTTTTTGTTCCCCTCCCCCATGGGTTTCTCTTAAGTTTCTCAGGATCCACATAAGAGTGAAACCATATGGTATCTGTCTTTCTCTGTATGGCTTATTTCACTTAGCATCACACTCTCCAGTTCCATCCACGTTGCTACAAAAGGCCATATTTCATTTTTTCCCATTGCCACGTAGTACTCCATAGTGTATATAAACCACAATTTCTTTATCCATTCATCAGTTGATGGACATTTAGGCTCTTTCCATAATTTGGCTATTGTTGAGAGTGCTGCTATGAACATTGGGGTACAAGTGCCCCTATGCATCAGTACTCCTGTGTCCCTTGGATAAATTCCTAGCAGTGCTATTGCTGGGTCATAGGGTAGGTCTATTTTTAATTTTCTGAGGAACCTCCACACTGCTTTCCAGAGCGGCTGCACCAATTTGCATTCCCACCAACAGTGCAAGAGGGTTCCCGTTTCTCCACATCCTCTCCAGCATCTATAGTCTCCTGATTTGTTCATTTTGGCCACTCTGACTGGCGTGAGGTGATACCTGAGTGTGGTTTTGATTTGTATTTCCCTGATAAGGAGCGACGCTGAACATCTTTTCATGTGCCTGTTGGCCATCCGGATGTCTTCTTTAGAGAAGTGTCTATTCATGTTTTCTGCCCATTTCTTCACTGGGTTATTTGCTTTTCGGGTGTGGAGTTTGGTGAGCTCTTTATAGATTTTGGATACTAGCCCTTTGTCCGATATGTCATTTGCAAATATCTTTTCCCATTCCGTTGGTTGCCTTTTAGTTTTGTTGGTTGTTTCCTTTGCTGTGCAGAAGCTTTTTATCTTCATAAGGTCCCAGTAATTCACTTTTGCTTTTAATTCCCTTGTCTTTGGGGATGTGTCGAGTAAGAGATTGCTACGGCTGAGGTCAGAGAGGTCTTTTCCTGCTTTCTCCTCTAAGGTTTTGATGGTTTCCTGTCTCACATTCAGGTCCTTTATCCATTTTGAGTTTATTTTTGTGAATGGTGTGAGAAAGTGGTCTAGTTTCAACCTTCTGCATGTTGCTGTCCAGTTCTCCCAGCACCATTTGTTAAAGAGACTGTCTTTTTTCCATTGGATGTTCTTTCCTGCTTTGTCAAAGATTAGTTGGCCATACGTTTGTGGGTCTAGTTCTGGGGTTTCTATTCTATTCCATTGGTCTATGTGTCTGTTTTTGTGCCAATACCATGCTGTCTTGATGATGACAGCTTTGTAGTAGAGGCTAAAGTCTGGGATTGTGATGCCTCCTGCTTTGGTCTTCTTCTTCAAAATTACTTTGGCTTTTCGGGGCCTTTTGTGGTTCCATATGAATTTTAGGATTGCTTGTTCTAGTTTCGAGAAGAATGTTGGTGCAATTTTGATTGGGATTGCATTGAATGTGTAGATAGCTTTGGGTAGTATTGACATTTTGATAATATTTATTCTTCCAATCCATGAGCAGGGAATGTCTTTCCATTTCTTTAAATCTTCTTCAATTACCTTCATAAGCTTTCTATAGTTTTCAGCATACAGATCCTTTACATCTTTGGTTAGATTTATTCCTAGGTATTTTATGCTTCTTGGTGCAATTGTGAATGGGATCAGTTTCTTTATTTGTCTTTCTGTTGCTTCATTGTTAGTGTATAAGAATGCAACCGATTTCTGTACATTGATTTTGTATCCTGCAACTTTGCTGAATTCATGTATCAGTTCTAGCAGACTTTTGGTGGAGTCTATCGGATTTTCCATGTATAATATCATGTCATCTGCAAAGAGCGAAAGCCTGACTTCATCTTTGCCAATTTTGACGCCTTTGATTTCCTTTTGTTGTCTTATTGCTGATGCTAGATCTTCCAGCACTATGTTAAACAACAGCGGTGAGAGTGGGCATCCCTGTCGTGTTCCTGATCTCAGGGAAAAAGCTCTCAGTTTTTCCCCGTTGAGGATGATGTTAGCTGTGGGCTTTTCATAAATGGCTTTTATGATCTTTAAGTATGTTCCTTCTATCACGACTTTCTCAAGAGTTTTTATTAAGAAAGGGTGCTGGATTTTGTCAAAGGCCTTTTCTGCATCGATTGACAGGATCATATGGTTTTTCTCTTTTTTTTTTGTTAATGTGATGTATCACGTTGATTGATTTGCGAATGTTGAACCAGCCCTGCATCCCAGGAATGAATCCCACTTGATCATGGTGAATAATTCTTTTTATATGCCATTGAATTCGATTTGCTAGTATCTTATTGAGAATTTTTGCATCCATATTCATCAGGGATATTGGCCTGTAGTTCTCTTTTTTTACTGGGTCTCTGTCTGGTTTAGGAATCAAAGTAATACTGGCTTCATAGAATGAGTCTGGAAGTTTTCCTTCCCTTTCTATTTCTTGGAATAGCTTGAGAAGGATAGGTATTATCTCTGCTTTAAACGTCTGGTAGAACTCCCCTGGGAAGCCATCTGGTCCTGGACTCTTATTTGTTGGGAGGTTTTTGATAACTGATTCAATTTCTTTGCTGGTTATGGGTCTGTTCAAGCTTTCTATTTCCTCCTGATTGAGTTTTGGAAGAGTGTGGGTGTTCAGGAATTTGTCCATTTCTTCCAGGTTGTCCAATTTGTTGGCATATAATTTTTCATAGTATTCCCTGATAATTGTTTGTATCTCTGAGGGATTGGTTGTAATAATTCCATTTTATTCATGATTTTATCTATTTGGGTCATCTCCCTTTTCTTTTTGAGAAGCCTGGCTAGAGGTTTGTCAATTTTGTTTATTTTTTCAAAAAACCAACTCTTGGTTTCGTTGATCTGCTCTACCGTTTTTTTAGATTCTATATTGTTTATTTCTGCTCTGATCTTTATTATTTCTCTTCTTCTGCTGGGTTTAGGCTGCCTTTGCTGTTCTGCTTCTAGTTCCTTTAGGTGTGCTGTTAGATTTTGTATTTGGGATTTTTCTTGTTTCTTGAGATAGGCCTGGATTGCAATGTATTTTCCTCTCAGGACTGCCTTCGCTGCGTCCCAAAGCGTTTGGATTGTTGTATTTTCATTTTCGTTTGTTTCCATATATTTTTTAATTTCTTCTCGAATTGCCTGGTTGACCCACTCATTCGTTAGTAGGGTGTTCTTTAACCTCCATGCTTTTGGAGGTTTTCCAGACTTTTTTCTGTGGTTGATTTCAAGCTTCATAGCATTGTGGTCTGAAAGTATGCATGGTATGATTTCAATGCTTGTAAACTTATGAAGGGCTGTTTTGTGACCCAGTATATGATCTATCTTGGAGAATGTTCCATGTGCACTCGAGAAGAAAGTATATTCTGTTGCTTTGGGATGCAGAGTTCTAAATAGATCTGTCAAGTCCATCTGATCCAATGTCTCATTCAGGGCCCTTGTTTCTTTATTGACCGTGTGTCTAGATGATCTATCCATTTCTGTAAGTGGGGTGTTAAAGTCCCCTGCAATTACCACATTCTTATCAATAAGGTTGCTTATGTTTATGAGTAATTGTTTTATATATTTGGGTGCTCCGGTATTCGGCACATAGACATTTATAATTGTTAGCTCTTCCTGATGGATAGACCCTGTCACTATTATATAATGTCCTTCTTCATCTCTTGTGACAGCCTTTAATTTAAAGTCTAGTTTGTCTGATATAAGGATGGCTACTCCAGCTTTCTTTTGGCTTCCAGTAGCATGATAAATAGATCTCCATCCCCTCACTCTCAATCTGAAGGTGTCCTCAGGTCTAAAATGAGTCTCTTGTAGACAGCAAATAGATGGGTCTTGTTTTTTTATCCATTCTGATACCCTATGTCTTTTGGTTGGCGCATTTAATCCATTTACATTCAGTGTTATTATAGAAAGATATGGGTTTAGAGTCATTGTGATGTCTGTATGTTTTATGCTTGTAGTGATGTCTCTGGTACTTTGTCTCACAGGGTCCCCCTTAGGATCTCTTGTAGGGCTGGTTTAGTGGTGACAAATTCCTTCAGTTTTTGTTTGTTTGGGAAGACCTTTATCTCTCCTTCTATTCTAAATGACAGACTTGCTGGATAAAGGATTCTCGGCTGCATATTTTTTCTGTCTAGCACACTGAAAATTTCGTGCCAATTCTTTCTGGCCTGCCAAGTTTCAAAAGAGAGATCAGTCACGAGTCTTATAGGTCTCCCTTTATATGTGAGGGCACGTTTACCCCTTGCTGCTTTCAGAATTTTCTCTTTATCCTTGTATTTTGCCAGTTTCACTATGATATGTCGTGCAGAAGATCGATTCAAGTTACGTCTGAAGGGAGTTCTCTGTGCCTCTTGGATTTCAATGCCTTTTTCCTTCCCCACTTCAGGGAAGTTCTCAGCTATTATTTCTTCAAGTACCCCTTCAGCACCTTTCCCTCTCTCTTTCTCCTCTGGGATACCAATTATGCGTATATTATTTCTTTTTAGTGTATCACTTAGTTCTCTAATTTTCCCCTCATATTCCTGGATTTTTTTATCTCTCTTTTTCTCAGCTTCCTCTTTTTCCATAACTTTATCTTCTAGTTCACCTATTCTCTCCTCTGCCTCTTCAATCCGAGCCGTGGTGGTTTCCATTTTGTTATGCATTTCGTTTAAAGTGTTTTTCAGCTCCTCGTGACTGTTCCTTAGTCCCTTGATCTCTGTAGCAAGAGATTCTCTGCTGTCAGCTATACTGTTTTCAAGCCCAGCGATTAATTTTATGACTATTATTCTAAATTCACTTTCTGTTATATTATTTAAATCCTTTTTGATCAGCTCATTAGCTGTTGTTATTTCCTGGAGATTCTTCTGAGGGGAATTCTTCCGCTTGGTCATTTTGGATAGTCCCTGGCGTGGTGAGGACCTGCAGGGCACTTCCCCTGTGCTGTGGTGTATAACTGGAGTTGGTGGGCGGAGCCGCAGTCAGACCTGATGTCTGCCCCGAGCCCACCGCTGGGGCCACAGTCAGACTGGTGCGTGCCTTCTCTTCCCCTCTCCTAGGGGCGGGATTCACTGTGGGGTGGGGTGGTCTGTCTGGGCTACTTGCACACTGCCAGGCTTGTGATGCTGGGGATCTGGCGTCTTAGCTGGGGTGGGTAGGCAAGGTGCACAGGGGCAGGAGGGGCAGGCTTAGCTTGCTTCTCCTTAGGTGATCCACTTCAGGAGGGGCCCTGTGGCAGCAGGAGGGAGTCAGATCCGCTGTGGGAGGTTTGGCTCCGCAGAAGCGCAGAGTTGGGTGTTTGCGCAGAGCGAGCAAGTTCCCTGGCAGGAACTGGTTCTCTTTGGGATTTTGGCTGGGGGATGGGCGGGGGAGATGGCGCTGGCGAGCGCCTTTGTTCCCCACCAAACTGAGCTCTGTCGTCCGGGGGCTCAGCAGCTCTCCTTCCCTTTGTCCTCCAGCCTTCCCGCTTTCTGAGCAGAGCTGTTAGCTTATGACCTCCCAGACGCTAAGTCGCGCTTGCTGTCAGAACACAGTCCGTCAGGCCCCTCCGCTTTTTGCAAGCCAGACTCGGGGGCTCTGCTTGGCCGGCGAGCCGCCCCTCCGCCCCGGCTCCCTCCCGCCAGTCTGTGGAGCGCGCACCGCCTCGCCGCCCTTCCTACCCTCTTCCGTGGGCCTCTGGTCTGCGCTTGGCTCCGGCGACTCCGTTCTGCTAATCCTCTGGTGGTTTTCTGGGTTATTTAGGCAGGTGTAGGTGGAATCTAAGTGATCAGCAGGACGCGCGGTGAGCCCAGCGTCCTCCTACGCCGCCATCTTCCCTACAACCTCAGGATTACGTTCTTTCTAACACAAGTACACACTACCTGTATTCTCCCCCTTTACCCCCATGGAAGGTAAACCAAAGCAAGCCTCTAATTCTAATTTCCAGTTTACAGTAAATACAGAGGACACAGGAACATATTAAAAAACAACAGCGAGATGCAACCAGCAAATACCAAGACTGTAGAAACCTCCATAGGGCAAATAACCTAGTTTCTTCAAACAGCAACAAAAAATGTAAGAAAAAGAAAGAGAATGAGAGCATAAAGACAAAAAGGACTTAATTGTAGAATAATAGTATACTTTTGATCCAAAACAGGATATTTTAGAGAGTTAAAAGGAATGCTATTGATATGGAACTCTGGAGAATATACAATGTACAGTCACACCACTCAAGAGGCATAGTGGTCAAATAAAAGAGGTTAGCCATTTTGTGGGTCCTGATTTGAACAAATGAACGGTTAAAAGTATTGAGAATATCAGGAAAACTTGAATACTTATTGGACATTAAATTTTTTAGTGTGATAATGGTATTGTATGTTTTTAATACCTTTTCAATTATAGATACATGACAAAATTTACACATTTGAAAAGATATGATGTATAAGATTTGGTAAAAAATGATCCATGTTGTAAGTAGGGGTAATGGGGTATTAAAGATGAAATAAGATAGTCCATAAATTCATAATTTATGTATGTTTTTAAGATCTATATTATGTATATAATATAATGTTATATACTACTCCAGTGTATTAATTTTCCTTGTTATGTTACATTTCACTGTATGATTACAACATATATTATTTACCCATTCTAGAATTATTGGACATTTGTATCTTTTCCAGTTTTTGTTTATTACAATGTATTATGGGGACACGTTCAGATATTCCTATTAGATGTGTATTTGGAATGGAAATAACAAGTGAAAGGATACGCATTTCTTCAACTTTGGTTGATGATGCCAGTTTTTCAAATTGACTGTTCAATCCAAAGATACTCCACTAGATTGGTATCTTAGTCTGTTTGGGCTGCTATAACAATAGACTGGACAGCTTATAAACAACTGAAATTTAATTCTCATTGTTCTGGAGGCTTGAAGTCTGAAATCAGGGTGCCAACACGATTGGGTGAGGGTCCTCTTTCCAGTTCATAGCATGTACTTCCTTTTTGTAACTTCACAGAGGCACAGAAAAAAACCATTGATAAACAGTGATCCTTAATTTTGATGTTGTTTTAGTTTGAGTTCCTCCAAAATAGAAGGAGCTAGGGATCTCACTGAGGCCATTTTATAAGCCACTAATCTCATTCACAAGAACTCCACCCTCTTGACCTCTTAACACTATCAACCCCTTCCTCTTAATACTATCAACATTGGGGGGTAAAATTTCAATATATGAATTTCAGGAGGACACAAATATTCAGACCATAGCACCACATAGTAGAAGAATTTGTATTGCTTAACATTTGGTATTGTCCTTATTCTGAATTTTAGCCATTCTGGTGGGTGTGTAGTGGCGTCTTATGTGCTTTAATTTGGACTCGTAGTTGAGTGCCTTTTCCCTATGTTAATGGCTTGTATATAAAACAAGTCTATTTTTCTAAAGTATTACCTCTCCTATGTTATGTATAGGTTTTCTTTCAGGATATAATCTTTATTTGATTACATTTTAAATGTTTTTTTTTTTAATGTTCAGGATATAAGCTTTATTTGATTACATTTTTGGAAATATCTACTCCTACTCTGTGGGCTTCTTTCTACTCTTTATTAAAACCATCAGCAAGCAGCGATTCTTAATTTTAATGTTGTTTTAGTTTGAAATCCTCCAAAAATAGACCCAAGACAGGAACTTGTATATATAGTTTAATTAAGAAGTGATCCTAGGTATTAGAAGTAAGGGACTAGGAAGCATTAGGGAAGAAAGGAAAGCTAATACAAAGGTGTGTTTTTTAGATCACCAATCTAGGAAGCAGGTCTTAATTCTGCTACAACCTAAAATTGTATAGAATCCTTTCCAGAACTGTCTGAAGGACAGATTAAACCTTTTTATCCCAGGTCTTGCCCTATCATTTTAGGACTGTGCTTAAGATCATTAATCCCATACTTCCAGGTTGTGTTTGCACATTGGCCAAGAGAATGGTGCTAGAAAAGGCCATGGGACAGAAACTATGAAACACTGTCAAAGAGGTGAGCATGAGTCATCATGGAACTATCCTTCCACTAGCTATGGCTGAAATTAGAGACGGATCAAGGGAATATGACATAAGCACTTGTGGCACTGTTAAAATGTAGTACAGTTTAATATTTCCCCCTATGGTTAAAGCATTTTGTGTGCAGCTTTAAAAAATTTCCCATCTCAAGGTCACAATGATATTCTTCCATAGCATTGCTTAAAGTATAATTTTTTTTGCCTTGACATTTAAGTATACAACCCTACTGAAACTTATTTTTGATTAGGGTATGATGTACAGTCAAGTTATACTTTTTTCCATCCAATTTTTTTCTGTATCATACGTTGAAAAGTCAAATCTTTACACATAGCGTCATCTTTGCACTAGTCAAGTACACACATAAGTGTGGCTCTGTGATAGACTAAAGGTGGCTGCAAATTCTTTGTCACTCCTCCCATTGAAAAGTAAAATATATCTCCTGCCTTCTCCCACACCATTGAATCTGGGCTGACACCGTAACCTGCTTTGACCATCATAATGTGGCAAAAGTGATATGTGAATTCCAAAAGCAAGCCCAAAGATATAAATAGTTTCTGCTTTTGTATGTTTGGAACACTCCTTTTTGGAACCTAGCAGCCATCTTTTCAGAAGTACAAACCATGTGGAAAGGCCAAATGGAGACTTGAGATGTTGAGTGAGATCAACAAATCTAGTGATCTCTCAGCCAATGGCCAACACCAACTGCTACACATATAAATAAGCCATTTAGGAAATTCTGTCCCTTTGATATTCCCAAAGACTATAGCTCCAGCTGACATCTTATGGAGCAAAAGAAACATCCTGCTGAGTCCATAATATCATGAGAGAAAACAAATGGTTGTTGATGGTTAAGCCTCCAAGTTTGGGGATAGTTTGCTATACAGCAATAGATAATGAAAACAATATGCTTTTGGGCCCTCTGTTCTGCTCCGTCCATCTGTCTATTCTTGCCACACAGTCTTAATTTCTATGGCTTCACAGTAAATCATAATCTGGTAGAGCAAGTCTTCCTACACTGTTCTTCGTATTAAGATTGCCTTGTCCGTTTTGACAGTCTGTATTTTTATGGAGATTTTAGAGTTTGCTTTCCTTTCAAGCCCCAAAAAATAATTGTTTGGCTTTTGAATTGAATTGCTTTAAATCCATAAATAAATTTGTGGAGAATTAATATCTTTACAATATTGAATATTTCAATTATACTACAATTCTCCATTTATTTAGGTCTTCTTTAGCATCTCCCAATAACATTTTCCAGTTTTCTGTTTAGATCTTTTACATTTTTGTTAGTTATATGTCTAATTATTCAATATTTTTATGTTACTAAAAGATGTATCATAAATTATATTTTATCTCATTGCTACTGGTATATAGATATACATTGATTTTTATATTATTCTTATATTCGGCCACCTTATTAAATTTGCCTATCAATCCTAATAAATATTTCCATAGATTTTTTATTTGATATTTACCAAATCATATCATATTTAATGAAACTTTCACTCATTCCTTTAAAGACTTATTTCCTTTTTCCTTATTTTTCTTCTTACTTCTTTATTACAAAAAAAAATTACAGTGCTAAATAACATTCTCAATTCACTCTTGATCTCAGACAAAAGAATTTTAACATTTCACCACTAGGTATGATTTTCCTGTAGATTTTTTGAAAATAGCCTATATCAGATTAAGGAAGTTCTCTTTTCCTCAGATTTTGTCAAGAGTATATATAATAAATAGATGTTGAATGTTTTTGCTTTATTTACTAAAGTAGCCATGCAATTTTTCTTTTTTAATGTAGTAAACTATATTAATTAATTTTCAAATGTTAAATCAACCCTGCATTCCTAGAGTAAAACCTACTTAGTCCTAATATGTCATCCTTTCCACATATTGTGGATGAAATTTACTAATATTTCCTTTAGGATGAATGAATTACTCTACACTTATAATAATGTGTTTCTCAGTCTTTGATATTAAGGTAGAAGTTATCATGGCATGTGCTTCTGGCATTTCTGTTGAGAAGCCAGATGCCAGTCTAATTAATGCTTATTTGGAGCAATTACAAAAAAAAAAAAAAAAAAAAAAAGGATTTAAAAGCATAAACAAAAAGCAATTGTAGCAGCTAGGACTTAAAGACATTTGAGTGAGCCAGACATCTTTCACTCACAATTCCCTTAGGACATCTATAAATTTGCACAGGCCACAGAGATGCTGAAAAGATGCAGACAATGATATTCTGATGCTGTACAGCTTTCTCCATTCTAAGGAATCTGGAGAAACAAAAATTGGAGTGTGGGACTACTAAGGCAGCCAGGACTTAATGGTCTAAAATCCTGGAGAAAGAGGAACTGCAAAGAAATGAGCCCAACATTTGCACTCCTTTTCATCTTGAAACACTTGCTGAACCTTGAGCTATAATCATCTGACCTCTATCTTTTCTATACCTCTTTTCAAATTGCTCTTTCCCTGTGCTCCAGGCATGTAGTCATCTCTTCCTTCTGTTCCTGGTCTCCAGAATGCACTGTTCTGTCTCTCTCACAAGAAGATTATTCATTTTGTACTAGTTACCCGAAATTATTTCCTCCTTCCTCCCACAGAGCCATGTCCAGAGGCATATAGGAACTGCAGTACAGATCTGAGACCTTAGCAAGAGGGTGAATGGATAGAAGACTGCCAAAGACACTGTGTAGGAAACAAGAGGTAAGGGAAAAAGAAAGAGAAAATGTCTCTTACATGTCAATTATAGGAGATTTAGGTATGGATTGATAGGTGACTTAATGAGAGGAATAAATAGATATTGTACTATTTGCTCAGCTCCAAAGATATGTATAAACAACCAATGGTATAACTTTCTAGCAATGTACTGTATCTGTACGCTTTCTCAGGTATTACAGGCATAACTAAGACTTTAAAAATCCCTCATACCATAGCTGAAATGGATCCTTTCTTGATAGATTCCCCTACATTCACTACTACGCCCAAATTAGGTCCGTCTTTTAGTAACAGATTTTTCTTAGTGTTGAATTCATCACATTTTGTTACTTTACATATATATATATATATATATACATATATATATATATATACACACACACACACGTATATATATATATATATATACACACACACATATATATGTATACATACATATATATGTATACATATATATATATAAAACACAGTGTTATTACGTGGTTGTTGTGTCTTTCTATCACTAGGTTGCTCATAAAATAAAACCCAAGTATTTTCTCCCTGTCATTGTATTCACAGTGCCTAGTATTGTGCAAGACACCTAATAGATACTCAAATATCTGTTGAATGGATTAGTGAATAAATGTGATATGAATCATCTCTCTCATCTGAACATAATTCTATAGAGGAAGCTAGAGTTTGTCTTGACAAAATGACAACATGTACAGAGTTATAGGTCTGGCTAAGGAAAATTGTTTTAAACACTGTAGCCTGAGCATAAGGACAAGGTGCCTTATTAGCTCCAAAATGAGTAAAATCATTAGAGTCCATTTTTATACAATTGTAATAAATTATCAAATAATCTACCTATAGAATCTTTTATTTAATAGACAATTTCTGAGGGCCCATCTTATAGAGTGTAAAGAAGATTTCATCTATACCCTCATAGTCTTCATAAGCAAGATAAAAAATAAACAATATATTTTAGTGTCATAGAAGGAAATGACATTTGCTAATGAGTGACCAAAAGAAAGTTACTTCATCATTTGACACTCAATTCTCTTCTCAATAAAAGAAGCATAATAACATTGTTATCCTGAAATTAAAATTTATAGAGTTACAATTTATAAACTTCCCACCATATTTTATGGTAGAAAGTAGACATTCAATAAATAAGAATTGAGAAAAAGAGGAAGAAGAGGAGGAGGAAAAAGAGAGGGTGGAGGAGGAGAAGGAGATGTTAGATTTAAGGTACCTTATGTTCATACATGATAGAAATATATAGCAGACAAAAAAATGTGTATCCAATAACTCAAGCAAAAGGTTGAGCTGACTATATTGAGCTAGATCAACAAAACAAATTTATCCTTGTTATTCTATCTCAACACATATTATCTTCTCTAAATTATCATAATTTGTAATTATATGTTTATCTGTTTACTAGAATGCTGTCTTCTTCCCAAATTGGTTTCCATGATGGAAGGGATATAACTGCTTTATTGCTCAGTGTAGAACACATAGGAGTCAGCAAGTACTGTTAACTTAGAATTACAAATTGAAAATCTGCATGAACAAAAGAAAAATCACCTGGTAAGGGCTCTTAGTTAGGAAAAAAAAGAACCATAAGAAAATTGAAATTTAAATACATAAATGACTACAGTCTCCTAAGTCAATCCTAATGATTTGGATTTAATGAAACTGGTAAAAATTTTAAGAAAAATTTAATTAAAATGATATCCCTATGGTTTCTTTTAATGTAAATTTATTTCTGAGAGAGAGAGAGAGAGAAAGAGAGAGAGAGAGCAGGGGAGGGGTAGAGAGAAAGGGAGACATAGAACCTGAATCAGGTTCCAGGCTCTGAGCTGACAGCACAGAGCCCAACATGGGGCTTGAACCCACGGACCACAAGATCATGACCCGAGCCGAAGTCAGATGCTTAACTGACTGAACCACCCAAGCACCCCAAAGTGATATCCCTATGAGCTGAAGCCAATATGAATAGCAAATTCCTATGTTCATTCACATCACTGTCTGATGTGTACTAGATGAACAATAAACATTATTGAATTAAAGAAGTTTATTAAATCAATCATAGCCAGTGTATAATGATTTTATTAAAGGTCAATTTTTAAGGCTCCCTGCAAGTCATACAAAATATTTAAAAATATATCACCTAGTGAAGGAAAATATAACAGAGAGAAGGAAGTAGAGAAAAACACAATGATTATAACTATTGTCATGCATAGTATCAGGTGCAAAGTTCAATTTATCTTGTAGTCACTTACAGCAACAACAATAACAACAACAAAAGTTTAAGCCAGGAAACAGAGATTATTGTTGGCACAAAACAATAGCTGACATTCAGTGGAGATAGTCATAAGAACCAAGTGAAAAATAGCATCATGGAAGGAAGGACAGAAGAAAAGAAGGGAGGAAGGATAGAAGTGGGGGAGGAAGGAAGCAGGGAGGGAAGGAGGCAGTAAGGAAGAAGATACTTTAGCCTAGAAAATAAAATAGGTCTACAAATTTTAATTTATAGGAAATGAGGTCAACATAACTTTTATCAAACAGCACATATCCTGCCAATTAAATAAAAAGCAGCACTATATTGGTTAGAGAATCAACAAAATGTTTTAGAAAAAGAGTTTTTGAATCAATGAATTAGGAATTCTATACATTAAAAGTATGGGAACACACAAATATATAACCAATGCAATAATTAAACAGATATAATAAAATACTTTTTTAAATTACTAAATTAATACCTTTTCAAATAACTACAAAATAACAGAAACAAAAATTTTATAAAGGACCTTTTAGATTATCTAATACAACCTTCTCCATATACAGATTAAGAAATGTGCTGCAAAAAGTTTAAGAATCGTATCCATGGTAAAATTATAAAAATGTATTGAAAAGGGAAAATAAATTCAGTACAAGATGATTTTTTAATGGAATTGTATTCTTTTTATTGGGAGCCTAATTTATACAAGGTAATATGCTAGGCACTGGGGGCATAATGAAGAACAAGTCAAATATGGTTCCTGCTCTTGTAAATGTATAGTCTAGTAGAAAGGAAAGTTAATAGACAAACCAATAAATAACTTCAACTGTGTTAAATGCCATGAAAAAAGGATAAGGTACCATAGAGGGAAGGGGTCTTTTAGGATGTTGTAAATTGCCTAGAGCAATTGGAAGCTTAGAATAATGCAGTAAAAATTAACATGTAGAAAGAAAACATATAGAAATATATTTTGATACTAGGATTAATTATTTAGTTAATAAATTAGATAAAGGGAGGAAAGCATAAATAAAAAAGTCAAGGACAAATTAGCAACTGGTTAAATGACTTTATCCATTTCCCCTACAATGGGGGAAAATTGAATATATGACTCTAGAGCACAGAGAGTCACAGGGTAGGGGATTTAAATTTACGTTCCACCAATAAACATTTTCTTTTTTTTTAAGGTTTAATTTTTTTAAGGAATCTCTACCCTCCCGTGTGGGGCTTGACCTCATGACCCCAAGATCAGCAGTCACACACTCCACCAAATGAGCCAGCCAGGTACCCCATGTTCCACCAATATATGTTTTAAATGATTAGTGTTTAAGATTCCTGGGAAGAAAGTATAGAAAAGGAACACATATCTAAAACCAAATCCAGAGGAATTCCCACATTTACTGTTAGGATAGAAGTGAAATAAGTTTTAAAAAAGAGGAGGAAAGAAGTAGAAGAAAATGAGAATCGTTTCTTGAAGCTTCTTGCAGAAGGGCCAGTTTTTAAAAGGAGGGAGTGCCAATTGTGCCAAACGCTCTCTAGAGTATACTAAGCTCACTCCCACCTTCCACAACCAATTCCTTCCGCCATTTTCAGCTTCGGACTTAAGATTAAAATAAACATCTAAGAATATCTCCAAATTCCTATCTGAAGAGTAAAAAAAAAAAAATTAGGCCTACATATAAAAAGCAAAGTGAATGAATACAAATGTACCAATTTTCAGATATGGGTAGTAATCTGGGATAATTTGTATTTAATGAACATTTTACTACATACCAAAGTAAACCACAGAGATGGAATTGCTAAATATTTTTTAAATCAATTGCTAGAAAATTACAAGAAAAAAGAATAGAATATTAGATCTAGGAAGTAATAACTTTTTCAGCTTTGAAGCAAAGAAGAAATAAAAGTGGAAAAGATCAATAGATTTCAAAATGCAATCACTTAGTATTTCCAATCAATGAAAAAATTGTAACTCTATTGAAAAACACATCTAAGAGAAAATGTCCACAAGATACAATGGTTGAGGTTACTGAAGTAGTTTCCTGGACCACTCATATAGAGGCAATAACCAACTTACCTTCCTCACCACTGTCCCTGACTGATCAGATCTCAAAGCTATTTGTAGTCACTTGCAAAAAGTGTTAAGTTTAGTCCAGTCTAATATCAAAACTCCAAAGCATCAACTAATGAAATTCTTCTCTTCTCCAGTTTTGGTCTACCCCAGATTCATAAACCTGCAGAATGCCAAGGAGTATCAGCAGCTTCTTTACTTTTTCTTCACTTCACTTCCTCATAATCATTCTCAAGCTGCTATTGTAGTCTCTCTACAGTTGGGTCTGGGAAGGGTAGATTATGGGAAAAGGGCTGTGTCTGACATCAGGGCCTCCTTGTTTTCTCTCAGAACACTACAGAGAAATTCTCAGTTCCTTCAAAGCAGAGGGTGTCTTCTTATGTTGGCTTTTAAGACAACTTCCCTCAACTAGTATTTCTGAGGCTTTGCCTATTTCAGAGTCTTATACTCAGAAGACTTGCTTCTCCTGGAAGACAACTCCTGGACTCTCTAGAGTACCTTTCAAGATGATACAGTTGAGTTCCCTTCCCCTACTCCATTTGGACTACAGAGAAATGTGAACATCTCTGCTGCATGTGGGAGTAATGCAGCTAGCTCCCCTCTATTAGCAGGCCCTAGTTAGTCAGGCTGTCACTTTTGAACTTCTCAGGCTTGGGTTGAGTATCAGTGTCTGTAGAATTTCAAAGTCAGGAGACACAGGGCACTCTCTCTAAATAGTTCCCTTGAAGTTCCTCCAACTTCACTTGAGAGAGAGAAATACCCCCTCTCTGCCTCCTTGGGGAATGAGAGAAGAAATGCCACAGAACACAAATAACTCACTCTCCAAATAAATTCTAGCTCTTTGATCTCTGTCCTCCTCTCTTTTACCCCCAAGATAGCCAATCTGTATAACTGATCTGTTGTGAATTATATTGTTTTATTTTCAGCCAAAACTCTGAGATAAAGAGAAAATTCACAATATAAATTCTCAGTCGGTTAAGTCTCTGACCCTTGATTTCAGCTCAAGTCATGATCTCATGATTCGTGAGTTTGAGCCCCGCATCAGGCTCTATGCTGACAGTGTGTTTTCTGCTTAGGATTCTTCTGTCTCCCTCTCTCTGCCCCTCCCACACTTGAATGTGCTCTTTGTCTCAGCCTCTCTCTCTCTCTCTCTCTCTCTCTCTCTCTCTGTCTCTCTCAAAATAAATAAACTTAAAAAAAGAATTATTTTTTATTTGCCTTATCTCATTTCAACTTTTGTATATTAGAACACTTGATTTCCCCCCTACTCTTGACTTCCTGATCTTATGTTCATTGTTCTGGGCCATATTTTTTTTGGAATTTTGTTGCATATGAGATGATTTTGTGAGAAGATCTCTCAAGCAACTTATAGACTAAGGCAAACATAAAGGAAAGAATGAATGAAAAAACTCCAATGAGAACAAATGCTCAACTGTCCAAGCAGAAAAAAATGAAATTGCTTGAGGCAACAGTCACTCAAAGATATCACATCCCCCCACTCAGATCATCACAACAATTTAATCAGAATCTCTAAGGGTGGGCTGAGACTTTCTTTTCTTTCTTTTTTTTTTTTTAATTTTTTTTTCAACGTTTATTTATTTTTGGGACAGAGAGAGACAGAGCATGAACGGGGGAGGGGCAGAGAGAGAGGAAGACACAGAATCAGAAACGGGCTCCAGGCTCTGAGCCATCAGCCCAGAACCTGACGCGGGGCTCGAACTCACGGACCGCGAGATCGTGACCTGGCTGAAGTTCGACGCTTAACCGACTGCGCCACCCAGGCGCCCCTGAGACTTCATTTTCTTTAAGCATCCCCCGCGGGTGATTGTAATATGTAGCCAAGGTTGAGAACCACAGCCACAAGGATTATTGTCTAGAGAAAAAATGGGACAAGCAATGGAACCCATGAATAATGTGTATTATGCAGCCATTCAAAATTATAACTATGAAGAAAACCATGTTGAAGATAGTGTAATCTCTAAAAATGGAACACAAAGCCCCTTATTATCTTGTCTCCTTTTCTACTATCACATTTGTTGCTCCCTTCATGGGCCTCTCCATCTCATGAGTTACAGTCTCACCTGTTAATTTGTAGGTTCCTAAACATGCCAGGTCCTTTTAGGCCTCAGCCTGATTCCCGTCTTCACCCACCTAGATCATTCCTCCTCCTTGCTAACTGACAGCTAAAGTACATTCTCCTATTGATGGCCTTCCTGACATTCCAGACTAACCTGAGTGCCTGTGGGTATTATAGCACTCCATGCTAAAAATGGAACACTGTATTATAATTGTTGGTTTATTTATATTTCAGTTTTTATCACTTTGAAAACAGGAACACTATTTCCTTCATCTCTGAATCCAAGTACTTATCAAAGTATTTTAGCACAGAGGAGGTGCTACATAGATAGTGGGTTGAATTGTTAAATGCATATGATAAAATAGAAATGGATACTGTGTAAACATTAAATACAATGCTATACAAAAGAAAGGAAGGAAGGGAAAAAGGAAGGGAGAGAGGAAGGAGAATACTAACATTCACAGAATATTTTCTAAGTGACAATATTTAGAACTTCATGTAATTCTCACAACATACTCTAGAGTAAATATTACTTTCCTTATTTTATGATTGACGAAATTTAAGGCTGAGAGTTTTAAATAATTCATCCAACACTGAGGAGTTAATAAGTACCATTTTCAGGTTCTGAACCCAGGTTTATATGACCACCACTACCTTGCATTTTCAAAATTAAAATAGTTATAGCCTTGATTTAGGAGAAAATTAAAAGGTGTTTTAGAGGTCAGGGGCTAAAGGTAGCGTAAATCACCATCAGATAAGAAAACCAACACATTACCTATAATGCTCGAAGTAAATCTACTCAGACAAATTCATTTATGGTCTTTTGTAGAACAAATTCAGTAAAAGTATAACTGAAAAGATTTCATAATAATTCAATATTCTTAAGTATAATGTTTTTGTGCATTTAACCATTCCATATTTAAGCCTCCAACAAAATTCTATCATATTTAACATTGTCAACAGAATTTGTCTGCTAGGGTATATATAACCATTCTGTATATAAAGTTTTTCAGGACGAAACAGTATTGAAATACTTTATTCCTTCAACTTCCTAGCACTAAGTCGATCAAAATTAAAGGAAAATATGTTGTGCCTATATCCCTGTGCTTATAATTTGTGATATCTTGTAAACAACAAGTTATTTTGAGATTTTATAATATGTGTTAACAGTAGGAAACCAGCAAGAGAAACTATCTTAAATCTGCAAGCAAATCCATAATAAATACATGTAAGTATTAAGCAGGATGCCTTGAAAATTAAGGGCAAACACCTATGGGATGCACAGAGATTACAAAGTGGAATTCACTCATTTTCCATTTTCTCCAGAACCCCAAAATATTCTGGAAAATAGGAAACTTCAGAAATAAGAACAGAATTCTTACTTTCTTAATTTTATTTATATGGTTGAGAAAAATGAGGTTCAATTCACAAGACTCTTGCCCAAGCACTCATGGCTAAAACCGTCAGCATTTGAAATCAGCTCACTGAGAGCCAAGCCCATCTTTACACCAAACAGTAATGCATCTCTCCATTATTGGTTTCACTTGTCTTGAAAAATCACAGCAAAAAACTCCTGGGTGGACCTGCTCTGTTTATTTCATTCCTTTTTATCCTTTGGTCAGAGCAGGTATTTTTATAATCTGGTTTTGTTTATATTGCCTGTAGCATAACATTTCTAGCAATATTGTCATATTTCTCCTTGTATTTCTGTTGTGCATATAAGGCAATATTATGTATATTTATTTATTAACAAGTTTACATAAAATACTGCATAAAGTAATTACACAATATTACTGAAAATAGCAAATTTTTGCATTGAGATAAACATTTCACTATTGTTATGGAAGACTGACTTGAGTAAGATGATTAAATGAGGAATAGACAAACTGCTCAATACTGGAGATATACTATTAGTGGATAGGAAATGGAAAGGAAGGAAAATATGATTAAAGATACTCTCAAAATGTATCTAGCTTCCCCAATGAGGACAAATGTTTTTAATCTGACATATCCAACTTAGGGTATTAACATAACTTACAAGTGAGATTACTGAACCACCATTGACAGTATTTAAGAAAATGGTTAGAAACTAGAAGGTGTTCTTGGTGGGTAGTGGGAAGAAAATGGAACTACAAAGACAATATTCAAGTTTGTCAAATTCAAATGCCTCTAGGGGGCAGACAAGTAGTAAAAATGAGTGAGGTAGACTAGTGGGCCATGTAGTAAAATGGGGAGAACAGGTTCTGTCTAGAGTGAGCAGTACTACTTGGTTCCACTCAGTTTGTTGGTATGAGGACATATGGGCTCTAGTTGGCAGACCCCAATTTTTCAGGACTAAAAAATCCAGACCTTTAATGTTAAATATTATCATCAAATTTTAAAAGTATTTACACGTCAAACAGAAAAGAAAGAAAAAATCAGATGAAAAATTTCTGCCTCTGCTGAATTCAAATGTCAGCCACCAATTTATAGATATTTGTTATTTCCCCCATTTGTAAATAAGTAAGATTTCCTTCAGAATTGTAAAGTTGATATATAATAGAATGAATCAGAGATACAAAATTAATCTAAAGAAAAGGAAAGACTTTTAGGTAACAGCAAGGTATGACTGAATGAATTAATATGCTTCCCACCGGCAAAAAAAAAAAAAAGACCTGTCAATCTGAAAGAGAGTGGTATGTCTAAAACGTGGACAACCAATCTGAAAGAGAGTGGTATGTCTAAAACATAAGAAAATAGGTGTTCTGGCTCACAGACTTGAATAGTTGACTTCTAACCTAAGATACCTAGCTTGAGGAAACTGCTGTAGCTACCTTATTCCATTGCATACTCGATTCAATTTAATGCCTACCAAGCTATTACTCTTAGTAAAATCTCAATGTTATGTAAACCAATATACAGGATACTACAGTCTCCATGACAGTTGTGCCTCATAAATTGATAGAATAATAGTTTTGTTTGTACATCTGTTTCCAGTGAGTTTAGTTAATGGAAGTTCATTCCTGAGAAACAGATCCATTCACAGTGTGCTCAAAGGTAAACAAAAGAACTTGAATTTTGGTAAATTCACTAAAGCAAATTCTACTTTCTGAGTTCTGTTAGTGGAACAGAAGCTTTTTGCTAGAACTACCAAAATTCACCAACGACCTTTTTTTTTTTTTTTTTTTTTTTTTTACTTTTTAGTACCAAAAAACTGAAAATGCTGCAATTATCCAACAGAGGAAATTTTCCAACAGGCTAGGAGATTTACAAAGTCAAATAGAATGGTGAGTTTAACATCAATCCCGAGTAAAATTCCAGGATGAAATTATAGTTTGTAAGTACATTACAGAAATGCCATGGATTCTGTAAGTATAGTTTTAAAATTAATAATAAATTTCCTAAACTGGAATATTTTACAAATGTGATAGACACAACGTAACTAAAATTTAGAAATACTGATGCTCAAAAAGTTTTCACTAATTATTTTAACAATTCTCCATCACTCTTTACTTGAATAAACAGAGAATTGTTATCACATTTTCAGATCACAAGGCTACAGAAAGAAATATAATGGGTGACAGAACCAGAAATCAGAATGATAGAATGAAATGAGTCCAAGTTATATTTATCTGAATTAAATTTAAAGTATTTCATTCCAGTGCTTAAAACCAAATGTCTAAAGTAGCCTTACAACATCAAAACATATATATTTGGGGAGAAAAACTTAATTTTTTGGCAACAGTATCAAATTGAGTAAAGCGCATGATTAATGGAATCTTAGTCAATGATATTTAAGGTTTCTTCATACAAAGGAGAAGGGTGATAATTAGTGATGATTCTCTGTGAAGTCAAACCACATTCAGGTGTGTACTGAGACCCAGGTACCATTTCTTAAAAGACATATAGGCTTATGAATCTCACTTGAAAGAGAGGACATAAGAAAGGGCAACTGAACTGAGTTATGTGAAAAAAATAATTGAAGGAACTAAGGATATTGGCTTTCAGATGGAGAAAATCAAGTAAGATATAAGAATCATTCTCTGGTGCAGTCACTGTGGAAAACAGTATGGGGTTTCCTCAAAAAGTTAAAAATAGAACTACCCTATGATCCAGCAACTGCACCACTAGGTATTTACCCAAAGAATACAAAAATACTAATTCAAAGGGATACACGTACCCCTATGTTTATAGCAGCATTATCTACAATAGTCAAATTATTAAAATAGCACAAGTGTACACACACACACATGCACACACACACACACATACACACACACATACAATGGAATAAAACAGCCATAAAAAGAACAAAATCTTGCCATTTGCAACAACATGGATAGATCTAGAGAGTATTATGCTAAATGAAATAAGTCAGAGGAAGACAAATACCAAGTGATTTCACTCATATGTGGAATTTAAGAAACAAAACAAATGAGCAAAGGGGGGTAAAAAAAAAAGAGGGAGACACGCCAAGAAACAGACTGTTAACAGAGAACAAACTGATGGTTACCAAAGGGAAGGTGGATGAGGGGATGGGTTAAATAGGTGATGGAGATTAAGGAGCACACTTGTGATAAGCACTGGGTGACGTATAGAATTGTTGAATCACTATATTGTACACCTGAAATGAATATTACACTGTATGTTAACTAACTGGAATTTAAATAAAATTTTTAAAAAAGAATCATTTTCTAATATCTGAAGAGTTGCCATATGGTCAAAAGATTTGTTCAGTCTGATCCCAAGAAGTAGACTTGAAACGGAAATTTCAGGAAAACATTTCAGCTCACTGTAAAGAAGGATTTTCTCAGGATTAGAGATGCCAAAGGACAAAATGGACTTCCCAGAATGCAGGCATATTTATGTGGGTTCTAAATAACTACTTAGGGAAATGATTACGTTTGGGTTTCAAAAACTGAATGAATGGATCATTAGATTTGGCTAATGATTTTTAAATACTTGTCTGAAGAACTTAGTGTTTTAAGGATTTCCTTGTATATATGATTCAAATACAATTTGAAAAAGACTTGTTTTACTTTATTACACCACATACAAAAATAAACTTAAAATGGATTAAAAACCTAAATATGAGACCTGAAACCATAACGTTCCTAGAATAAAACATAGGCAATCATTTCATTGATTCAGCCAGGGAAAATTTTTTTCTAGCTATGTTCCCTCTGGCAAGGGACATAAAAGCAAAAACAAAAATAACTATTGGGACAACACCAAAAAACTTTTGCACAGCAAAGGAAACCATCAATAAAACAAAAATCCAGCCTACTAAATAGGAGAAGATATTTGCAAATGATATATCTGATTAGGGGGTTAATATCCAAAATATACAAAGCACTTATGCAACTCAACACCCAAAAAAACTCCAAATAATACAATTAAATAATGGACAGAGAACCTGAACAGACATTTCAAAGAAGATATGCGGATGGCCAACAGACACATGAAAATATGCTCAAGATCACTTACCATCAGGGAAATGAAAATTAAAATCAAAAGAGACATCACTTTATACCTGTCAAAATGGCTAAACAAAAACAAAAGAAACAATAAATGTTGGTGAGGACATGGCAAAACAAAACAAATTTAAATAGATATATGCACCCCTATGTTTAATGCATCATTATTTACAATAGCCAAGATATGGAAGTAACCCAAGTGTTCATCAATAGATGAACAGATAAAGAAGATGTGGTAGACACACACACACACACACACACACACACACACACACACACACACTGGAATATAATTCAGCCATAAAAAAAGAATGAAATCTTGGCATATGCAACAACATGGATGGACCTAGAGGGTACAAAGCTAAATGAGATAAGTCAGTCAGAGAAGACAAATACCATATGATTTCATTCATATGTGGAATTTAAGAAACAAACCGACAGACAAGCAAAGAAAAAAAATGAAAGAGAGAGACACATAAAAAAAAAAAAAAAAAAAAAAAACATACCCTTAAATAAAGAGATCAAAATGATGGTTGTCAGAGGGGAGGTGGGTCAGGGGATGGGTTGAATTTTAATTAATTAATTAATTAAAAATAAATGTGTTGGGGGCGCCTGGGTGGCGCAGTCGGTTAAGCGTCCGACTTCAGCCAGGTCACGATCTCGCGGTCCGTGAGTTCGAGCCCCGCGTCGGGCTCTGGGCTGGTGGCTCGGAGCCTGGAGCCTGTTTCCGATTCTGTGTCTCCCTCTCTCTCTGCCCCTCCCCCGTTCATGCTCTGTCTCTCTCTGTCCCAAAAATAAATAAAAACGTTGAAAAAAAATAAAATAAAATAAAATAAATGTGTTAAATATAAATCTTGTCCATTTACCAGTGTGTTTTCCTGTGTCACCAGTGACTTCATTTGATGCCATTCTGGCAGGCATCTTCTCCAGCACATGTGTGCCACATATTCAGCTAATTGCTAGACACTGCCATGATGTATAAGCACAGCACATGCTAACAGTCAAATGTCAGTTGTATGATAACAAATGAATACCTAACAAAGTGTGTCCTGAAAACATAGTATTAGAGATAATTTTAGTGTTTAGTTTAAGTCTAGATGCTGATTTCTCTGACTGGGTAAGCAATGTAATCTGTTATTACTTATAGCTACCATTTTAATCTTGAAACCAAAATTCCCTTCTTCTATCTTTCAAACTTCTATATTTTCTCATTAAAAAGGATGAAAACATTGCAAGGCACTCTTTCATAGGATAGTTATCATTTTCAAATACTTATCTGTGTGACTCAGGATGATCTGATACTGTGCAACCAAGGAAAAACGCTGAAGCAGCCAGAAGAGAGCAACCAACATACATACCTTCTAACTTCAAATGTGTGGTCATCAGGTCATACTGCCTCATTGGCTGATATTATGGTAATAAAATATTATAAATATGAACACATATAATACTTTGGGCTAGTAAAATGTCATTTTTATCTGTATAAGTGCTGGGGATTCTGAGTAAAATTATAATTTTAAAATGTACTTTCTGATATTTAAGAGTATATAGTAAACCACTGTCATAATCATCAAAATTCCTTAAAACTTATGAACCAATGATTTTATGTGATTCACTATTGGTGGTAAGAAAATTCTAGCTTGTCTTTATTATGTCCTATAAATAATATTCTAAAAAGATGCAGCTCTTTGACAATGACATAGTCTTTCAATACTATACTAAGATATATAGATATAGATATTAAATGAACCTCTATTTATAAACATGTCTTTCCCTCAGTCAATACTTGATATATACAACATGTGTGTTATTAAAATTCACCCTGTCCATTATGTAAAGTATAAATAAGATATAATTTAAACATCAAATTATTTTTATTCTAATCACACTGTGTGTTTGTTTAGTTTCATGGAATTAATGTGGAAGTAAGATTGTTACTAACTTCAGTGAAACAAAATTATTTGAATCCTTTATGAAAAGGTATCTTTTAGTATTTTTGGAAAGACAATAAAAAATATGGTATTTGTGAATGAAAAAGCAAGGAAGAAAGATTCACTTGACCTCATAGAAACTGACAGATAGGAAGTGAACCTATTTGACCAAGCAACTGTGGCTGTCAAGCAATTTCCTGTCCTAAACAGCAATCTGGCCCAGGCCTCAGAGTCATCAGAATAAAATCTGAGAGTCATTTTACAGGAGAATCAAATAAGATTTGGAATGAAAATTTCATTGCAAAGCAAGAAAAATTTGCAATAATTTTCTATAATATAAGAAGACTTTTTTTTAGCACTTTTATTGCAGAAGCAATTCTAAATAACAGAGCTTTTCTTATAATAGCATTTCTATAATAATGGTGTTTTATAACAGAAGTGCTATTATTACAGAAATGGCATTATAATAGTGGCATTATTATTGTTGAATCTCTCCTATAACAGAAGTGCTAAATAAGCCTATCTATATTAAAGAAATTTCAAATTTCTGCCTTCTCAGAGCTAAAAGTGCTTTGGCCACTTTCATATGATCATATTACAAGCAATCTTATGTGGGTTGACCCAACATTGAAAGATATGACCAGTTCACACGGACTCCCAGGAAACCTGACATTGAACTAGGAGTCAAAACATTTGAGTTATATTCTCAACTCTAGCATTAGCTACTGAGTGACCTTGACAATCCTGATTCTTCTCTGAGCCTTTTCCCCCAATTCAAAAAAGAAAAAGAGAGAGAGAGAGATCCTTTATAATTCTCAGTGAAAAGCCTTCCTATTACTAAAGAACTCATTTGGTCCCAAATCCTAATGGCATCAATTACATATTTTTACTTCTTTGTTTTAAACTCATTGATGTGCTTTGTAGTTGTTGTCTTTATTCTACTGGAATAAATTTTATTCCTCAAGTTAAAAGCTGAATAAATGTAAGAATTGCTCTTGAAAAAAAATTCTTCCCTTAAATGGTCAGCACAGAGCCATGAGTATAATGGGTAATATTTAAATTTTAATTAAAATGCATCTGATAATAAACTTCCAAAAATCCAAGCAGAATCAGAAAATAACAGTTTCATTCTGAAGTTAGTAGAATACTATTCAAGAACTTGAAACATCTTCAAGTTGAAGTAAAGCAATAAAATATCACAATAATGTTGGAAGTGATAAAAAGATATAATGTTCAATAATAGAGTTCAAAAAAATGGCTCAAAATAAATCTTATGTCCACATCAAATATATTACTATAAATTTCACTTCCCATTCAATAAAGTATGTATTGCTTGCCATATATTTAGGGAATATTCATCAAAAGAACTTAACTATATATGGAAATGAGTAAGTAAATTTAAGTTTATAAAATTCTACTTTTTATTAAAGATATCTTGTCATCTTTTGATGATGAGTTTACACCAGAGAAAGGACAGATTTTAAGTTTCATTTTTTACCTTTTTAACATTAAAATAAAATCCTATATATTTCCAGGTTGATACAATTAGATTACATCATCTAGAAAGGATATAGTCTGAGAAACAGTAAATTAAGGAAATTCAGTATATAGTCACATTCTCTGCAGGCATTTTCACATTTTTAGACAAACCTGAATGCTTTCAGTGTGTATTCTGATAAAATGAACTTACTTATTCTATTATTAACTACAAGCAAAAGGTTTTGTATATATATACATACAAACATATATTTACATACATATAATACATATATATTATATATGTATAATATGTATAATATATACATATGTATGTACGGTTTTGTATATATACATACAAACATATATATACATATGGTTTTGTATATATATACATACAAACATATATATACATACATATTATACATATATAATACATGTATAATATGTATAATATATACATATGTATATAAATGTTTGTATGTATATATATGTATATACATACATATGTATGTGTATATATGTATATACACATACATATGTATGTGTATATATATGTATATATAATAAGTTTCAAATATTTATATCTGTATGTATATATGTATATTATTTTTTATTTTTTTAATATATGAAATTTATTGTCAAATTGGTTTCCATACAACACCCAGTGCTCATCCCAAAAGATGCCTTCTTCAATACCCATCACCCACCCTCCCCTCCCTTCCACCCCCCATCAGCCCTCAGTTTGTTCTCATTTTTCAAGAGTCTCTTATGCTGTATATTAATATAACACACACACACACACACACACACACACACACACACACACTCTCTCCCTTGGCACCAAAGAAAAAAGAAATCTCTTTGAGATAATAACCATACCATTTGTATTCATCATAATGAATGATAGCCATCAAGAGATATTATTTAAAAAAGTTTTAAGACATAGCAAATGGTAATAGCATTTTAACCCAAAAGGAAGAGCACGAAAAAATAAAAAATAAAAAAAAGACAGAAGAAGGGGAAGGAAGAGAAGTTAATGATTACTTTTAATAAGTTACTAAGAGATAGACTGTAGGCAGGGACTCCATGAGTCCCACTCTGGCTGCACAAATGTACATACAACGCACATAATCCACTTACTAAGGCCTATTAGCTCCATCTCAAAGACAACGATACTGAAGTCTCAAAATATTGATATTTCATTTTCCTCTGTTCTATGAGGAACTGAGGTAGAAGACTGATTAAACATCTGCTTGTGTGCCAAATCCCCCCCTAGGTGTTCTACATGTGCTATTTTACTCAATGTACTGTTCTCAGAGGTTATTATAATTATCACTATTGCCATCAAATGAGAAAATTGGAAGCTCAGATGAAATAAAACCACTTAATCTACAGTCACACAGAGACTGTGTGACAGCTTCCTGACCATCAGAAAACCTACAGGTATATTGGTCACGGGGTGGGAGGAGTAGGACAGGATGGATCAATTTGGGCAGACTCAACTAAATGCTTGGTAGAACTACTAGAAGCAACATTCACAGGAAAATCCACATAATATCAAAAAGAAAGGCATCTTAAATATCACCAAATACAACTCCTTTATTCTACAAATGAGAACACTAAATACGAGAGAGATAACCTACCCAGAATCTGATCCCAGACTTGAATCTTGGACTTCTGTCTCCCAATTTGGATCTCTGTCCTCTAAGGCATGGGCAACACATGTTATTAGCATTTTTACTAGTTATCTGTTAATTAAATCATGATAGACAGAAAGCTGGTTGTGCCATCTTCCTCCAGTTAGCAATACAGGCCTTCCTTCATAACCATCCTGAACCATTATCTAATACAGGAGTTCTTACTTGTTTTTGTGCCACAGCCTCCTTCTCAAATAGTGTTTTTAATTTCATGAAAATAAATACATACATAGAAAAGCAAGTACACTGAAATTTCACTATGAAAATCATTTTTTAAACAGCTCTAGTGGGTGTGATTGACACACAAAAACCTATAGATATTCAATTTTGGAGATAAGTATATATCCATGAAACTATCATCACTATCTATGCCATAAACTCTCCCAATAAAAGATAAAATTTTTATTCTTTATTATTTCATCATTAATATATAGCAACATTTCTAATAATATTAATTTAAAATAGTGATAAAGGTAAATAATTTTTGAATTATCTATAATACTTATAGTGTAATATTAAAATATCAATGATTTCTATTAATACTAAAGTCACAGTGCTGCTAACACCATTGTGGTTTGTTGCCTACTTTCATAAGTGAAAGAAATGCTAAGTTTCATTACAGGTTAGTGAAAATAAAGATGTAATTTTTGCTTTCTGAGTTGTATCCACATACTTCTTCTAAACCCCAGATTTTAAAAATCCTTATTCTAGGAAAAGTTGGATGGTGTGAAAAGGTGTGATAATGAAGTATGACAAGGTGATTGGGAAAGAAAAAATTCTGAAGGTTTTAACTTCTTATAAGACTGACTCACAAAAGAATAGAATTCCTATAGTCTCTAAAACTTCAATGGCTCATGGCATAATGTCCTTGTTCCAAAAGTTACTTTATATATTCAACACTTAATGAGGGATCTTCAATGCTTGAAACAACTCAAATTTCATCTAGAGGTAGAATCTTTGCATTCCACAGTTCTAACTACCCTGGGGAAAGGAGAAGCACTGGGAGGGAGGTATGTGAAATATTGGAAAGAACTGATTTAAAAAAAAAAAAAAAAAATCACCAGGCATCACACAGAGAAGCTAAGGAGGGTTCAGGGGTAATAAACCCAATTAGTGAATCAAAGGATAAGAGCCACATTTTGAAATAAAAGAATGATAATTTTAAGCAGCAAGAGAGAGATTAGAATTGAGAAGTGATAATGCTATGCAGTTTAGATAGGAAATGTTAGAAAACTGAATAGTGAAGGGTGGGGAACACCTCTATAAAAACAGCTGCCTAAATTCATCATTTCTTCAGTTTTGGATCCTGGTTACAAAGATTTTGATTCACCAGTTGATCTTTGTATACTGTTCTCTTTTGCTTTTGTAGTTTTCAATCATTTTCCCCAATTGATTCATTTCTCTTACCATATCTCTTAAATTGCTCTTTCTTCTTTATCATTCGTAATAAACAATAATTGTGGTTCTCTTCCTCATCTACAAATTCTATTATTTTCTCCACAGGTTAACATAGGCTCCAAAATCAAATATTTCTTGCAAATAATTTTATCCCCACTTCCCAGTTGTTCATCAGCACTCAGCATCTTGTATGCATAGAATCAGCTCAGCATGCAAAAAGCATGTGCATAAATACATGTGGCATTTACTTAGACTATATGGAGCTACTCATTCTTGACGTCTTGAGTCTGTGGGTGCCATATCAAAAGGCAACTGTGGTCTACCAGCCAGAACCCCAAAACCTCACAGGGCTGAACCCAAGATAAGGGAAGCCCTGTGACCAACAGGACCTAAGAGATAAACTATGACCATGAGTAAGCCAAAAGTCTGGTCTTCAGGTCCCTCACTTATAGAATGGGAATATAATCTAAATAATTCTTTAGAATAAAGAGATTATAAATTCTTATACTGGCTACTTGTATGCATTTGATATTTCTTCTGTTTGAGCTTCATTGAGCTTCCTAGAACTGTGGGTCTGGCATTTTTATAATCTTTTAAATTATATCTTCAAATATCTTTGAGTCCTCTCATCTTTGTCTTTTTGGAAATTCAATTACCTGTATTTTAGACTACACAGTATTGTTCCATATGTCATTAATAATCTGCTCTTTTTTTTTTTTCAGCCTTTTTCTTCTCTGTGTTTCATTGTAGGTGGTTTCTATTGCTATGTTTCCAGGTTAACTGATCTTTCTTCTGTAGTGTCTAATCTGCTATTAATTCCAACTACAATATATTTTTATTTCAGATGTTATATTTTTCATCTAGAAATTTAGGTCCTTTTTATATCACCCTTTCCTCTACCCTCTTGAACGTAATAAATTTTACTTATAATGGCTGTTTTAGCATCTTTGGTAATTCTATCATCTCTATCATTTCTGGGTCTATTTCTGTTAGATTCTATTAAACTTCTCCCAGTTATGAGTCATCATTTCCTGTTTCTTTGTATGTCTGATATTTTTCACTGGAAGTAGACATTTAAAATTTTACTTTTCTGGGTCCTGGATTTTTTTGTATTGCATTAAATATAGCTGAATTTTATTCTAGAACATATTAAATTATTTACAATCATTTTGACTCTTTGAGTCTTGTTTTTCAGCTCTGTTAGCATGGGTCCTAGGGCCAATTTGGGCCCACTATTAAGGCGATACTATTCTGAGGAGTCTACTCAATGCATCACTTGTTAGGAGTTCTTTCCATTCTGGCAGGAAGGAACACAAACTATTTCCAGCCCTATGTGAGCCTCCAGGATTGTTCTGCCTGTTGTTGTTGTTGTTGTTGTTGTTGTTGTTGTTGTTGTTGTTTTTCCTAATGGTTCTTTCCCTGGCCTCAGGTAGTACCCTCACCTATCTGCATAGATCAGTATTCAGCCAAAGACAAGGGGACTCCTCTGTACATCTCAGAACTCTCTTTCTGTGGCTCCCTCCTCTTTCTTTTGCCCCACTATTTCTAGTGGTCTTGGACTCCCCAACCCCAAATTTCTGTCTCCTTAACTCAGCAAGAAACCAGGAGTCTCTGTTCAAATTGTCCTTACCTGGGCTGCATCCTGGAAATGCTTTCTAGTCAATATGCTAGAGTGATCATAGGGTACTTCTTGATGTCTCTCTTCTCTCAGGAATTATTATCCTGTGCTGTCTCTTGCCCAAACTCTGAAAACCATTGTTTCATGTGTTTGTTCAGTTTTTAAATTTAAGTGAAAGGATAAATCTAGTCCCTGTTATGGCATTCTTAGAAATTGAAATCCTGACTTCCATGTCCAGCTTTCCATTTGAATGCTGAACAGAATAGCTCTTCTCTGAATTTCTACCAAAACATAAAACCAAAACAACCCAAGATATAACCTACATACCAGTATTTTTTTTTAAATAAGATAGCAGTAACATAAATGTAAGTTTAACATAAACGTTAGGTTTACTCCTGGTGTTAGGAGATAGAACTACTAATCTTGGGCTTTTGTTAGAAGGTGTTTTGGGAAACCAATTTGGTTTAAATACATGTTTAATATATTTTAAAATGAGATTTTACTGTATTATTAAGCATATCAATTGGAGAGTAACTTTAAGGTGTTCATTTTTCTTTCAAGGTAAGATATCTTGAGACCACACTGCTAAATGTTTTCTTACTTCTGGGTGTTTATAAGGATGAAGGGGACTGGTTCATTTTTCCCCTACATAAGTGTAACAAATAACAGGCAAACACAAACATATAATTTTGCATATTGGTCAAGACCTGTACAGCAAAATTGAGTTTTATGAGTATGCTTTATACCATAACCTGCTATAGCCACATCTCAATATTCAATCACACACCAAAATTCAGTATAACACAGATGTTATAATTCTGGAGTAAAACTAATGATTTTAAAGCCTAGTGCTGTATTACAACTGTGTAATACTGAGCAAGTTGCTTCTCTGAGTCTCAGTTTTACTGTCTATAAAATAGGGACAAAAGTATTATTTAGGGATGGATTAAATATGATACTGTGTAGAATCTGAACTTTAACCAGAATCAGCTATACATTATTGTCAGGTTTCACTGCATCTCATAAGGAATCACAAAAGCCACCTTCTTTTCTCTTCTACTCTTGATTTTACAAGATGAGGTCAGAAATTCAAATTATGATAACAGACAACATGACCTTTCTTTCCTTAAGAAAAAATATTATTTCTAAAAAACAGTTTTAATAGAAAATCAATACTTCACATTGAATCAGCTTCTACAATACTCAAACTGTACTTGCCTTTTCACATATGTGAAAATAATAAAAAGGATTCTCATAAGAATCTTTCTCAATTTCTGTAACAATTGAAGACACAACACCTAATAGGTACATTTTACAAATAAGTAATATTTTAAAGGAGACTCTTTAACATTTTTATCAATGTACTTATGTCATCTTCTGTCATGGGTCTACAAAATTATTTTATCATAAAACAGTATGCTTATAAGCTATTATGTATATTCATTCACTGTAAAATATTCCCATTATATATATATATAAGTTTAAAAACATAAACATTCTTGTCACTTAACCTTAAGTGAGAGACACATTAAATACCAGTTCTCCTGAACATGAAAAGAAATGCAAAAATATGATCTGGGGACACTGAGGGGGATGATAAAAAAAATGTAGGGGAAATGAGACTTTATTTACTTATTATCTTAAGATCTGATTCAAATAGAAACTATTATATATAGTAATAATTTAACAATGTAAGAATAATTATTGCACAGAATCTCAAAGTAAATAATTATGCTCCTACTATAGAATATTATTTGTCTCAGATTTGAATACTTAACTCAGAATTAAATTCCACTAGGCTAACTAACAGGTAACAAAAACACATGCTGTATATATTTACAGCTATAACTTGTATTATAAGAGAATTAAAAAGAAATGAGGCTGTAAATGAAAGACTTTTATGGATGGATCTCTTCTAAGTGATATATGTGATACAAATGATTAGCACTAACTGATCTTCTTGAAGAATGTACTGGTATAATTCATTATAATGGCTTCAAAGTGCAATTAGTGAACTATAGTGTAAATGACACTGCTGTTCATAGACCTACCCATAAGAGTAATTATATTTTGAAAACTACTTAGTGAAAAATTGATTGAATGAGTCCTATGGGCATAGATAATTGAGATAAAAATATGTAAACAAAATGCCTATTAATAGGCTTTATGGCACATGCAAGATTGTATAAAAGGAATATTTTTTAACTTTTCTTTTTAAATAGATATTCCTAACTTAAGAAAAAACTGGATTTGTATATTTCATTTAATAAAGCTAAACTATTTCTCTAAATAATGTATAACTACATTTTTAATTGGATGCAAATAGAATTCTTATTCTATATATCAAATTTAAGTCATCTTTAAGAAATAGGGTAATCCTGTTTATATTGTTATAATCAAAGGGAAAAAGGAAATCATAGTAAGTGACACTATATAATAATCAAGAGTCCATAACATATAAATCAAAATGACTCTTAGTATAGGATATAAAACAATAATTCAAAACATTTTCATTATCTAGGTACTACACTATCATATTAGTAAAATACATGCTACAATAAGCTAATTCTTAAAGTATTGTCCTAATATCAAAAATACATATAAATATGATATATGTGCCCCATATATTCCATATTTACAAAGATGTAGTTTTACCTATGACTCAGTAGATACACACATGTGCACTTATGCACACCCAGGCAACCATGACATTAAAGGTTTGAATTCTAGCTCAGAAGATGAATGGTTTTAGTGTCAGATTTATATCTAGCTAATGAAACTATATATGACAATTGAGAACCTGAGTTTAATTTTTTTTGTAAAATGAACATATTGTACTATATGATATCTAATTATAAAGTTCCATAAGGCAGGACTCTGTGGGTAAAACTTAGAATTTAGGCAGACTTATGTCCCTATTTATATTTTATGTATCTTTTTAGTTATTCAAACCTGCACAAATTTGATGAGCTGCAGTTTTCTCAGTTGTGAAAAGGGGAAGTAATCATTTTAACTCATGGAATTATTGTGAAGATCATGTGAGACAAGTGTGAAAATGACAAACATCATTACTGGCCCACAGAAACTACTCAATATTAGCTATTATGTTGTCTGTTCCCTCCAACTTAAGTTAGGTTATGCTGAAGTAACAAAAAAAGATTATTTTTCAATAACTTACAACATGTTTATTTCTTGCTCACATATCATTTCTGGATTGGCTGCTGCT
Source organism: Puma concolor (assembly GCF_028749965.1). Lineage (NCBI taxonomy): Eukaryota > Metazoa > Chordata > Mammalia > Carnivora > Felidae > Puma > Puma concolor. The sequence goes on along the minus strand of NC_141671.1, from coordinate 89,375,172 downwards.
CTATTCAATATCCTCTTCAAGGGGCGCCTGGGTGGCTCAGGTTAAGCGTCGGACTTCGGCTCAGGTCATGATCTCACGGTCCGTGAGTTCAAGCCCCGTGTCGGGCTCTGTGCTGACCGCTCAGAGCCTGGAGCCTGTTTCAGATTCTGTGTCTCCCTCTCTCTCTGCCCCTCCCCTGTTCATGCTCTGTCTCTCTCGGTCTCAAAAATAAATAAACGTTAAAAAAAAAAAAATCCTCTTCAATGAAAGAGCCAGGGTGAAGCAGCAACTGTTCACTGAAACTTGAGGGAAAGGAGTAATATGGAAGTACATGATGGCTCTTAAAGCTTTTGTTAGGAAGTGGTACACATCACTGTTACCACGTTACATTGACCAAAGCAAATCTCACGCCAATGCTGACATCAGGGGGTGTGGCCAGTAGGAAAGGGAAGAAGGGTGTGGCCAGGAGGAAAGGGCAGCAAATCATGTTTAGAATGTACAGTCTACCACAAGGTGTTTCAGCCCTCTTCAAGGTCCATTACTCTGTGGCCATCTGTTGTACAAAAATATATGTGATGCATCTATGTTTCTATTCCTATGTACTTATATACCAATATATAGTAATAACTGTACATCTTATATGTATCAGTTTACACTTCTAGTGTAAGCTTAACTCTGAAAAATTAAATATGTTCATATGCCTAAGGGCCAAAAATAAGCAGAACTTAGGACTAATTATCAGGCTTCATTAATGCATGGGTGTCTAATATTTATTTGCTTTGCAACTATTTAGGTATAGGGAAGAACCAAGAGTTTATACATAAAACCTTGATTAATAAAATCCGGTCATTACTCTCAAACATCTGTGCATGTATTTATTTCTACACCACCATTTGTTTATATTTTACTATACTATCCTGCATATCTTTGACTTTCAGGAAAAAGAAGTAAAAAAAACCAACAATCAGAGATGGTTCCTGCATTGTAGTGCTGAATGCCACATCTTAGTGTTTTTTGTAAGCCACTCAAAGGCTCTTCACCTTGCTTGCACTACTGTTGAAATCAAAGTCTTAAGTCCTGGGACGCTGGTACAAGTTATGGTTTGGGGCATTTTACAGTTTACCACCCTATTCCTATTACCTGGGATTGTCCATGGCATGGGATGACCATGGCATGGCATGGCATAGGTAATCATTGACTAAGAACCAAATAGACAAGAAGAAATACTGGTATGATTAAAATATTATTTCATCTGATTTTCTAAAAGAAAGGATCTTTCATTAGTTGTACTGCAATACAAAGAAAAAAATATTTAAAGATTTCTTTTAATGTTTATTTATTTTTGACAGAGAGAGAGACAGAGCATGAGCGGGGGAGGGGCAGAGAGAGAGGGAGACAGAATCCGAAGCAGGCTCCAGGCTCTGAGCTGTCAGCACAGAGCCCAACGCGGGGCTCAAACTCACAGACCGCGAGATCATGACCTGAGCCAAAGTCAGACGCTCAACCGACTGAGCCACCCAGGCGCCCCTAAAGATTTTTAAAATGCTTATTTTGTAGACATACCAAAAATCAAATTTCCTGGTATCTCATAAAGCACAAAAGTGCTTTTGTACGTAAATGTACAAAAGTTATGTTGCATTAATTGTGAAAGAAAAAGAGTCAGAATTCCTTGTAATAGTTTCTCTGTTGATCTGAAGCAGTGGTATAGAAGGGAAAGAGTAGAAGAGCCCTTCAAAAAGAATGTTAGGTTTTAAATGATATTGTGAATAGGTGCAATTAAGGCCTGTCTTTTTTTTTTACCCCCCTTCTAATTCAGGATTTTGGTTTTCACGTGGAAAAGGGTCTTAAACAAATGTTACTTTCTTCATGTTTTTTTTTTTTTTTCAACAACTTCATGGGGCACCTGAGTGGCTCAGTCAGTTAAGTGTCTGACTGGCTCCAGTCATGATGTCGTGGTTTGTGAGTTCGAGCCCCATGTCGGACTCTGTGCTGACACTTCAGAGCCTGAAGCCTGCTTCAAATTCTGTGTCTCCTTCTCTCTCTGCTCCTCCCCGTTCACACCCTGTCTCTCTCTCAAAAAATAAATAAACAAAAAATGTTTTTGAAAAAAAGAATACCAACTTTTCAATCACATGGTATCTCGGTATATTAAACATCAATAAACCAAATCTTTTTATCATAAAAAGGGTATTCTTCATCATAAAAAATTATTATAAGAATATATTTAATGGTTAATGCTTTCATATCTATCTCTTAATTCACTACATGCATTGGCATTGTACAAAACCTAAGAATACAAGGTAGTCCCCAAATATTATTAAGAAAAACAGTTATAATTTATTGATCTGTTATTAACTTTATACTATGCTAATCATTTTTTGTTGGCTATCTCAGGCAATCCTTAGAATAATGCTAAAACCTAAGTGCAATTATTTCCATTTTACAGCTGATGAAATTGAGGCTCAGAGAGAATATAGCTATCAAATAGTGGCAGAATGAGGATTCAAACTTATCTTTGTGTATAGATAATAGAGCAGAAGTTAAGGGATTTTTAGCTGTAAATGTGCCTCATATAGTTCAGTAAGTTTCAATCCAAGAAGTCATTGGTACCTAAATTAAAAGCCACTTTCCTATGAAACAAGGACTTTGCCTTAAGATTAAATGAGGAAAAAAAATCTATTAGTTTTCTTTTCCTGCATAACAAATTACCACAAATTTAACAGCTTAAAAAAACATTTATTATCTCACAATTTCAGTAGGTCAGAAATCTAGAAATGGCTTAACTGAGTCCTCTGTTCAGTCTCTCAAGATATTGGCCATGCCTGGGTTCTCATCTGGAATATAAGCTGGGGAGGGATCCTGCTTCCCTGATCAAATAGTTGTTAGCAGCATTCAGTTCCTTGCAGTTGGAGGACTGAGAGTCAGTTTTTTGCTGGCTGTCAAGTGGTATCTGCCATTAGCTCTAAGACACCAGCTGAAGTTCCTGGCCAAGTGGGGTTTCTCAACATGAGTGCTTGCTTACCTATCGCCAGCCAATAACAGCGAGATTTCCTAAGCACCCAGAAGGTACTTCATATGCTCTTTTCTTCTAGTCCAATTGTCTCCACTGACATTATAAGGTCCCAGTATCTTTAGAGTAGATACTACCACTCAGGAACCTTTAGGTGATGGTCCCACAGTGTTTGGAAGATAATTGCCATGGGAAAAAAGGTTAAATATATATATATATATATATATACATATTTGTTAAAATATATATATATATGGTTTTAGGAGTATCTCAAGCTTCAATGGCATGGTGAAAAATAGTTCTTTGTTTGGAGTATTAAACACAGGTTCCCTTTGCTCTACAGAAAGTAAGGGTGTATCTAAAAAGCTAATATTGGGGTACCTGGGTGGCTCAGTTGGTTAAGTGTCTGACTCTTGAGCTCAGCTCAAGTCTTGACCTCAGCTCAGGTCTTGATCTCTGGGTTGTTAGTTTAAGCCCCATGTTGGGCTCCATGCTGGGTGTGAAGCCTACTTAAAAAGACAAAAAAATAAAAATAAAAAAACTAAACAGTTAATATTTATTTAGAACCTACTGTGAGCAAGACCCTATTTAGCACTTTCACAAATGTCATCTCATTCAATTATTTACTTCTATAATCCTCAAACACTGAGAAATAAACATTATTACCCAGTAATGAGAGTTCATAATATAATCACAGGGCAGCCTCTCAATAGCAAGCCAATATAAGTTACAGAAGCAGAAATTGTATTTTACAGTTCTATGTGTCCCTGGAAACCTATAGGGGTTTCCTATCTAAGAAGTTGTTCATGTTTCAATTGAGAAATCATTTCTTAGAAGGAAAATTTTCACTTCTTATAATGGTTTAAGTGAGTTACAGATAATGCATATAAAATAACAATGATAATGAACGTGTATTTAACATTTCCTGAGCATCAGGCACTGCTGAAAATGAATTACCTCATTTATTCCACAGGATCTACTGAAACATGAACAATTTTTATGTCCATTTTATAGATAAGGAAACCAAATACTGGACAAGTTAAGTAATTCATCAAAGTCACACAGTGGCTTAGACAAGATTTGAATCCAGGCAATCTTATTCCATGACTCCGGCCCTAAAGGCCAATCTACTGTCTTCAAATAGCATTTATCAGGTATTTTTTTAAGTATGCAATCCATAAACACAAATAATTTACAGTGAAGACAAGCCCAGGAAGATCTGAATGAATGCTTTAAGATAAAAAAAAAAATCTACATCTTTCATGTATCCAGGTCATCCCAATTTTCTCATTTCCCAATATTTGTTTAAATTTTAATTGTGATGTTTCTTTGAAAAGGTACCCTTCTACATTTTCAAATCCTTATTTCTTTACATATAAAGTAAGGCAACTCTGTAGCTTCTAATCACATCCTTTATACGAGTTTTTTTGAAATGGTAAATTGCTGTGAGATGAAAAGTAGATCTCATATTTCTTGGGGCTAAATTTGGTTCTCAGCTACAAATGTGGTCACAAGGTCTCCTTGCTGGGGTCTTTTATGTTACTTTAATTAAGTTCCAGCTATTATTATTTCTGCTGCCTCTAAAGGTACATAAAGTATCTTAGGAAACCTGTTTTTGAGGTGTCTATATTTGTTTTTCCCTAATCAATCTTGAGATTAATTTCATGTTCAATCCTGTTGTCTGCTAGGGCTCTGTGCTCTAGTATCTTTTTTAGATTGATCTGAAACCATGTTTAAAAAGCAAACCTTGGCCACACAAGGTTTGGTAATGTTATACTTGGTTTGAAAAATGTCTCTTGTGCCCTAAACAAAAATTACTCTGGAAGGGTGCTGGCTGCATCCTCAGGCATGCTATTGTGATTGCAAGTCAGCTGCAGTGCTCTGTTTGTTGTCCCAGAGCGGCCACGGACAGGCTGCTGCTCTACTGAGCCCTCTATAGCAGTTGGCCGCCAACAGCTCTCTATGGGGAACTGAGAATGGAAAGGCAGCCAATCATGCATGGTGTAATTTACATCTGATTGATGAAGGTCTAAGAATCACAGAAACAATTAATTTGTATCAGGACTCCTGTGGGCCAAAAAGTAAGAGATTGTGCCACTGGTACCCAATTTTAATTTTTGCTTTGATCAATCACCTGCCTTTCCACATCTACTTTGTTTTCAGAATTAACTTTTGCAGCCACAGATGTTAAAGGATGCAACAGAAAGAGTTTCTGGAAAACAAGAACACCAAGGAAAACACTCATTGATAAAACTCACTTGTAACTGCACTACATTATCCTTTTCTCAATTTGATAATGGTAAGGCATTTTCCTTACAATTGCAAGGGAGGATTTAAAAACTCTTTTTTTTTTAAATAAACTACTTTGTGTTTATTCATGTAAGAAAGATTACAATGGCCAGGAGAAAGGAAAAGAATAGTGGCTACTTCCTAGGAGGAGAACAACAGCAGGAGCAATTTAAAATAAAAATAACTAAAGATGCCTTAACTTTATAGTTAAAAATGAAATGAAAATTGCAAAAGCAATTTGTGGCAGGAAGCCTTTAAAATGTTCTAAGGATTGTTCTTATTTTGCATAAGCCATGGCCAATCTTTAAAATAGTTAGTCCATTAAGCATATGTATATCTGATTCAACACTCTATTGTAGGCAGAAGGCCCTCAATTATGAAATTGTAGAAGGATGGGTCTGACAGAGTCTCATCTAATTACAGGAGCAAATTACAAGTTCATAAACTTCATAAACCATTCTAATATCTTTCCTTAATAAGAAATCTCACTGCTCAAACCAGGAATATATCTAACACAGTCATATTTTTTCTACTATTCTTGGCATGCAATTGCCCCTTATTTGTAACAATACACAAAACAATAGAAAATAGCATCCATCATTTTTTATTGATCAAATGTTTAAATTAGTATTAATCTTATTCACACACTTCTAAGAGATGATTTAACATGAATGCAGTCATTTATGTTTGCTTTGCAATTATCCAATATTGTTTCCTCTTCTTATAGATGTGGAAAATGAAATGAAGAGAAGTAAAATGGCTAGTGTCAAAGAATGTAGTAAGCTGAAGCAGAAATTAGAACTCACATGGCCTTAGAGGTATTTTTGTTTGTTTGTTTGTTTGTTTGGGTCCCTAAATCAAAGAGAGGGGTTAATAACAGTATACAATGTGTAGTATTGGCTTTTCTGTGACTCTGGTGGCTTGTACACTATACTGCCTTTAAAGATATAAACTACTGTGGATGATTAATTCTGTGATATGTAAAACTATTCCTGTTTCTGGGGTGCCTGGGTGGCTCAGTTGGTTAAGCGTCCGACTTTGGCCCAGGTCATGATCTCATGGTTCGTGAGTTTGAGCCCCGCATCTGCCTCTGTGCAGACAGCTCGGAACCTGGAGCCTGCTTCAGATTCTGTGTCTCCCTCTCTCTCTGCCCCTCCCCAGCTTGTGCTCCCACTCTCTCTCTCTCTGTCAAAAATAAATAAAAAATTAAAAAAATATATTCCTGTTTCTGCCTAAGCCAAATTTTCCACTGTAAAATGAGTTTGGTGTCTTATGCCAAGTCTACAAGACCGCTCTGAACTCCCTGGCACTTCGGAAAGGATGGCCCACCCTAGAAATGTGCAAATCTTGACCATTCATCTATGATATCCACCCATACCCCCAGAAGAGGATTGCTTTTATTAAGCATAGACTTACTAACTGACCTTAAGTCTTGCTAAATTAGTTTCATAGTACTATTGGCATTTATTCATCCCTTGTAGCTTTTCCTATGGACACACTTATGACATTTTGATCATTTATGTATTCCTGTGATATGATTTATCATTTTCACAGTGTATACACAAATATCATAATTTTAAAATAATAGAAACATTTTTCTCAATTTATTTTAACTTGGTTACTTAGCAGAAAGAAAGTGAAAAGTTGTAGAAAATGTTAACATCTATCATTTATGTAATAAAAAAATGTAAATTTTCAGTTTCTCTTTCCTTTAAGAACTAACAAGGAAGGTAAGTTTTACAGGACAAAGTGAGGGAAAGAAAAAAAGGAATATAAGCAGAAAGAGTTTTTCTTGGTTTTTTGGCTCAGGGAGGCAGTTAGCAACATCGTATTAGTCTCTTGATTCAGCCAGAAGTTAGTAGTGAGCAAGGCCAAAAACTCATCCTTCCCATATCCTCCCAGCAATATACTTCTGTGACTCAGGTTCCACAGGTGCCCTGCCATAAATCTTTTGAACAACCTGCTCTAAAGTCCATCAATCACACAGAGACATAGGCTTCTACCAACCTGCACCTTTCACTGACAACAATTTAGACCCTCAAACATGAGAGATAGATTTATCCATTGTGATGAAACCAAATTTGGTGGGGTGAGAAAGGGATCCCTACGTCTGAACATCAGTGTTAGAGTGGTACTCTCTACCAACTCTTTCTCTACCCTCGGGCACAGGGTTGCTGACTCTAAGATCTGGAAGCAAAAATCAGAAATAGATACAACAGTACTAACATGTATGCACTGATTTGTACAGATTAAAACAACAGATAATCCCTGAAGAGGTTTTGCAAATGATCCAACACGTATTTCCCCTGACATTAAGAGCATTAATACCATTAACCAAAGCTACCTGCGAAGCCCTTTTTAAAAACTTGGATCAGGGGCGCCTGGGTGGCGCAGTCGGTTAAGCGTCCGACTTAGGCCAGGTCACGATCTCGCGGTCCGTGAGTTCGAGCCCCGCATCAGGCTCTGGGCTGATGGCTCGGAGCCTGGAGCCTGTTTCCGATTCTGTGTCTCCCTCTCTCTCTGCCCCTCCCCCGTTCATGCTCTGTCTCTCTCTGTCCCAAAAATAAATAAACGTTGAAAAAAAAAATTAAAAAAAAAAAATAATAAAAAAAAAAATAAATAAAAACTTGGATCAACTATAAATAACATGAGGGATGATAGAAAAAGGGAAGTGTACCTGCATAGTGTCCCAAATCCAGCTCTATGATAGCAAGTGACAGATGACTGGGTTAATATGAGGCCTTCAGAATTCTGTACTATGGAATTATATTTTCCATTTTCATATATAAAAATAATTTGTATATAATTCTCAATACTTCAATGGGGATGCTGAATCTTAATAAACAATGTCAACATTGCATACTGTACTTACACTTATACCTGACACTTCCAAGTTTGAAATTTGTAGGGTGTATAGCAGGAAGCCTTACTGGGAATATTGGAGATTAGCTTTATTGATTCTTTTTTTACAATCAGTTAAAACAAGAAATCAATCTAAATAGTCAACAGCTCCAAATGTGGCACCAACTGCAGCTATGAAATCCCTAAATTCCTTGATTCTATGACTCTACAAATTCTAGCTGGAGTGTAGGAAGTTTCTCTATCATGATAGAACATTGGTTATAGAGTAACAATATAGACTACTACAGCATAGTGTTGACTTTCAGCCGCTAAAATCTACTTGTTCATACTTTCATTAATTTAACAAATATTTATTGATATTATAAAATATATATTGATGTTGATATTGATAGTAGTAGTTCCTACTGTGTGCTGGGTCCTGTGATAAGCATAGGAAATAAGTAATAGAAAAATCACTGCTTTCAAGAAACTATCAATCTAATAAATTAGTTACTCCCTAATTTTTTCCACCACAGTAAACTTAAAAGCAACGACACAGTCCAGTCAGTAGAAGTAGCTTTTTGTGAAAGTAACTATGAAGTTAGGGAACTGGGTATATGGAGAAGACAGGATAGGGTATCTTGTATTTTTAAATTTTAAAAACAGATTTCCCTTCTTTTGGTGGAGAATCACTATAGCAGACATAATTAAATAGAGTCCCTTTCCCTCTCAAATGGTTTCCATATGATTATATAATTAAATTCTCATTACCTCGTTGCTAGACCTAGCAACATCTAGTAAAAGAATAAATAAGTCAATGTGATTTCCTTGTTTTGTTGGCCAAAGTTGGAGGCATGAAAAATAACAATATGAACAGCTACCATGTATTGAATGTTTCCCACATGAGGGCTAAATTTTTTACATACATTTTATCACTGAATTTTCACAAGAGCCCTATATAGTAGGTACTGTTATTACTGGGTGAACATACACTCTGCTTTGCCTGGACGATATCCGTTATACTTATTATCTTAAGTATTAATAATTCCTCCTTTCACTCTCTAAGTGTGACAACTGGATATATTATTTTTACCTACAAAATAGTACCTTTAGGGGAGCCTGGGTAGCTCAGATGGTTAAGGGTCCCACTCTTATTTTCAGATCAGATCACGATCTCATGGTTCATGAGATTAAGCCCCTGGTCAGGCTCTGTGCTGAGCACGGAGCCTGCTTAGGATTCTCTCTCTCTGCCCCTCCCCGTTTGTGCAAATGTGTGCACATGTGTTCTTTCCCTCTCTCTCAAAATAAAGAAACTTAAAAAAATAGTACCTTTATATAGTCCAATTTAAAACATGATTTTATAATAACCTCACAGCAATCTTAGAAGGGCCTTCTAAAGCTCTACTAAGTAACCCTGGTGTCCTATTTAGGTTTCTGAAGATGGCTACTCAGAAAATAAACAAATCATACATTTTCTAATAAATTAAATTTTTGTGCAATGTGTTTACTGGGAGGTGTAAGGGCAGGAGGGCATAAAAAGAACATCATGTACTAGTGGCAGAGACCTAGAAGGTATAGGTCTCCCTGCTGATAGATGGAGAAAACTGAAAATAATGGTCAGAAAACCGTATGAGATATATTTCCATGAGATTTATAATAGCAACAATTCTATAGCCAGCTAAGAATTCATTGCAAAGAATTTGATAAAATGAAAGAATTTGATTACACCTTCTTAAAACTTTACCATAATGAGGTTTGAAGATGAATTCCCACTCTTTGGACTCCTTTCTCATTAAGCATAAGACTGGTGGCAATACCTTTGAAAATTTAATGGCCTATGTACTGAGAATTTGAACTTGAAATATTTTTTGTTCATTTAAATTTGAAAAGTAAGAAAGTTGCGTCCTTATACTGAATTCAATATAATAGTGAAAAGGCAAATGTGACTGCAAAACCAGAAGGCAACACAAAAGCAGCTATAAATGGGTGATTTAGCATCTGGGGAAGGAAACTAAATTCCTTCTGCTACCAAATTTTGCAACATTTATATGCACACTGATTATAATTTTTTTCTGTAATACTTTTTAAACATCCATATCAGATTGTGTGGACTATGTAGCTGAATTGCATTCCAATCTTGTTCACTTTACCCGATTTTGCACATGTACACTTGTAATGACCAACAAAATTCCATTGACAGCAGCAGTCTCAAAAACAACCTTCCCAGATAATCCCCCATTCCCCACTATCAACCCAACAATGATCTTCTCATCAGATAACAGTTGTTAGATTTTCTTTATCACCAATTCATCATTAGAGCCAACAAGTATTGATTTATAGTCTGGTAAGGAGAAAATTCCATTTACAGGAAGTTTTATTGCTTAGGAAATTGTCTGAATCATCTAGAATTATCTGAAAAACCATCTTCAAATGGCTTTTTCATCTCTATATTTTTTAAGCCCGTGAGATAATGGTTTAAACGAAGAAGGCCACTCTACAAGGACAGGAAAAACTGTGTGAGCACAATAAAGAGGACTGTGTTTGATTATTCATTTGTTTAAAGAGCACAATTTTATTGGCAATGATAACTTATTTGCCCAAATATTTGTAAAGACTGTGATAGAATTAAATGCACACAGAGTACAGATTGGCAAAAGGAAGTCTTTCTTGAAGGAAATGTTAAAATATGTAAGATTTTTATTACTGATTAAGGATGAATTATTTCTATAAAGTACCTGAAAAATTAAGAAGGAAATTACTGGCAGATATATTTTCATATCATAAATAGGCCCTCCTTATGAGGAATCAGATAATGCATAGCTTAAGGTCTCTGTACTTAGAATGACGAAGTCCTCATAAGAACACCTTGTCTACCTAAGCTGCACACTTGTGAACTATCTAAGTGCCCTTCAGGATGATGAGCTTTTGATTAGTCCTTTCAATTAGTGTTTATTTTCTTAAGTAGAATACTCACAACAGTTTCAAAGCTCTGAATCTCCTTTAATCGCTGCCTTTAAATTAAGAGGAATAGATTTTTTTAACTTGTCTCTTGCTGTGTTGGCCAAAAGATCAAGTATGAATGCAATTTAAATATGAAAGCTAGCATCCAATAAGCAAAGACCCACTTTTAACTAAAGGTGAAAATTCACTCTAACTCCATTAAATAAAAGCCATTACTATGTATCCAGACCTTCTCACATATTCTTGACTGAGAGTTGTGCTTTCCCTTTGATGGAAAGATGAAAACAATTACTTTTCTTAAAATTTTTACATGTTTATTTATTTTTGAGACAGAGAGAGAGAGAGAGAAACAGAGCATGAGAAAGGGAGGGGCAGAGAGGAGAGGGAGACACAGAATCCAAAACAGGCTTCAGGCTCTGAGCTGTCAGCACAGAGCCCAACATGGGGCCTGAACTCACAACTGGGAAATTATGACCTGAGATGAAGTCAGACACTCAACCAACTGAGCCACCCAGGCACCCCAAATACAATTACTTTTTTGATAAGACTGCACAAATGTATCACCCTACACATTTTTCCCCAAGGTAAGGCAGAAATCTTATGTTTCTAAATTTATTTCTAAATAGTCCAAAAAATTGGATATTTAAAATGTTACTATAAAAATAAATCTATAGAAAACAAAACTGACCTCACCTTAGACTTCTGAGGAAGATTACAGGGTAGGAGGATTCTAAGTTCACCTTGTCCCATGGATAAAACTAGATAACATCCACATAAGTATAACCCAGAAAATAACCTGAAGAGCCACAGAACTGGATCTCCACAGCTAAATGTAGAGAAGAGTCCACACCGAAGAAGGTAAGAGGAGCAGAGATGCAGTCAGGAGCTAAACAGACCTATGGGACTATCAGAGGGAGGAAAGGACCACACAGGTTCATATAGGGAAGAGAAACAGACCTTCATACCAAGCATCTTAGGCACAGGGTAGACAAATTCCCATAACATTTGCCTTTGAAAACTAGAGGGGCATAATATTTTGAGTTGTTACAATCAACAAGGCTTAACACGTGCAACTTTAAAAATAAGCAGCTGGGTTCTGTGGGAGCCAGGAGGGCTATAGAATACTGAGTCCCTGTCCTTAAATAGACAACACAACAAGAGCCCTGCTGAGATACAGCAAAAAAAAGCAGCAGTTGGAAAAAACTCCTGGGGGTATATGGGAAGATTTATTTACTAATCTCAGAACATGTGCTGGAGGGGCAGGGATCTTTAGAAGACTTCTCTAAGAATAAAAAACCAGTGGGCACCATTTCCATCTCTCCACCCCCAGATTAGTTACACAGATACCTGCAGGAACCGCACAACAAAATACTCTCCACCAAGCTTGCTAAGAGCACACCCCAACCCAGAACTCCCCTATGGAAATGCTCCCTCCATCCAAGTCTGGGCATAAGTTCTCCCCCATAACTCACCTCACGTTCTCCTGAAGACCTACACCCTTCAATACAACCTTGGCCAGAGCCCAACCAAAGCAGTGTCACCAGCCTGGCAGTATGTAAGCTGCCCCAGAAGGGGCCAGCATCACTCCAAAGTGACTGCTGTTCTGGGTAGAGGAGAAGATAACCACAGAGACCACTATAACTGTGGCCCCAGCAGTGGGCTGTGGGCACACACCTAGTCTGACTACAGGTCCCACCCACCAATGAAAGCTTCTCAGGGAAATAATACAGGGAGTGTTCTCTGCAGTTCAGTGCTACTGTATCTCTGACAAATGCTTTGTCTGACTCAACTTGAGACCAAGGGAGACCCAGACTGGCCCAATAACAACACAGGGACCAAAACCTGCCCACAATAGTCAAAGGGGGCTATTGCAGATAACTAGAATGAAGGCAAAAGTAGGTCAGCCACAACAGTAGGGCACACGATACATATAGGATACACTCCTGAAGCACCAGGGTCTTGTGAACAAAAGACATTGTACCACAGGGCACTACATGTGTCTTCTTCATAAGGCCATCACTTTCAAGAACAGGAGACATAGCTGACTTTGCTAACACATAGAAATGGACACCGAGAGGTACACAAGTGAGGAGAGAGAGGAATATGCCCAAAATGAAAGAACAGGAAAAAAAAACACAACAAGAGAGCTAAATGAAACAAAGATAAGTAATATGCCTAATAGAGAATTTAAAGTAATGGTCATAAAGATACTCATAGAACTTGAGAAAAAAAAATGGAAGATCTCAATGAGCCCCTTAAAAAGAGATAGAAAACACACAAAAAAAGACCAGTCACACATGAAGAACTCAATAACTGAAATTAAAAATACACTAGATGGAATAAGAGTAGACTAGAAGAAGAAGAAGAATGGATCAGTGGCCTACATGAAAGAGTAATGGAAAGCAATCAAGCTGAACAAGAGAGAGAAAAAATAATAAAAGATGAAAATAGACTTAGGAAACTCAGCAACATGAACAACCATAACAGCACTCATATTAAAGAGGTCCTAGAAGGAGAAGAGAAGGAAAAATGAGCAGAACATTTATTTGAAGAAATAATACTTGAAAATTTCCTGAATCTTGGGAAGGAAACAGAAATCCATATCCAGAGGTACAGAGAGCCCCAACAAAATCAATCCAAGAAGGTCCACATCAAGGCACATGCATTAAAATGGCAAAAAGTGCTGATAAAAACAGAATTTTAAAAGCACCAAGAGAAAAGAAAACAGTTACATATAATGGGAAACCCCATAAGGTTATCAGATGATTTTCCAGCAGAAACTTTGCAGGCCCAAAAGTCCACAATATATTCAGAGCACTGAAGGTAGAAAATCTGCAGCCAATACTACTCATTCCAACAAAGCTATCATTCAAAATAAAAGGAGACAAGAGTTTCCCAGACAAACAAAAGTTAAAGGAATTCATAACCACTAAATAAGTCCTATAAGAAATGTTAAAGGAGACTCTCTGAGTGGAAATACCAGAAGTAGAAGTAAGAAAAGTAAGAAGCACCAAAGTAATAAACTTAAGGGTATCTATAAAATTAATCAAGGGATTTACAAAATAAAAAAATGACACCATATAACTAAAATTTAAGAAGGGAGGAGAGAGCAAAGAATAAGTTCAAACTTAAAAGACTTAAGTTAATATAGACTTCTATTTGCATGAGATGTTATATATAAACCTAGTGGTAACCATAAATCAACAACTGGTATTAGATATGCAAAAAATAAAAAAGGAATCCAAGTGTGTCACTACAGAAAGCCTGAAAACTATAAGAGAAGAGAGCAACAGAAGAGCAGAACAGAACCAACCATAAAACAAGTAACAAAATGGCAATAAGTACATACTTATTAATTATTACTTTAAATGTAAATGGATTAAACATTCTAACCAAAAGACAGAGGGTGACAGAATAGATTAAAAAGCAAGACCCATGTATATGCCACATATAAGACATTTATTTCAGACCTAAATACACGTGCAGATTAAAAAATGAAGGGATAGAAAAACATTTATCATGCAAATGGTTGTGAAAAGGAAGTCAGAGTAGCAATATAAACTTTAAAACAACAATGGTAACAAAAGACAAAGAAGGACACTATATATTCATAAAGGAAACAGTACAACAAGAATATACAGCAATTGTAAATACTTATGCAATCAAGATGGGAGCACCCAAATACACCAAGCAGCAAATAACAAATGTAAAGAAATAATGGATAGTAATACGAAAATAGGAGGTGACTTTGATACCCACTAACATCAATGGATAGGTCACCCAAACAGAAAATCAACAAGAAAATAATGGCTTTGAATGACACATAGGACCAGATGGATTTAACAGATATTTTACAGAACATTCCATCGTAAAACAGCAGGATACACATTCTTCTCAAGTGCACATGGAACATGCTCCAGAATAGATCATATATTAGGCCACAAAACAAGTGTCAAGAAAATAAAAAAACTGAGGTCATACCATGCATCTTTTCTGACCACAGTGCTAGGAAATGAGAAATCAAGAACAAGAAAAAATCTGGAAAGAACACAAATGTTAAATAACATGCAAGTAAACAATGAATGTGTCAATCAAAAAATCAAAAGGGAAATCAAAAAAATACCCAGAGACAAATGGAAATGAAAACACAATGGTCCAAGATCTTTGGGATGCAGCAAAAGGTATTCTAAGAGGGAAGTTTATACCAATACAGGTCTATCTCAAGAATCAAGACAAATCTGAAATAAACATTCTAAACTTACACTTATAGAGTTAGAAGAACACAAAACCCTAAATCAGTAGAAGGAAGGAAATAATAAAGATTAGTGAAGAAATAATTGAAATAGAAACTACAAAGACAACAGAATATATCATTGGAACCAGGAGCTGGTTCTCTGAAAACATCAACACAATTGATAAAATTATTAGTTAGACTCATCAGAGAAAGAGAGAGAGAGGACTCAAACAAAATCAGAAATGAAAGAGGAGAAACAACAACCAACACCACAAAAATACAAAGGCTTGTAAGAGAATATTACAAAAAATTATATGCCAACAAACTGAACAACCTAGAAGAAATGGATAAATCCTAGAAATATATAATCTCTCAAAACTGAATCAGGAAGAAATCGAAGATTTGAACAGACTGATTTCCAGAAATGAAATTCAATCAGAAATCAAAAAAACAAAAGTCCAAGACCAGATGGCTTCACAGGTGAATTCTATCAAACATTAAAGAAGAATTAATACTTATTCTTCTCAAACTATTCAAAAAATAAAAAAGGAAGGAAAGCTTCCAATTCATTCTATGAGACCAGCATTATCTTGATACCAAAACCATACAGAGACACTACCAAAAAAGAGAACTGCAAGCCCATGTCTGTGATGAGCATAGATGTAAAAATTCTCCACAAAATATTAGCAAACTGAATCCAACAGTACACTGACAGAATCATTCGCCAAAATTGAGTGTAAAAATCATGCAATAATTTCAGTAGATGCATAAAAAGCATTTGACAAAGAATAACATCCATTTGTGGTTAAGAGTAAAAAACCCTCAACAAAGTAGGCATAGAGGGAACATGCCTCAACATAATAAAGTCCATCCATGCCCACCGACAGTTAACATCATACTCAATGGTGAAAACAGAGCTTTCCCCCTGAGATTAGAAATGATACAAGGAAGTCTACTCTTACCACTTTTATTTAACATAGTACTGGAAATCCTAGCCTCAAGAATCAAACAAGAAATAGAAATAAAGAAACAAAAGGTATCCAAACTGGTATGGATGCCAAATGAGGGTTTTCTATAAAACCCTAAAGACTCCACCACCAAAAAACTACTAGAACTGATAAGTTAATTCAGTAATACAGAATGAAGGATACAAGAAATCTGTTGCATTTCTACATACTAATAATGAAGTAGGAGAAAGACAATATAATAAAACAATCACATTTACAATTGTACCAAAAAGAATAAAATATTTATGAATAAACTTAACTAAGGAGGTGAAAGACCTGTTCTCTGAAAACCTGTACATTGATGAAAGAAAATGAAGACAACACAAACAAATGGAAAGGTATTCCATTATCATGGATTGGGAGAATAAACACTGTTAAAATGTCCACATTACCCAAAGGAATGTACAGATTCAATGTAACTCTTATCAAAATACCAAAAGCATTTTTCACAGAACTAGAACAAATAGTCCTAAAAATTGTATGGAACCACAAAAGAAAATAGAAAAGCAATCTTGGAAGAAAAAAAAAAAATTGAAAATATCACAACCCCAGATTTTAAGATATACTACAAACCTCTAGTTATCAAAACGGTATGGTACTAGCATGAAAATAGACACATAAATCAATAGAACAGAAAAGAGAGCCCAGAAATAAACCCACAATTATATGGTCAATCCTCAACAAAGTAGGAAAGAATATGCAATGGGAAATACAGTCTCTTCAACAAATGGTGTTGCGTAAATTAGACAGCTACATGCAAAAGAATAAAACTGGGCCATTTTCTTAAAATATACACAAAAATACACTTACATTTAGGACCTAAATGTGAGACCTGAAGCCATAAAAATCCTAGAAGACAGCACAGGCAGTAATTTCTCTGACGTTAGCTATAACAACATTTTTCTAGATATGTCTCCCAAGGCAAGGGAAACAAAAGCAAAAATAAGCTATTGGGACTGCACTAAAATAAAAAGCTTCTGCACAGCAAAGGAAACAATCAACAAATCTAAAAAATAATCTACTGAATGAGAGAAAATAATTGTAAGTGACATATCTGATAAAGGGCTAGTATCCAAAATATACAAAGAATTTATACAACTCAACATCAAAGAAAAAACAACAACAACAAATTATCCAATTAAATGGGCAGAAGACGTGAACAGATATTTCTCCAAAGAAAAGATACAGATGGCCAACAGACACATGAAAAGATGATTAACATCACTCATCAAGGAAATACAAACCAAAACCACAATATCACCTCACACCTGTCATAATGGCTAAATTCAAAAACACAAGAAACAGCGTGTTGGTGAGGATGTGGGAAAAAATGAACACTTGTGCACTGCTGCTAGGAATACAAACTGATGCAGCCACTGTGGAAAACAGTATGAAGGTTCCTCAAAAAATTAAAATAAAGCTACCATATGATCCTATAATTCCACTACTAGGTATTTACCCAAAGAATATAAATACATAAATTTGAAAAGATATATACACCCCTATGTTCATTGTAGCATTATTTATGCTAGCCAGATTATGGAAGCACTACAAGTGTCCACCAACAGTTTAATGAATAAAGAAGTGGTATATAAATACAACAGAATATTACTCAGCCATAAAAAATAAAACCTTGCCATTTGCAACAATATGATAGATCTAGAGAGTATAATGTTAAGTGAAATAAATCAGAGAAAGGAAAATACCATATGATTTCACTCTTATGTGGAATTTAAGAAATAAAACAAATGAGCAAAGAAAAAATAAGGCAAATCAAAGAACAGGCTCTTGACTGTAGAGAACAAACTGATGGTTACCAGAAGGGAGGTGAATGGGAGAATGGCTGAAATAGGTGTCAACTTAACCAAATTCCAAGAGAGCTAAAATAACAGCTATCATTCATTCTTTCATTTATTCGTTTATGTAGCAAATATTTATTGGTCAGTGACTATATGCCCAATTATGTGCAGGACATGAGCACTGAGAAGAGTTTTTAGTTTTCTGGCATTCTAAGAATGATGTATGGATAGTTAGGTGAATCTTCCTCTCTTGGGTCAAAAGAAAAGATTGTCAGGACCATAGTATGAACTCATCCCCAATCCAAAGAATTCTTATATGACAGATCATTTCACATAGACATCCCAAGAGACAATGTGGGTCTCTAGACATGGTATTAAAAGCGTCACATTCACTGGCAGAGGAACAACATGACAAGGTATATCTAACAACATAAGGCTTAAAATAAAGATTAAGATTAGTTAGTTACCTGGAGTTATATGCTATATCATAATTCAGGCCCCGATTCATTTGTGGCTAACAAGAGATGCATATATTTTTAAGACCACCAAAAATTTTTAAAAGTTTTTAATATTTTTTTTTTCATTTTTGAGAGACAGAGTGTGAATGGGGGGAGGAGGCAGAGAGAGAGAGGTAGATACAGAATTCGAAGCAGGATCCAGGCTCTGAGCTGTCAGTATGGAGCCTGATGTGGGGCCTGAACACAGAAACCACGACATCATGACCTGAGCTGAAGTTGGCCTCTTAACTGACTGAGCCACCCAGGTGCCCCTAGACCACAAAAATTACTGAATTTTATGTGAGTGGTGACCTAAAGCCATGTCAAAATCTAAAGTCCTAGCTCCTTATGACCCCCTTTGGTAGACTATGAATAGATAAGATGTCTTCTCTTAATCTTAGGTTGTCTTCTGCATATTAGGGCTAAATTCTATGCTTCTCATTCTCATTTATTACATCCTTCCCATACCTTCACCAATCCTCTGGCCTCAACACATCTTCATGATGGCTCACCATGTTTTAGTGTTTCTTATCTATCCCACTCACTATAATATAATGGCAGTCTATACTATTATTGGCAGAAATCATGTTTACTCATTTTTGTGCTCTTTGTGCAAACACAGAGCTTGGCATGTAGTAGGTACTTAAAAAAAAGTGTGCTAAATTTAATTTCACATACACTAAGTATGTTTAATGCCATCACCTTTTATATGGATTAACTTTAAGATGAAGGGCTAACTCAAACTCCAAAATAACATTTTAATCATATTACAGGCCTTGTTCTTCTAATGTGGTTTTTGTCAAGAAAAAAATCAAAGAGATAAAAAAAATTTTTTTTAATTTCTAACTTTGTCTCCAAGTCCTATGGGGGGATAGATTTTCTATACTGAGGAAGTAATATCTGAGTCTTACATATATGAGATTTAATAGTAAATATAAGACTGAATCATAGGAACACTGTGATAGTTAACTTTATGTGTCCACTTGGCTAGGCCACAGTGTCCAGACCATTGGTCAAACATTACTCTGGATGTTTCTGTAAAAGTGTTTTTATAAGACATTTACATCTAAATTCACAGACTTTACAAAAGCCAGTTACCTTACATTGGGCCTCATCCCAATTAGTTAAGGCATAAATACAGCAAAAGGCTGATTTTACCAAAGCAAGAGGGAATTCTCCAGAAAACTGCCTTCAAACTTCATCTATAACTTCACCTCTTCCTGATTGTATGGCAGATTGCCTAACCACTCAAATAACAACTCTTTCTTGAGTCTCCAACCTGCTGGCCTCCTTCATCAAGCTTCCCCAGTCATGGAACTGATATTAAAAAAAAAAAAAATATATATATATATATATATATATATATATACACATATATATATATACACATATATATACATGTATATATATATACACACACACACACATATCTATATTATATATATAAAATAAGTAGATATATGAAATACGCACACACACACACATATATATATACATATATATATACACACACACACATATATATATATATCCTATTGGTTTATTTTCTCTGGAGAAGCCTGACAAATATACACACTAAGGAAAGAATTTATCAAGACTAAAGACATGATCTGCTACCCTACTTCAAAGAAACGTTGCCCTTCTCCACTTCTATGTGTGATGAATCCTTAAGTTTTGCTGTAACTTCTCCTAATTTAACTATAATTCTATAGTCTCCTAGGACACCTGGACATATTAACTGAGTTACTACCTTTATAGGAAATTAAGGGCAAGAGGAAGCAGGCCTCTATCAAAGGAGACCTCTTCCATCTTCCCTATAATCAACAATATTTAGTTTGATGAACACAAAATTCATACACATACATACACACACACACTGCCCTCAGCAGAATCCTCTTGAATAAACAGACTTCTCCTGGTCTTGGGAGCTTAGGAGTCACATTTTCTTTTAGAGTCAGTTCTTTTAGTCACCTCAGGATAGAGGCCTAATGTCTGGTATTTTAAAAGCTGTCATCTTTTAGTGCCTAAGAATTAGGGAATTATTAGATCCAAAAATACCTACCTAGTGCCAGATAATCATGGTAAAGCTTTCATTCAGTCATTCATTTATCCAATCAGTAAAAGTTACCCATTTATTCAATATTTGTTGAGCACCTATATTGTGCTGAAGGCTATGCTTACATTCAAGGATACAACAGGGAGCAAAGAGAATCTCCCCAAAAACAATATTCCCTGCTCTCATGACGCTTATATGCTAGTTGGGATGACTTACATTAACCAAAGAACCACAGAAATAAATGTACAATTGAACTGTGTTTTATGATAAAAAAAAAAGTGGAGGTAAACAGCATGAGAGAGCATTGAGGTAGGCAGAATTCTGAAGTAGCCTCTGAGACTCTTTTCTTGTGTATACGTCATGTATAATCCCCATCCCTTATGCATGGCAGAATATGTAAATAATGGGGTATCACTCCTATGATTGGGTTACTATTCAGTTGACTTTGAATTCATCAAAAAGAAATCTAGGTTGTCTGGGTGGGCCTGACCTAATCAGAGGAGTCTTTTTAAAAAATAAAACATCAGAAAGATGCATTTCTGCTTGGAAAAAAGCAAGCAGCCATATTATGAACTCCCCATGGGAGACATGTAACAAAGAACTATAGATAGTCTCTAGGAGCTTAATGCAGTCTGTGGCAAACAGCTAGCAAGAAAAAAGGAACCTTAATCATACAACTTCAAAGAAATGAGTTCTACCAACAATCAATTACCTAAAAGAAGACCCTGGGTTTCAAATAAGAATAGTAGCCCAAGCAATCCCTTGACTGCAGCCTTATTAGACAGGAGCAAGAATATCCACCTAAGCCGTATGCATACTCCTAACCAAGGAAACTGTGAGATAATAAGCTTGTATTATTTTAGGTAGCTAAATTTGTGGTGATTTGTTTTATATCAGTAGAACACTAATACAAGCAGAAAATGTGGAGTTGACCTAGTCAGAAAAGACTTTCCTTGGGAGGAGATGTTTGAACTGGTGAGAAATAAATATTTAACCAGGAGAAGACAGTTAAAGGTGGGGGAAATCAGAAGCAGAAGATGTAGGTTTAGAATCTTTAAAACATTTAGAGATACAGGAAGCATGGCAAACATTAGAGCTATAAAGACATATATGGTGGAAAATATGATAAAAATGGGATTGGAGAGGAAAATGGGGTGAAAGATGCAGGGGTTTTAAAACCATGTTAAGGAGTTTGGATTTTATTCCCAGTATCTACAGTGTTGGTATATCACCTTAAATGTTCCCAGAGGGTAGCTCTTTTGCCACAGATTTCCATCCCAGAAGTCTCTAGGGGCAACTCTATAGCTTTCAAGGACCTCTGACATGAACGCTGTTAGTCAAGGACACAGCATCATACTAACTTGCCCAAGACCCTTCGGTGGACATGTAAGATGGTCTATCTCCTAGACTTATTTGAAGATCATATATTTCTTGGGAATTTCCCCATGTCAAACTTTTTTTAAATTTTTTTTTTAACATTTATTTATTTTTGAGACAGAGAGAGACAGGGCATGAACAGGGGAGGGTCAGAGAAAGAGGGAGACACAGAATCTGAAACAGGCTCCAGGCTCTGAGCTGTCAGCACAGAGCCCGACACGAGGCTCAAACCCATGGACCATGAGATCATGACCTGAGTCGAAGTTGGCCTGAGCCACCCAGGCGCCCCTCCCCATGTCAAACTTTAAAATGAGTTGAGAATTAGGAATTGAGGGAATCGTGATGGGGAGAGTGGTACACAGAAAATAAAAAAAGAAGAAATACTCTCATGTCTAAGAGTGGAATATACTTTGCCTTTAACCTCCTAATCTCTGGTGTTCTCAATTCTCCTGCTAAAAGAATAGGTCATATGTAAGAGGAACCCAGGATACTATAAAACTTTGTAAGAGTAGATAGGTTTCTATAACTTATGCTATGCCTTACCTTTTGAATTAAGAGTTAGCAAGGGGAAGTTTTCAAATATCTCTTTAGCCACTCTTTCAAAATATGCAAAGAGTATTTTTCTCATTCTTCTCCATGCAATGTAAAATCCATCTTCTTTATTCTGACTTTTCCATTTCAAAATTTAAAAACCTAAATTAGGTCAATTTTTACATTTGGACCACTTTAAGAATTCTGCACTAACCTTGATATAATTAAGTCATACAAACTACTAAAGTTATTATAAAGAAAGCAAGTATTTCTCAGGTTTCCATTGCCTACAAAGGAAAGTTTTATTCTTAAACACTTTTAAAAGGTGACTGATAAAGTATAATACAAATTACATAAGTTATGGTTCACTAGATTCAGCAATTCTGTATTATATAGAAATTTAATCAATCTTTCAGGGATTGCAGACATATCACAGGAGGAGGTACTTTTGACCTTTCATGGAGAGGTAAGCAATATGAGGTACTGCACTGCATATTTCAGTGAGTTTGTTGGATTTTGTATAATTGTCTTTCTCAGAATTTCTGGACAAATTTGAGCCCTCCAATTTGGTAATTCATGCTGCTTTTCATATAAAAAGCAAAACCTACAAATTATCTACTTGAATCAAAATGTTACCTTTATTCAACCTAAATATTTTCTCTCTCTGCCTCAAGAAGGATAGAGAATAAGTAAAGAAGAACATGCAAAGTTATATAGAACACATTAAAATCATTACCTTTGTATCCCTTAAATACAGACTCACAGTCTCGGTTAATAGGACTCCTTTTCAATTTTATAAATGTGCCAGTTTGGATAATAAATTGTATAGTTACCCTAGTCAAGTTTGACATCGTATCCAGGATAGTAACCCCAATTCATCTCTGTCCAGTTGCTATTACCCAGTATTGGGTAAGGACAAAGGAAGATTATACACTCAGTATTAACACAGGCTCAATATAGACCAATATATGGCTCCAAAACAGTAGAGAATTCTATGAAGGAGAAATAGTATAAATATGGATTTATTTACTTATAAGTAAAAAGCATAATAAAGCATGAGCTTTTTATGAATAAGAACAATACAAAATGTCACATGCAATCTAGTGCATATGACTCATACTTAAAATTATTCTTTTTTTTTTTTTCAGTTCTTAGGGTTTTAATACTTAAGACTTTTTAAAAATCTCATTTAACAAATGAGGAAGTGAGCCGCCCCTGGGGAGGGGGGGCAATGATTTCTCCAAGATAACCTAGTTTATTGGACAGGAACTTGAATATTGGCTCTCAATAGAGAGTTCTTTCCATGCCATGCCCTATCTCCTGTATTAAAGTTCAAGTTCCCTTCACACCTCCCAAAATTTGAGTATATTCATATTCTAATTATAATTACATTCTAATTAAACTATGTTCTAATTTATTTATGTACAAGTATTAAGGATATCTGTCAACTATCTGGACTTTATTGTAGCTGTAGGTACTACCTTCATAGCAAGAAGGCATTGTAACGTGATTTAAATGTAGTGTTTTCCTTAATGTTAAACAATGTTAGTTTGTAAATAAACCTATACTTTCAATAGACCTTTTAATTCCTACTATACAAATGTACTAACACTTGAAAAATATGTCATATACAAAAGAAGATATATTCCCTCTGAATATAACATTGAAATAATAAGGAAATGTATTGTACTGACTCAAAGTGCTCACAGTGAAATCACTGTCATAAGCTTTCAATCTTATTTTGAAAGTCACAGACACATTAATATCCATTAAGCCTATTATTTGTTAGGGATGAGATCATTTATAAATAGACTTCTCCAACTGTAAATTGGAGAATTTTCTCCATCTGTAAAATTCTGTGTTTTGAATATGATTTTATTTTTTAATGTTTATTTATTTTTGAAGGTGGGGGAGGGGCAGAGTGAGAGGGAGACAGAGGATCCAAAGCAGACTCTGCGCTGACAGCAGAGACCTGGGTGCGGGCTAACAAACTGGAAGATCATGACCTGAGCCAAAGTAGGTTGCTTAACCTGCTGAGCCACCCAGATGCCCTGAATACATTTTTAAACACATTAAATTATGATATGGTTTTCTCTAGTTCACAAAATTAAGTAACTGTTACTTTCTAAAATTGTGTTTTGGGGAGCCTGGCTGGCTCAGTTGGAAAAGCGTGCAATTCTTGATATCAGGGTTGTGAGTTCAAGCCCCAAGATGAGTGTAGAGATTACTTAAATAAATAAGCTTCAAATGAATAAGTAAAAATAAATAAATAAACAAATTGTTCACATGTTTAAAATACACAGGGGCACCTGGGTGGCTCAGTTAAGCATCCAACTTTGGCTCAGGTCATAATCTCAGTTTGTGAGTTCAAGCACTCCATCAGCACAGAGCATGCTTGGGATCCTCTGTCTCCCTCTCTCTGCCCCTCCCTTCTCCTCTCTGTCTCTATCTCTCTCTTTCTCTCTCTCTCTCTCTCAAAAAAAATAAACAAATAAACATTAAAAAACTTTAAATAAATAAATAAATAAATAAATAAATAAATAGAATTGTGTTTTAATTAAGTCATGGTGCACTTTTTTATACTCACTTAGAAACTCTGATTGCAATATTTCAAATTCACCAGAAATACTACATAGTCTAAGACCAGTTCCAAACATGAGCTTTAGCATATACCTTTTTTTAAAATACTTACTTATTTTTGAGAGAGAGAGAGAGAGAGAGAGAGGAGTAAGAGCAGAGAGACAGGGAGACAGAGAATCTGAAGGAGGCTCTGTGCTGTCAGCACAAAGCCCCATGTGGGTGGGGCTTGAACTCACCAACCCATGAGATAGTGACTGGAACCAAAGTTGAACACAACAGACTGAGCCATCCAGGTGCCCCTACCTAATTTCTTTTAATCACATTTTATTTATTTTTTTTTTAATTTTTTTTTCAACGTTTATTTATTTTTGGGACAGAGAGAGACAGAGCATGAACGGGGGAGGGGCAGAGAGAGAGGGAGACACAGAATCAGAAACAGGCTCCAGGCTCTGAGCCATCAGCCCAGAGCCCGACGCGAGGCTCAAACTCACGGACCGCGAGATCGTGACCTGGCTGAAGTCGGACGCTTAACCGACTGCGCCACCCAGGCGCCCCTAATCACATTTTAAATACTATGTAACAGAAGAGAAATGTACTAGTTTTCTTGGAGTATTTTTCTTGAGCAACCTATTAAACATTAAAGAGAAATTTATTTTTTTAATGTTTATTTCTTTTTGATAGAGAGAGAGAGAGAGACAGAGCATGAGCAGAGGAGGGGCAGAGAGAGAGGAGACACAGAATCTGAAGCAGGCTCCAGGCTCTGAGCTGTCAGCACATAGCCCGATATGGGGCTCGAACTCATGAACTATGAGAACATGACCTGAGCCAAAGTCAGATGCTTAACCAACTGAGCCACTCAGGTGACCTTAAAGAGAAATTTAAATCCAGGGAACCTGTCAGAAAAAGAAATCTACTGGTATATGACTTGAATGTCTAAGTGCTGAACTTTTCATGTTTATTAGTATTAGAGATGGAGAACTACTACTTGGCTGGCATGATGGCATTTTCCCAGAGTTCCAAACTATTTCAGAAATAGAGCATAAAATTAATTTATATGCCTTTCATAACAAAATAAATAAATAAAACTTAAATCCAACATTTACCTATACCATAACCATAATACCAGCTTCCTTAACTATAAATATATCTGCTTTTGACAACTACAGATTCAAGTCTTCAAACGTTAATAATTTTTTAAATTTTTTTCAAGTTTTATTTTTCATATTTGTGAGAGAGACAGAGACAGAGCACAAGCAGGGGAGGGACAGAGAGAGAGGAAGACAGAATCTAAAGCAGGCTCCAGGCTCTGAGCTGTCAGCACAGAGCCTGACGCGGGGCTCGAACTCGCGAGCAGTGAGATCATGACCTGAGCTGAAATCAGACGCCCAATCGACTGAGCCACCCAGGCGCCCCATATTAATAACTTTTAAATAATTATAGCAGATATTACTGTTTATATGCTGCAAACATACACTTAGGTTAAGCTTTTCTCAGAATCTTTCCTTAAGAATACAATTTGGTACCAGACCAAGAGAAAAAAGAAACTTAAATTCTAGTTCAAGATTCACTCAAAATCCAAATGACCTCACATGCAGCACTCTTCCAGAACAATAGCATTTCTATCTGTTGAAAAGAAAACTATCTCTAATCTCTGGTTCCTAGAATTATAAAGAAATGGGAACTGCTTTAATATTTGTGAAGCACTTGGAGTTCATAGGCAAAATGCTAAGTAGGCAAACACTGAATTATACATACTAGGTATTATTCATGATTCATGTTGTATGTCCTACAGAAAACTTCCCAAGATTTGAGAAATAGTATTTTGCCTATTTTATTCCATCTAATTGCATTAGTAGGACATATACTTCAATGCAGGAACTTTCCTCAACACTAAAGTCAGATTTTTAATCACAATTAACCAATCCTTAGAAGTATTTAGTACTGAAATCAAGGTCAGAGAAGGGGACACACTGACAAGGTAACAGTCATGAGAATGCTCCCTTGGTAGTCATACAATTTTTGTGCAATTTTGATTATTTCCTTATTATAAAACTAGATATGGATATTCAACATTATAAAACATCCTATGCATTTTACAAAACATCTATAAATTCAGTTATAACAAATTGTCTTTAGAAAATCAAAAGAATCTTCTGCTTTCCTACCCAGAGAAATAAAAGCAGTATTAAGTAAAAAAGGAACACTTGACTATAAATCAGGAAATCTGGAGCTTTGGCCCTAATTTGCTAAACTTCATTCATTTGAAAAACATTTCTCAGTGCTTTCCTTGAGTCAGGGGCTATAGAAGGGAGTAGGATTAGACAGGAAAATAAAATCAAGGTTATCAAGGAGGTCATAGTTTAGCTAAGGAGGAGGAAAGTCAAATAGTTATAAAATGCATGCATGCTTTAATATTGAAGTCTAAAAAGTGATCTTGACCCAAAATGGATGAAGCAACAATTTCTGTTGTGAGAAGGGGGGATGGACTAAAACGATGTAAGTGGCTTTAGTAAAAATTAACAATAATTGCAAATAATATCTATTAAACAATGCCTTTGTATCAAAAACTGAAAAAAAAAAAAGTTTACATAATTTCATTTAAGATTTTTAGAGAGTGGCTCAAGATGGTGGCACAGAAAGATACTAAACTCACCTCCTCTCACAGATACAACAAATTTAAAACTATCTATAGAATATTTCCTCTGAAAAAGACCTGAAAACTGGATGAACAGAATCTCAACAATAAAAAGTAAATGAACAGGGATGCCTGGGTGGCTCAGTTGGTTAAGTGTCTGACTCTTGATTTTGGCTCAGGTCATGATCTCATGGTCGTAAGATAGAGCCGCCAGTCAGGCTGAACACTGAGCATGGAGCCTACTTGGGATTCTCTCTCTCTCCCTCTTCCTCTGCCCCTACAGCATCAAAACAGGTAAAAGAGTCAGAGACACACTCTCACCAAAACAAAACAAACAAACAAACAAACAATATCCCAGGTGTAGCAATCCACAACCAGAAGGGATATAAAAAATATGAAACATTTCCCTGAGAAGCAACGGGTCAGTGTTCCATTTCAGGTACCCCAATCTCTAAATATGGCACAAAAGAGATGACCCCCCCCAAAACACAATTAGCTTTCAAAACCAATGGGGATTACATCCAGGAAAACCATAAAACTTTAAGGAATGGAGAACCAGCTCTTAAAGGGCTAATGCACAGACTCACCCTGGGACCCAAAGCAAAAACACATTAGAAAAGCACCTAGACCATATGTGAAGGAGACCCACTTACAAACCTTCAAGAAAATGCTGGAGGGGCAGAAACTTGTTGGGACTCTGTCCAGGGACAGAGACACTCATAGGGGCCATTTTTTTTTATCTCATTCTAATTTGCTAATATTAGCACTGGTGGGTATCATTTAGGAAATCCTTCCATGGAGGACATACCCTGCTGATGGACCCACACACCATCACACCACAGCCACAGTCCTACCACAGCAGGTGGGCATGCACAGCTCACACATGGGAGGCCTCTTGGGTATCTGCCTCTGGTAGCCAGGGGCCATAGCACTACTGAGCCCATGAGACATCTCCTACACAAGGCTACTCCTTCAAGACTTAGAAAAGTAACTAATTTGCATTATCTATAGAACAAACACAGAGAGTCAAAAAATTAGGAGACACAGAAATAAGTTCCAAACAAAACAATAAAAAAAAAAAAAACTCAGAAAAAGACAGTAATGAAATAGAGATAGGCAGTCTAACTGATAAAGAGTAGAGTTCAAAGTAATGGTCATAAAGATGTTCACAGATCTCATGAGAAAAATGGATGAACACAGTGAGAACTCCAATAAAGAGACAGAATATATAAGAAAGAACCAAACAGAACTCATGGACCTGAAGGATGCAGCAACTTAACTAAATAATATACTACAGGGTTTCAAAAACAGACTGGATGAAGCAGAATGGATCAGTGAGCTAGAAGACAAACCAATGAAACACACCTAGACAGAACAGCAAAAAGAAAAAAATTAAGTAAATATACCTAAAGTGACCTTTGGGACATCAGGCAAAATAATATTTGAATTACAGGGGTCTCAGTAGTCAGAGAGAGAGAAAAAGGGCCAGAAAACTTATTTGAAGAAATAATGGCAGAAAACTTCACTAATCTGGCAAAAGAAACAGACATCCAGATCCAGGAAGCCCAGAGAGTTCTAAATACGATGAACCTAAGGAAATCCATTCCAAGACACTAATTAAAACAGTAACAGTTAAAAGATAAAAAGAGAATCTTAAAAGCAGGAAGAAAAAAAACAACTTGTTACATTCAAGGGGAACTCAACAATGCTATCAGCAGATCTTCCAGCAGAAATGTTGCAGACCAGAAGGGAGTAGCAGGACATATTGAAAATACTAAAAGGAAAAACTTCCCACCAAGAATTCTCTACCCAAAAAATTAAAGTCAAGACTAAGAGTCTTCTCAGATAAGCAAAAACTAAAGGAGTCCATCACCACTAACCCAGCCTTAAAAGAAATGTTAAAAGAATTTCTTTAAGCTGAAAAGAAACATCAATAATTAATAACAAGAAAAAATACAAAAGTAGAAATTTCATAAGAAAAGGTAAAGCCATGGTAAAGACAGTGAATCAGTCACCTTTAAAGCAAGAATAAAGGTTAAAAGACAAAAAGTAATGAAATTAATTAAAAGTACAATAATTAGTTAAGGTAAACATAAAATAAAAAGACTTAAAATGTGACATTAAAATTATAAAATGTGGGATTGGGGGATAAAAAGGTTAAGTTTAAGAATGTGTTCAAAGTTAAATTCCTATCAATTGACCACTATATGCGTTGGATGTTATATGCAAACTTCACAGTAATAACAAAGCAAAAATTGAGTAAATACCCAAAAGAAAATGATAAATAAATCTAAACATAACACTAAAGAAAGCCACCAAACTAGAAGGGAAGAAAGAAAGAGAAGAAAGGAACAGAAAGAAACTACAGAAAACAGCCAGAAAACAATTACAAATGGCAATAAGAACATACCTATCAACAAATACTTTAAAAGCAAATAAACCAAATTCTCCAATGAAAATACATAGAGTGGCTGAATGGATAAGAAAATATGTTTTATGCTGCCTACAAGAGACTCACATCAGAAGTAAGGACACATATCTACTGAAAGTGAAGGGATGGAAAAAGATATTCCATGCAAATGGAAACAAAAATAAAGCTGGTGTAGCTTATACTCATATCAGACAAAATAGACTTTAAAATAAAGGCAATAATAAAGACAAGGAAGGGTATTACATAATTATAAAGGGGTATATCTAGGAAGAATATATAACATTTACACACACACACACACACACACACATATATATATATATATATATATATATATATACCCAACATAGAAGAACCAAAATATATAAAGCAAATACTAATGGACCTAAAGGGAGAAACTGATAGCAATACAATAATACTAGAGGACTTTAACATGCCACTTACATCATTGGATAGATCATCAAAACAGAAAGTTTTGATGTCATTGGGGCACCTGGGTGGCTAAGTCGGTTAAGCATCTGACTCTTGGTTTCGGTTCAAGTCATGATCTCGTGGTTCATGGAGTTGAGCCCAGTGTTGGACTCTATGCTGGCAGTATGGAGCCTCTCTGGAATTCGCTCTCTTCTTCTTTCTCTGGCCCTCCCCCACTCAAAATAAATAAATAAACTTAAAAAAAGAAGACATTGGCTGTAAACAGTACATTAGACCAGAAAAACTTAATAGACATATATAGAATATTCCATGCAAAAGAAACAAAATGCAAATTTTTCTCAAGTACACATGAAACATTCTCCTGGATAGACCACATGTTAGGCCACAAAAGAAGTTTCAATATATTCACAAGGCCCGGAATCATCAAGCATATTTTCTGAACACAGTGATATGAAATTAGAAATCAATTGTAAGAAGAAAACTGGAAAAAAACACAAACATGTGAAGAATAAACAACATGCTACTAAAAAACCAACAGGTCACCAAAGAAATCAAAGGAGGAAAAAAAAACTTGAGAGAAATACAAACAGAAACACCATATCTATGGAATGCAGCAAAAGTGGGTCTTAGAAAGAATAGCAATAAAGGCCTACCTCAAGAAACAGGAAAAATCTAAAATAATTAAAAAAAAAACCTGAAGCCCAAAGTTAGTAGAGGAAAAATGATAAAGATCAGAATGGAAATAAATGAAATAGGAACAAAATAGGCAATAGAAAAGATAAAATCACAGCTAGTTCTTTGAAAAGATAAAATTGACAAATCTCTAGCTAGACTCATACACACACAACACATTGGTGGACTCAAATAAATAAAATCAGAAATAAAAGAGAAGTTACAACTGATACCACAGAAATACAAAGTATCATAAGAAACTATAACAAAAAATTAAGCACCAAAAATTGGACAATCTAGAAGAAACAGATAAATCTCTAGAAACAATCTTCTAATACTGAATCATGAAGAAATAGAAAATCTTAATGGACCATTTTCTATGTAGACATTGAAACAGTAATCAAAAACCTCCCAACAAACAAAAGTCTAAGACCAGACACTTTCTCTGTTGAGTTATAACAAATATTCAAAGGTTTAATATTATTCTTCTCAAACTTTAACAAAACAAAACAAACCAAAAACAAAGACAAAGAGGAAGGAATGTTTCCAAACTCATTTTATGACACTAGCATTAATTACCCTGATATCAAACCAGATGATGACACCACCAAAAAAGAAAACTACAAGCCAATATCCTTGATGAATACAGATGCAAAAATCCTCAACAAAATATTGTCACACCATATGCAAAAATACATTAGAAGGATCATACACCATGATCGAGTGGGATTTACTCCAGGGATGCAAGGATGGTTCAACATCTGCAAATCATTCAACATGATACACCACACTAACAAAATGAAGAATTACAATCATATGATTGTTTTAATAGATGCAGAAAAAGCATTTGATAAAATTAAACACTTATTTATAATAAAAGCTCAACACAGTTGATATACAGGGAATATACATATATTTCAAAATAATAAAGGCCCTATATAACAAGCCTGTAGTTAACATCATCTTCATTAGTGAAAAGCTGAAAACCTTTCCTCTAAGATCAGGAACAAGACAAGGATGACCAGTCTTCTACCTTCATTCAATATAGTATTGGAAATCCTAACCACAGCAATAAGACAAGAAAGAATGAATAAAAGGCATCCAAAATGGAAAGGAAGAACTAAAATTGTCACTATTTGCAGATGACATTATACAATATATAAGAAATCTTAAAGTATCTACAAAAACAAAACAAAACCTGCTAGCACTAGTAAACAAATTCAGTAAAGTGGCAGAATACAAAACCAATAAAAACAATTAGTGTTTTTATACACTAATAATGAAATATCAGAAAAAGAAATTAATGTCAGTTCCATTTACAATTGCATCAAAAAAGAATAAAACACCTAAAAATAAATCTAACTAAGGATGTGAAATAACTATACACTGAACTGTAAGACATTTAAGGAAAAAAAAACGAAGACACAAATAAATGGAAAAATATACAGTGTTCATGGATTAGAAGAATTAATATTGTTAAAATGTCCATGCTCCCCAAAGCAATCTAACAATTCAAGGCAATCCATATCAAAATTGTAATTTTTTTTCCACAGAGCTAGCACCAATAATTCTAAAAATTGTATAGAACCAAAATATCCCAAACAACTGAAGAAATCTCCTTGAGAAAGAAGTACAAAGCTGGAGGTAGCATGTTCCCTGATTTCAAACTATACTACAAAGCTATAGCAATAAAACAGTATGGTTTTGTCACACAAGTAAGTGGAACAGAAATTGGAGCCCAAAAATAAACCCACATTATATGGTCACTATTTATGACAAAGGAGCCGATAACATACAATTGGCAGTCTCTTCAGTAAAGGGCAGTCTCTTCAGTAAATGGGTAGGTAAACTGGACAGCCACATGCGAAAGAATGAAACTAGATCACTACCTTATACCATACACAAAAATTAACTCAAAATAGATTAAAGATTTGAATGTAAGACCTGATACCATAAAATTCCCAGAAGAAAACATAGGTGGTAATCTCCTTGACATATGTCTTAGTGATATATTTGTGGATCTGATGCTACAGGCAAAGGAAACAAAAGTAAAAATGAACTATTGACACTATATCAAACTAAAAAGCTTCTTTACAGAGAAGGAAACCATCATGAAAAAGAAAAGACAACCGTACAAATCACAGAAGATTTTCATATCATATCATATCATATCATATCATATCATATCATACCACATCATATCATATCAATCATATCTCATTAAGGGTTAATACCCAAAACATATAAAGAACTCATACAACCCAACAATAAAAGCAAACAATCCAATTTAAAAATGGGCAAAGATCTGAACAGACATTTTTCCAAAGAAGATATACAGATGGTCGACAGACATATGAAAAGATATTCAGTATCACTAATTATTAGGGAAATACAAATCAAAACACAGTAAAATATCACCCCACATTTCTTACAATGGCTATTATCAAAAAGGCAAGAAATAAGTGTTTCAAAAAACGTGGAAAAAATTGAACCCTCATACACTATTGGTGGGAATGTAAATTGGTGCAGCCACTCTGGAAAGCAGTATGTGGATTCCTCAAAACATTAAGACTAGATCTGCCATATGATCCATCAATTCCATTTCTGTGTATTTATCCAAAGAATACCACATCACTGACTTGAAAAGATATATGCATCCCTATGTTCATTGCAACATTATTTACATTAGCCAAGATATAGAAAAAAGCGCCAATCAATGAATGAATGGATACAAAAGAGATAGTAAAAATATTCAATATATTATTCATCCATAAAAATAAAATTTTGCCATTGTGACAGCATAGATGAACTTTGAGGGTATTATGCTAGGTGAAATTAGTCAAATGAAGAAAGACAAACACCATATGATTTCACTCATATGTAGAATCTAAAATAATAAAACAAACAAAACAATACAAAATCACATTCATAGATACAGAGAATAGATTGATGATTATCAGACAGGAAGGGCATTAGGGGTTGGCAAAATGAGTGAAGGGAATCCACTGTATGGTGATAGGTGTTAACTAGACTTTTGGTGGTGATCACTTTGTAGTGTATACAGATGTCAAATTATAATGATGTACACCTGAATCTTACATGTTATATAACAATTTTACCTCACTTTAGAAAAAATATTTTTCATATTAAAGGATAGCTACTATTATGTTCTCCATTTGACAAATGAGGAAATTGAGACTTAGAAACTTAAGGCTTAAAAATGTAAATCAAGCATTATAAAGTATGAATGAATGTATGTATATACTTGTGAATGATGGTTACATTCTCTCTGTCCTTCAGTTTCATTATCCAAAAATAAGATTAACTCAACAAACCCCACTAAACCATTAATTTAACAAACATTAATTGAGCACCTACTATACTGGGTGCTATGCTAAGAATTTCAGATATGTTGGTGAGCTAGACCTATACTGTCCAAAATGGTAGCCACTATACATGGTATTTAAATTTATTTTTAATTAATTATAATTAAAGAAAACTAAAAATTCAAGTCTTCAGTCACATTAACCACATTGTAGGCACTCAATAGCCACACGTGGTTCACAGCTCCCATACCAAGTAATGCAAAATAGAACATTTCCCTTATCACAGAAATACTACTTGATAGCATTGAACTAGATAGCTGTTGCTATCTATCTTCCTGGAGCTTGAATTTTAGTATGGGAGACAGACTATTCAAAAATTTTATTATAGTACTGGTACATGCCATGAGAAAAGCTAAAAGTGCATAGGGGACATCTAATCAAGAGACTTAACCTATTTTAGGGATTAGAGAAGGCTTCCCAGGAAAAGTGACATTTCACCTAAGATCAAGAGGATGAGAAAGTGTTAACCAGAGGAAAGGGGGGAAGAAGACTCCCGAACAAATGGAGGCACCTGTGTAAGCCCTAAGAAAGGAGGGATTTGAGAGGAACTGAGTGGCTGAGGCATAGGAATGGAGGGTAGGTAGGGGCGAGTGCCTAGTAAACTGAAGGGATCAGCATGGGTAGAAGCAGGTAGAACCATCCTAAAATCAATGAGAAGTAATTAAAAGGGTTAAGAGAAAAACAGCATGTCTGACTGGTGTTTTTAGAAATATCACTCTGCCTGTGTATTCAAGCAAGAAGTCATCAAGGGTCATGGCTTACCCTGGCTCTACATTAATATGCTGAAAATCAATTTGAAACCAATTTTCTGGAGGCAATTCACCTGAAGAGACATTTGCCAAGCAGCCAATTCACCAAATTTACCATGTTTATCAATTAACTTCTGAAAGGATGTAATACCTTGTTTGAAAGTTGTGGAGTCAGCAACTGAAATGCCTAGACCCCCTTCACAGTGTTTGAAAAGATAATATTGTCGACTAGCTATCACAAGAGCACACTCTTAGACTTATAAGGAACTTCTTTGCCATTTAACCTGGCACAAAGTACCACATTAGGAGCACAAACCTTGGCCACAAGCAGTTAAATATCTGTCATGGTGCCCTGGCCACTGAAGAGCCAGGATTAACCTTGAAGTTCTAGAACTGATTATTTTGGCTCGTCCAAAGACAAAAGAAGAGTTCTGCTGCATGGTTTAAGGACTTTGGTGGATTAGGAGCTCTAACTGAAATCCTGAGACTGTCAGGAATAGGAGAAAAGGATAGCAACAGCCTGCACCTGAGAACGGAAGGCCAGCGAGTACTGGTGGCGTTTGCTCAGCCTTCTGGTAAAAACTGCCCACTTCTACCGAAAGATAGAGAAGAGAAATGATGGTGGAGTTAATAAAATATTCTACCTCATAAAGGGTCACAGGGTGATTAATTCATTACAAGTTTCTATGACACGAGATAGTTTTCTTCTAGGGGAAAAAAGGCAGTATTAATATACAAGTCAGTAAATGAGCAGTTTAAGTTCACAGCACAGAGCTGAATGCAGATTGATGATTTTTCAAATAGCCTGTGGTAATGATTATGACTGCGAGTAATGAGGGGAAAAAATTGTATTTTTTGGATAAATTTTGTAAACTTTCTCAACCTGGAAATACAAGCATTAACTATCAAGATCACTTATATCTAGATAAAAATAAGAGAATATTTCCACAGACTTCCTGTTCATTTTTCAATACAAAAGTAGATTTTCCGTGAAATTAATTTGAACTATATTTACAACAACCAACCAGAGTTAAAATGGAAAAAATAAAACCAAATTAAACCCCTGAGCCATTGCCTTTGTTTTCCAAGGAAGAGGAAACAAAAGTTCTTACAGATTTTAAATATATTTAAAAATTAATATTGGCAGTCTTTAATCTATTTATTTGATACTTTCAAGACTATAACTAAAGAAGCTCAATAAATGCATAATAGACACAGGAAAAGACTAAAAGTGACATTCAGCCCGTGAGATCTCTTTTAGATAGCAACAAAAAGAAAGAAAATGATGGAGGTCTAATTTTTCTTTCACTGATAGCCATATTCTGACCCCTTGAGAAACAGAACATTAGCATTTATAATTGTTTGGCGTGTATCTTACAGTTCAGCACTTCAAATTCACTCTTCCCTACAGATGAGAAAAAATGGTTAATAAGAAGTTAAATTAAGAGGGTCCACTGTTTGTTTTTCCCTGGCAAGCCACCATGGCCTTGCCCATTTCTGCTTCTCTTAGTTCCCTGGAGCACCCTACACAACATTAGGCATATGGCAGGTACTTAAGGCAAAATGTATTGTCTCAACTATTGTGCCCTATAAGGTAGGGCTCCCAGCACCTATTATAGCGTTTCTTAGTAACGAGACCCAACACTTGCTCCTTCCTATATCGAGGCAAGTAAAATTTTGCCCATAGGTTTTAATGGCTCTAAAACCTAGAAAAAGCCAAATCTGTTATGAAATGTATCAGATAATAATCTTCACCAATAGCTCTAAGTATCTTCCCTATATATAAACATTCCCTATCTTTCTATCAACGTTTCTGCTAAGAATCTCTTAGCTTCACTGGATGTGTTTAAGCTACCATTTTAGAACCAAGATCGAGTAGTGATTGTCAAACATGAAAAACAGCAAAATAATATTTTAAAGAACATTGTACACTTTATTATGTAATCCAGTGCCAACATTGTGGGGGACACCTTCAGGAATCACATTGCATGGTGACTTTGATGTACTGGTATCCAAGGTCCTATTCAGGACCAGTACCAACCATTTATATAATTCAATTAATTTAACAAAATCAGTCAGGATTCAGAAAGGAATTAATTCACTAGGAACTTTAAGGTAAAACATATTTAGATCAAATGATGCAGGCTATCATAAGAATCTAAAAAGAGGGGCGCCTGGGTGGCTCAGTCAGTTAAGCGGCCGACTTCGGCTCAGGTCATGATCTCACGGTCCGTGGGTTCGAGCCCCGTGTCGGGCTCTGTGCTGACAGCTCAGAGCCTGGAGCCTGTTTCAGATTCTGTGTCTCCCTCTCTCTGACCCTCCCCCGTTCATGCTCTGTCTCTCTCTGTCTCAAAAATAAATAAATGTTAAAAAAAAAATTTAAGAATCTAAAAAGAAAGTGCAAAGAATATTTAATGTAATATAGAATCAAAGAGGCAAGTACTCATTTTCTGTTGTCAAATGCAAACTTGGATTGTTGCTCAGGATTACTGTAACAAGATTAGCAATGAGAACTGCAGAAGTAGTAAATTCGTGTGCCTTATAACCAATCTAAATTCAGTGTGCCACCACCTGTAAACATGAGCAATAGATTTCTTTTTTTAAATGACCTGCAAAGTATCTAACAGGCTATCCTTGGGGAACTAACACTTTTTGAACTAATTAATCATCAGATGCCACTGCTGCTCCACTCCACTGAATATGAAAAAGCAGTTATTGGACAATAAAAAAAAAAATCTCTAGGAAAATAAAGTGTTGATACACCACTTTTGGAGGGCAGAGTATTCTGTAAACAACATTTCCAAGTCCTCGTCAAAATCTTCATTTTAAAAAGCAGAAAAAAGACCATAAATATTCCTGTAAATGAATACATTTTAACATTGAAAACTAATTTAAACATTTTGATTTCCTTAGTACTTTAAAAGAAACATGGATCAAGCTAAATAATGAATACTAAGAATATTAAAAGGAAAAGGTATTTTATAGTGGTTACAGCCCTAGACTAGACAGAACTTCAAAGGGGACTGACTTCTATTTTGGGCCTTACAATGAACAACATTCATGACTCTGGACAATTTACTTCAGCTCTGTTTTTCAGTCTCCCAAGATATGAAATGAGAAGGTTAGACTAGATGATCTTTAAGATCCCCTCCAGCCCTAACCTTCTATTAAATGTCAACATTTTCAGAACTACTTTTTCTTTCCCATCTGTACAGTTTTGTCAATATTTAGGCCACTATCTAAGAATTATGGTTTGGGTTTAGCATTTACAATCAATATAGGAATTTTCATTATTATTTAGCTAAGTATCTCTGAATACTGACACTTTTTATTGTCTCACATATTTTAATAACAAACAAAACAATCTTTATGAGACCAAGCAAGACTTAAGAAGGTGCTACTGACCAGAGACAAATGTCAAACTAAAGATACTTTGAATATATTGTAAGCATCCTCTTCTTTGGACTTCAAAGCACAATACATTTTTCTTATTCACTATATTCCTATGGTTTTCTAGTTATCTTCAAAATACTAAGATAGATTCAACAAATGGAGGATGCACAAGAATTGTGTAATTTATTATATGAACCTGTGAAATAAGAACTCAAATTATTATTCAGCTGTTCACTACAGGAAACTACATAAGAATACAACATGGTGAATGCGCTAGGTGCAAAACTCTGAAGACACTGGCCAACAGGGCAATTGGAAATAAAATCCATGTGCACAACAATCCCTCTGCTAACAAAGACCATGAATAAGGAGAACACAAAATGCAAGTCTACCCTAAACAGTACAAGTGCACTCAAGTAACATATGGTATACTTTCTTGGTACCAATAGAAATAACTAACATTCTTCCAGAATTCACCATAAATTTATAACAACTGTGATAAACACTTTAAGTAATACATTATAAAGGCTAGAAAGCTCTCATCTCCCACATTCTCTTGTATCTAGAATTCTAGATGCAATTGAGATATTAGCAATTAGATGGCATGACATGAATTCAGTACTTATTTAAGTTCAACAAGACTTAATGCATAAGACAACCACTTTTATCTGGGTCAGATCTAGTAGCTGTGGTGTGACTCGAGTCTACAGTTCTGGTGATAGAGTCTTGATTCCCCAGCCACCAATGTTAGTAAAGTTTTCAATTTCCTTGTCGGAATGATTCTGAAACATTATTCTGGAAGTCTCCCTTGAGGCCCAATCAAGCTCCCTATCCTCCCAGAATTCCAACATTTTGTAAGCACATAATTCCTTATGTTTGATGTTTTTTTGCTTAAAATAGCTGAACTGGTTTCTATTGCCAGCAACTGAACCTTGACTAATGTAGATTGTTATAAATAATTGTAGATGAAATATTCAAAGATGAATATCTGAGTTGGCTTAAAAGAAGTGAGAACCTGGCTGCCAAAAAGTGTTGAATATTGGTAGACCATGGTCTCAGTAGTAAAACAGATATTTCAGTTACCACCTATGGTCACCCGGAATGAAGTGCCTGTGGAAGGTACAACTTTAATGAAATAGCAGCAGTTTCCAAAATAGAGTATGATAAGCATAACGATGCAAGGATGGTCGGGTAGGTTAGTTACCTGTAACTGCATTGGAGATATAAAAGGAAGAAAAATGCAGGCTCTACCATAAAGTCTTTGTTTAAGCCATAGCAGAAAAAAGAAAGTTTGTCTTAAAAGATTGAATCTCTTATGTCTACTGTCACAGAGTTGATTAGCTAAATCAAAAAAAGAAT
This sequence comes from Puma concolor, assembly GCF_028749965.1. NCBI lineage: Eukaryota > Metazoa > Chordata > Mammalia > Carnivora > Felidae > Puma > Puma concolor. The sequence goes on along the minus strand of NC_141671.1, from coordinate 89,334,954 downwards.
CTGATCCTTTAGCTGATGAATTACAATAAAGTCTTATATTTCTTATGCGAAAACGGGAAATTTGCTTAGAAAAGAGCAGAACCATGAAATTTTGGTGACAATTGATTAAGATGGTAATTGGGACCTTTCAGATATCTTTGAGTACACAGTCCCCCCGCCAAATCCTACCAAACCTACTGAGTCAACAGACACCTCCTACCCTGACTGATGAGGCTGATTCCACCTTACATAAAGAATTGGAAATGACCTCACTTCAGGCTACTGAACTTGTAAAGGGATACCAGTTATTCACATGTCATACCCTGTTTTCTTCCAGATCTGAGTCAAATATCAGCATGTCATTAGTTAGTCATCTGAAACCTAAAATCATTGGTGACCTACAATAACCTTGTGAATATGCTGGAAAAGTCTTGGTAATATATGGAAGAGAAAAGTCAAGACTGAGAAAAAGAAAAGTGTTGAAGTGAGTTTATTACAGGCAACTGCCTCCTATTTCTTCCAGTCCAAAGCACTCAACCTTCACAGAGATACTAACAACTGAATTGTTGAAGGAGCACCAATATCCTCAGAAAGCACTGTCATAACTGTCCTCTGAAGGCAGGGAGGAAGGAGCCATCTCATACTGCCACTGAAATGGGTTCCTTCATTTCAGTGGGCATGATAAGAGCTAAGGGTACCAGAGACTTAATTATAAAAGGCAAGGAGAATACTGTTGCCATAATGGGTATTAGGGCTAAAGGGACCTTTATAATGAACTTTGAGAATGATTAATTGACAATAGCGTCCTTATAACTAAATAAACAAATAGTCTTATTTGATCTATATAGTGAAAACCTCTAGGTCTGGTGAAAGAGGCTTGATTGACTAGAATTACCCTAATAGAAAAATCACAGCCTCTCACTTAGAAGGCAAGATACTGATGTGGAAGAATGATATCACCTCTCAGTCTTCCTCAAAGTAACTGCAGTCATTTACCGCAGTCTGTACATTGAGAAAGGAGAAATATTCAGATCTTTTCATGATTTGTGCCATGGACCTCTTATGGTAGCCATGTAATAAACTAAGTTTTGGCCCAAGACCACCTTTCATTCAGGTCAGCATGTCTGAAAACTCATTCTGTAGTTATTTTCCCTCCTCCTAGGTGTTACAGTAGAAATAGACATTCTTGAGAGCTGGCAAAATTCCAACAATTGTTCTCTAATTCATGGAATGAGAGCTATTATGAGTCATGGTACGTGTGGTAACCACCTTGCAAGATGGTCCCCCAATGACCTCTGCTTCCTGGTATTCACAGCCTTGTGTAACACCCTCCCACGCTGTATCAGGGTTAGTCTGTGTGACTAGTAGAATGGTTATAAAAGGCTAGGTTATAAAAGACATTGTGACTCTGACCTTTGTTCTTCTCTTATATCACATGTTCTGAAGGAGCCACCTGTCATATTATGAGGAAACCCAAACCTTATAGAGAGGCTCATGTGACAAGGAATTGAGTCATTTGAGTGAGCTATCATGGAAATGGACCTGCTGATTTCCTGATTTCAGGGCAGACCTTGAGCCAGAACCACCTACTTGAATTCCTAACCCAAGAAATGTGTTCTTAACTCTAGCTACACATCAAATCTATTACCTTTTAAAACTGCACATGACCCTGGCTCAGATTCCAAAGAATTTGATAAAAGATCTGAGGTAAGACTTGGCTGGCTATTTGTAATAAAAACAAAAGATGTTTTGGTTTATAACTATGATATTGAATCACTATTCCATACTGATTTATTTTTCACCTGGTTCCAATTTTTATAGTTTTTGTATCATTACTTTTTCAACTTATCTTAAATACAAGTGAGAATAAGGCAAGAAAATCAGTCATAAAGAAATCACTAAATCACTTTAATGTGCATGGGAAGTCCCTAGAATCATGTCTAGGATAACACAGAGAATTTCACTGTATTTACTCTTTCTAGTTCCTCCTATCCTCCAACCACCTTTATTTGGGTGAAATCAGAGCAAAATTACAGCTAAGGTATGACTTTAAAGGACAAAGATTACACAGGGTAGCCTTAATGGCTAGTAGAGAGATGAAAACAAAGAATGGCAATTCTTTGCTCTGATTAGCAACTTTGTGCATAGGTTTGGAACTCAGGAGTCTCTCTGCACCTGCCAATCCTCTCTTCTCTGCCAGGCTATCATCATGCAAAGTTTCCCAACCACAAGAGTCAGCTACCACAAATTGCATCCTAGGCACAGCTATTCAATCTCAAATTCCTATAATATATGATGGGCTCAATAAGGTGACATCTGGAAAACCTACATTTGGGGGCTGATCTACAGACATCCTACTGCAGATGTGGACACCAATAACTCCTAATCTAATCTAAAAGGGACTCACCCAAGTCCATCACCAGCTATTATATTTAATGGTATCAGGCAAACTCTAATCAGAAGTTTCGGCAAGAGACATGGAAAAGAACAAAGAGTTCCCCAATAACTGAGTATGATTAAAGGAAGGATTGCTTTCAGCAAGAGGCCTAAGAGTTTAGTTCTAAGTGTTTTTCCAACCTTTTCCCCACACAGTACTGCCTTTCTGACATGCTCAGTGCCGAATCCAACACACATCTTCAACAAAGCTGGGATTCCATTTTGGTAGACCTTCACTGGCTTGACAGTGAGGAGATAGAGTGCTAGAGACAGAGGAGATATTTTTTAAAAAATATATTGTTATTCACATGACTGAAAATCTGATATCTACTCCACTACTTTCCCCTTTGGAAAGGAAGAATGTATTAGGAAGGTTTTTCATATGCTCTCCCCTGAGAGGTTATCCAGCCTTCACTTAAATATCACCAGTAAGAGAGATCTTAACAATTACCAATGTAATCCATTCTATGAACAACACTAGAAATTAATAAAGCTTCTCTTTGAGGCCAAATCATACTACCTAAATTTCCCACATACTGATCCAAGTTTTGTCCTCTGAATGACAGAAATCAAATCCTATTCTTCTATCTGCAAGATTTCAAATACTGAAAGACAACTATAATGTCCTATCTTTTCTAGACTAAACATCTCTAAATCCTTCAACTCTTCTTGTTAAGACATAATATTATATCCTCTTACCTTCCCATGTGTCCCTGAATATGCTTTGATTCAATGTTTCTCAAATGCTTATTTAGTAGCTTGTTTTCTAAAACAGAAAATCTAAGTCCCACCTACATAGATTAGAATCCAGTAATTCTGGGGTAAGGCTTGGAAATTTACATTAAAAAATTCCCAGTAGGGGTGCCTGGGTGGCTCAGTCGGTTAAGTGGCCGACTTCAGCTCTGGTCATGATCTCACAGTTCATGAGCTCGGGCCCGCATCAGGCTTTGTGCTGACAACTCAGAGCCTAGAGCCTGCTTCGGATTCTGTGTCTCCCTCTCTCTCTCTGTCCCTCCCCCGCTTGCACTCTCTCTCTCAAAAATAATAAATAAACATTAAAAATGTTAAAAAAAATTCCCAGTGAACTTCAGTCCAATCAATATTCTAGTTTATTAATATGATGCCCTGAACAAAACCATAACTATAGTTGAAAGAAGAAGTAATTATTATCTCCTTAAAGTCAAGTACTATACTTGACTAAGATTGGATCATAAATATTAGTATTAACTATTTTCAGAATACTAGCAAATAGAATTTCTAGGAGGTATCTCTTATGTCATCTTATTATCTTCTTATGCCCATGCCACTGGACAGTTTTACCAAGGTACATAGCTGATAAGCAATCACTTTCATTTTTCTAGCCTCTCAGCTTAGACTAAAAATCTAATTTTAGATTTTTCAAATCAAGAAATTTTCTATGCCGGAAAAGCACATCTTCAAGTGCATTAGTCATGTGGGATCATAACAAAATACCATACTCTGGATATTTCTTAAGCAACAGAAATTTACTTTTCACAGTTCTGGAGGTTGGAAGTCTAAGACCATACCAGCATAGTCAGATCCAAATGAGCATTCTCTTCTTGGCTTGCTAACAGCTGCTTTCTTGCTATATGTTCATATGTCCTTTCCTCTGAGTGCATGTGCAGAGAGAGAGAGAGAGCTAGGTCACTGGAGTCTCTTCTTTTAAGAGCACTAAGTCTATCATGAAGACCCCACTCTGATGATCTCATCTAAACCTAATTATCTTCCAAAGACCCCCCCATCTCCAAATACTATCACATTGGGGCTTATGGCTTCAATGTATGAATTTTGAAGGGACACAATCCAGGCCATAACAACAAAGTAGAAACTTCTAGTAATTTGTTCTATCATGATTATATGCACACTCCAGTATGGGAAATAACAACGTTCATTCTGTTCCCACTTGCTAATCTTTTCCTTATATTTTTAAATTGAGGCTCAACTCACCAATATCAAGTAAACTTCCATGATTAGCTCTGCCTCTGATCTACTCATGTATCCTCAATAAATACTTGAACTGATTTTAGGAATTCATATTTAATATAAGCTTTCCAAGGATAAAAAACAATTTCTCAAATTCTTTAGTAAATCTCCACAGTATTGAGTTTTGTAGTCTTTATATAGTAGATGACCAATGAATAAGAAATAATTCAATGGAAATTATTAATTTTTCCTACCGTGTCACTTTCAAACCTTCTCCTTTTTTCAAAAATATACATATACTTATTAAGGTATCAGGCACTGTTCTAGATACTGAAAAGAAGCAATTAATAAAATCTATATGCCCTCCTTTATAGAGTTAATGGCCTAGATGGGGATATATGTATTGAAAATAATAATCACAGAGATGAAATATACAATTAAAGTTGTGATAAACACCTTCAGGAAAAAGAACTAAATAAAATGAAAATAAAGTTGTGGCAGACATTGTGAAGGAAAAGTAGATTGACAGATTACAATGCGGGCCTGACTAGCACAAAATTCAGGGAGGACTTCTCTGAAAAAGCCATGTTAGGAGAGATCTGAATGACGAGCAGATGACAGCCAAGCAAAAGGACAAATTCCAAGCAAAGGGAATAGGACAGAAAAAGATTCCAAAGCAGTAAGGAGCTTAGCCAGCCCCTTTGGGGTAAATGAAAAAAGAACATGTGGCTAAAATGGGAGAGAAAATAGATTATGATGAGCGTGGAGAGTTATACAGGGACCACTTACAGATCAGTTAGAGGGGGTTAGATGTATTCTAAATGTACTGCACAGACACTGAAGAGCTACAGCAGGGAATGCTGCAGTTTTAGATCACTCAAAGCTACTACATGCAGAATATGTTGATGGGAGACAAGAGGAAATAGACAATCAAGTTTGCAAGCTTCCACAGAAGATAGTTTAGGGGAGAAAAGATATTTGCTTAGACTACAATAACAGTGGATATCTGAAAAAGCAGGCAGATTCGGGGTATATTTTGGAAATATATTCCAGAGGAATCAAAACGGGGGTGTAGAGGTTGACACACATTTGCTTTCATACAATGCTTACAAACAGTATGTGCTTTCTATAACTGCTAAGACTCACAAAGATATCTTTATGTCTAATTGCTCCTTTATCTTTTGCCTAAATGTTCATTTCAGGTAAAAGCTAGATTTGTTTAACTTTGTACAACAACCAGCACAGCGTGATAACCATATTACAGTCTCTTAAATTCACTTAATAAAATTGTATCTAACAAGATTCTGGGGTTCTTAGTGAGTCAATATTATAAATATTGAAGGAGAGTGTCACAAGGGACAGACTTTTAATTCAAAAGAACCTGACATTCTCTTTAAATGGCATTTTTCCCAAAAGTTAATATCAATTTTAAGGAATTAGAACGTGAACTCATAACATTAACCTCAAATACAAGCTTCTAGCAACCACCAATATCCCTAACTTTAGTGAAACCTATCTCTAAATTTGAAGTGAAACTATAACTGCACTTTAATGTTACAAATAAGATTTCTATGTGAAACATGCAGGACTTCCAAAATATATAGGATGCATAGAATGATGTTGCAAAATAAAACAGTTTAATAGATTCTTACTGCCTTTGAATATGGAAATATAAAACTCCTTGGTCCTAAGCTATATAGTCAGAAAAAAAATCAAATGGGTAAAAAATAGTGTTAAAGTCATATAACATCTTTAACTTTAAAAATCATGCTAACTTTTCTCTCTCCTAGAATGTCAGCTGAGAAAGAAACAAATTGAATTACATAGCTGCAGATATTCTTTTCAATGTTTTCCTTACTAGAAAAGGGATAGATATTTTTTGAAAAAAGAAAGGGGAAAAGCCTAGTCAAGAGGAAAGAGATTCCAAAAGGATTTATATATATATACAAAGATCATATCTTCTCTATCAACCCACTTTCCTATTTCAACCCTGATCATTTTCTTCATGGACAATAAGCACTAACCTAGTGTAAAATAGTGTAGGAAGAGTATGTGCATATGTGATGAATAAAAAACAAGCTGCACCCATTTTGGGTGTTTTTATCATTAACTGCTGTTGCATAAACTGAACATACAATGGGCTGTGACACTGGATAAATCATTTGTTTCCACTTGTTATTGATGACATTTCATAACTCGTTTGGGGCTCTGCTTTGCCCCGTCACTCGTGAGTTATGAGGTCATCAATCATGACTGGGAATAAATGATTTATGTAAGTCACCCTATTGTATATTTTAGGTACAGTATACAATAAAACACACACTATTGATTTCTAATATTGTTGCATTACGTTTATCATGTGTGTTTGTGAGACTGTGATCTTGTGTCATCTGCTGCAACTGAGTACGAGATGCTAAAATAATTTATGAGAAAAGAAATGTACAAAAATGACTCAGAGAATTCCTATTTTTAATTAATATCTTGCTAAAGCAATTTTAAAGGCCTCCTGAATTAAAAATACTGTCTCAAGTAAGGGGAGTTGCAGTTAAGGACATGAAGTCAATATATAAGGTCATGATTAGGAAACAGAAAAGGACTAAAGAGACCTTTCAATAGAGGATATGCCACCCTGAATAACCTACGGAGATACTGAAGACAAATCTCCCACTGAGAAACACTGTACTGTGTATTACACTTGAAAGGATCAATGGCTTAGTAACAAGAATACCATGGAAATACAAAAAAAAACTTCTTCCAGCCATTTTTAGAGAGGAAAAAGGTAGAGTGGGGGACAAAAACCAAACTGCTCCCTTTCATTGATGAAAGCTTAGAACCTTTAACTATAATACAGGTTGAATTTGCAAAGAATCCACAAGCAAGTTTAATTAACATATTAATTGAAAATGAACATACAGTGATTAGGAAAATACTCTTACTTGAATGGAATTCTTTAAAAAGAATATAGCATCTTAAGGGATTGGAAAATTTTTCTTTTGCTTCCTTCCCATTTCATCTCCCAACTGACTTCTATTTTTTTTTCTTGATGAGCTTAAAACTATAAACATGATTTAAAAAAAAAAATAAAACTACAAGAAAATGCAAAGAAATTTGAGGGAGGCAATCAAAAACATATTGAAAATCAAACCTAGAATAAGAGCATCAAAAATCTAGGAACTTTCAGCTATTTGCAATTACAAGAGTAATTGCTATTTTAACATGTTTTGCTTGTTCCAAAGAAACTCTGGTTCGTAAGCTGAAATTCAAGGAGTTTAAATCACCGTGAAATCTTTTAGGAGCTGATCAAGACTAAATATACATCAAAATCAAAACAACCTATTATCTACATATTTTAGTTGATTAAAAAAATAAGGTACTACTCTGAGCAGTACTACACAGAAGTTGTTGACCAGCTGGGTTCAATTCCCAGTGATGATAAAAAAAAAATAAATAAATATTTAATCTGAAGTATGAAGAATTTAGGTCAGATATAAAGAAAAAATTATTTTTCTTACAGGAAAGTATTAGATATTGACATTAGCTATTGAAAACAGTTGTAGAATTTTCTTTGGAAATTTTTAATAGTAATTTTACTTTTTAGAATGGTTTAGGTTTGCCCTACTCTAATGGCCAAGGGTTGAATTATAAATTCAAATAACTTCTCACAATTCCTTTCACTGCTTAATCCTATGATGATACTAATTAATTAAGAGCACTGTTTTATAGAGCAACAGCATAAGAGGATTGAGAATTTCAAAAGTGAGAGTTGGTAGCTTTTATTGACTAGTAAGGTGATATATGAGAAAGCAAGTCAGAAGTCCACAGTTTAGCTAAAAATTCTCAGTTTAAGTCCAATATTATTAAGAAATATTTAATTTTTAAGGTTTTTCCCTAGATTTTTTTCTATTTGCTTTAATTAAGTATAAGATTTCTTAACCTACAGCATTGACTGGGCTTTAAGGGAGTTTAATACCTGAAATTGTATTAAAAAGTTACATATGATAAACACATATGATAAACACATATGTATATTTCTGGGGAAAGAGCTCATGACATTATTAAACTTTATTCAGAGTCCAGGTCTAGAAACAAAAAAAATTAAAAATTTTAAAAATGATTACAAACCACTGATTCAAGAGGCTGTCATTCACAATCAAGTCTATTATCCATCTTTCCAAATTGTTTATAAAAATAATTCCATTTTTTAAAGTTATTCTTTTGCCCCACCCCACCCCCACCTTTTTTTCCCCTGCCCCCACCCCACTCCATCTCTCTGTCTCTTATGGCCTTGATTGGTTTTGGCAATTGGTCAGAATAAAGTACTTAAACTCAGTGGCTAATTTTTATATCTTTCAAGTGTCTTTGGATAAAAGTCTGATTGTAAATTCAAAGTATGAACTTAACTAAAATCACTTTATTTCTTGTATGCAGATATCAATTAGATGTGATCTGCCTTCTCCCCTACACATAATCAAAAGAGTAGCTGCTACTTAAATGTGGAGGAAACTCATATATGGAATCAAAACAGTCACTGAAGAAAAAAAAATTTCCTCTTCTAAAACTCAAAGGGTAAACTTTGTAATGTTTTAATTTCAGATTTTATATTTTTAATGATAACAGTGCCATGAGCTATGGGAATATTATCATTTGATATAAGGAGACTACAAAGAGAGGCAGACAGTGTAATTAGGAAGCATCTTTGCAGATATGTATAGTAAGTGGTACATGATCAATTCAGGATATTTTTTGGAAGGAAGAAAGGAAGGGAAGAAGGAAATAAGAAAGAAAGAACAAAAGAGAAACGAACAGGATATAAACCTGGCTTAATCAGTTTAGAGCCATTTTAATGAGCTTGTTCCCCAAGCATTAGAAATGCTGATGGAACCACAGCCTATACATTTGGTCCTTTACCAGGTTGGGTATAAGGAGACTGGGGACTTAACCCCAGCTCTGCTCCTGACTCACTGACTGACCTCAAGCCAGTTAACCCATCTGTTGTTTTTCAGAAGGTGATGACTTGGAGACTGTCTAGCAATTGCTGTGCATTAATGGGGTGACAGTCAGAGGAAGACGCCTGGGGCAGAAGAGCTTCAGTGTAAGGAAATCAGCCTTTACTGCTCTGCCCAATCATGTCAGCACCACTGCTCTTTCAAGGGGCTTCCCGCCATTGTTGCTCCCTGCTCCGGAACACCCCATGCTGCCAAAGCCACTGCAGGGGGTCACCTTTAACAGACAACCTCATTTTCAAATTTCCAGACCACTAAATCAAATGAACCAGTGCAAGAGTAATTTTTTTTTAAGGTTGCCAGAGAGATGCATAGAAGAGTTGCCTATCTTGGGAAGAGAAAATTACAGCAGGAGTCTCGCTTTGTGATGATTGGAAAAGAAGGTAGATCAGAAAGCAGCTTCTTGAGTTTGGGAATTATTTAGATTTTAAATTGTGTTTTGCTCTACATCAAATTGGATTAGATTCCTTGAATCTTCTAAGACTTTGATCCAGCCCATTTCACATTTACAAATTAAAAGGCAGCTTCAGCAGTGAAAATCATATAAGATACAACAAGAAAGCTTTGAGGGGCATACAGGCAGATTTAGCCTAAAGGCCCATCCACTTGCGTAGTGTCTCATACCAACATGTTTGTGCTTTGAGAAAATACACTCAATTCCTATAATGCTAAACATTCTTCAATAGAGAGGCATGCATTCATAAAGCAGTTGTATATCTACAATCCTTTATACTGTTTCATGTTTCTGAATCCAATAGTAATTTAGTCTATTAGAATCAATACCCCTAATTCATAAAAGCAAATTTTCAGGGCACTAAAAGTGTTGTACAAATGCAGACCAGTTAAAATTTTAACCAAAGTTAAAATAAATGAGTGTCATATATTTGACACTTAACACGTCCATGACAACTAGGCTCACCCTAAACAATCATGCAGAAGTGAAAGCAGTGAGGAAAAAGAGAGGAAGAGGGTAAAACATTCAAATCTAAAAGTTTACAACGGTAAATATGAGTGTGCAGGAATACTTAAAGAAAAATCACTGATCTCCCTATGCATGAGCAGGAAGTTTGAACCTAAATATCATCCATCCAAACTATAAAGGTTAGACCAGACATCCGTTAAGAAATAAAAGGATCATCAGCTAACCCCAAAAAGAATCCTTCAGCTTAGTACACTCCAGCAACTTCCCAATGCCACAATGTGTGTGCAAGGCTTCATCAACAGGGTTTGAAAAGCACTGCTATTCTCCAGATAGTGCTCACTACATGAACGCTAACATAAATCAAAAATACTGGCATGTGTTCCCTGTAGTCACTGTAGCTTAATCCGCTTACTCTAACCCTTCCCACCTTCACACAGGGTCATCTCTCCATGTAACCGACATATTCCCCTTTCAAAAATCTTTTTTTTCATGAAGGTTTATAAATGCCTTATTGATTTTCCACACAAGGCCAGTCAACTTCTGACTTCACAAAAGGAGTTGAATAAAGTGGCTGAACCCACTGCTGTTTCCCTACCTACATAAGTAAAGTACCACTACCCAGTTAATTTTAGTTCTACTAACTGACCTGGTTACAGGATAGCCATCATCAGCCCTGGGTCCCCAAAGACAAAGACCCTTCTGTGCTCTTGCCTGACTATAAAGTTGCAAAACCAGTGGTCAAATAATTGCTTAGCCTGCTTGATTCTTCACCACCCCCTTACCCCATCTCAGTCCTATATACTGCAAAAAAAAAAAAAAAAAAAAAAAAAAAAAAAAAAAATCTAGATGCAGCTTCTGAAAACTTTCTTTTGATATGTGATCACCTTTTCAACAAATCAGTCAAAAAAGACTGTGTCATGTATCTTCTGCATTTAAACATTAATATTAAGGTTATAAACTTTAAGATGTTTTTGTCTCTGACTTCACTGATAATTTTCCACAATTTTTAAGAAAATATTTATTTTCTTATCTTTATTATAGATTACTTTTTATTATTTTATCATAGGTTATTAAGATTTCAGCTATTTCATAGTTTTAAATCTTATTTTATTTACATTCCTTTAAAAAAATTTTTTTAATGTTTATTTTTGAGAGAGACAGAGACAGAGAGAGACAGAATGCAAGCAGAGGAGGGGTAAAGAGAAAGGGAGACACAGAATCTGAAGCAGGCTGCAGGTTCCCAACTGTCAGCACAGAGCCAAACACAGGGGTTGAACTCACAAACCACGAAATCATGACCTGACTGAAGTTGAATGTTCAACCAACTGAGCTACCTAGTTGCCCCTTTATTTATTTATTTATTTATTTATTTATTTATTTATTTACTTACTTACTTACTTACTTACTTATATTATTTCATTCACAATTTCTTCTTAGTTTCCATTTTCTTTTTTTAAACAAAATTAAGAATTTTCAAAAATGATCTGGCATTGAATTGTTCCTGCTTTAGCAACTGAACTACAGTATAGGCAAAAATAATACACACATTTTATATATATATAGTGGAAAGTAGTAAATAGGCCTATACAGTTGCAAAGTTTCCATATTTTAAAGTAATACAATATTAATGCTAATTAAACTGAAAAGTTAATGATATATATTGTAATCCCTAGAGTAACCATTAAATATATATGAATTCCAAATACTCTAAAAACATTTCTATGGTCCAAGTAAGACAGCAAAGTAAAAACAGAGGAATAAAAAACAGGAGGAAAAAGAGAAAACAATTTTTTTAAATGTGACTTAAATCCAACCACATCAATAATTACATTAAATGCAAGTAGATTAATAATTCCATTTAAAAATCAAAGATTGGGGCGCCTGGGTGGCTCAGTCAGTTAAGCGGCCGACTTCGGCTCAGGTCACGATCTCACACTCCGTGAGTTCGAGCCCCGCGTCGGGCTCTGTGCTGACCGCTCAGAGCCTGGAGCCTGTTTCAGATTCTGTGTCTTCTTCTCTCTCTGACCCTCTTCCGTTCATGCTCTGTCTCTCTCTGTCTCAAAAATAAATAAACGTTAAAAAGAAAAAATTTAAAAATCAAAGATTGTCACAATGGATTTTTTTAAAAGCAGGACCCAAGTCTATGCTGTATATATGAGATGAATTTTAAATACGAAGACACAAATAATTTAAAATTAAATGGATCAGGGTGGGGGGGTAGTGCCTGGCTGGCTCAGTGGATTAAGCATCTGACTTTTTTGATATTGGCTCAGGTTATGATCTCACAGTTTGTAAATTCAAGCCCTAGGTTGACTGGCCACACTAACAGTGTGGATCCTCTTTGGGATTCTCTCTCTCCCTCTCTCTTTGCCCCTCCCCTAACTGCACACACTCTCTCAAAAAAAATAAATAAACTTAAAAAATGTATAAAAAATTAAATTAAATTAGATGGGAAAAGATATACCATTTAAATAGTAAATACAAAGCTGGAGTGGCTATCATAGCAGCTTTATTTATAATAAACTAAAATTAAAAAGCCTACATTCTAATAAAAGGAAAGTGGATAAACAAACCACAATTCAACTGTGCAATGAAATACTAGTTGGCAATTAACAGGACCTAACTGCTGATACACCCAAGTATGGATATATCTCAAAAACATACTAAGTGAAAAAGTTTCGCTCAAAACAACCTACTGTATGAATTCCATTTGTATTCCATTCTAAAACAGGTAAAATTAATCTGTAATGGAAAATATCAGAATGGTAGCTGTTTCTAAGTGGGCTGGGCAGGGATTGACAGAGAAGGGGCATGAAGGAATTTTCTGGGGTCATGGTAGTGTTTCACAGGATGATCCTGGGGATGCTTATACAGGTGCATGTAATTATCAAAAACTCAATGAAACTACACTTAAGAATTCTGTATTTCATTGTATGTAAATTTTACACCAAAAGAAAAAAATGTAAATAGAACACAAATTAATGATATGCATGCTAGGTGTTAGGGGAAATTGTACTGATGTCTGCACTTTCATTTGAAATGCATCAAAAATAATAGATGAATCGAAGAATGTAGGAACAACTAAATGAATAGATCTGGGACAAAGCAATATACTAAAATGTTAATAGAAGCATCTAAGTGGTAGTTACATGGTGATCACTGAGAGATTCTTTCAACTTTTCTGTATGTTTAAAATTTTTCTAAACAAAAGTTGAAAAATTACATATTAAAACAAAAATATAAAGAGGGAAGATGAAGAGGGGTACACAGAGGGCTAAATTGTATCTGCTTTGCTCTTGAAAACACAAAATGGTCTGAAGCAAATAGAGCAAAACATTATGATTTTAAAGACCCTAGTATTCATGGGTATTAGTTGTATTATTCTCTTTTCTCTCTTTTATTCATATTTTTCTTCATGCTTCAAATGTTTCATAATTTCATTTTTTTATAAACTATAAATGGAATGACTGTAATACATTAGAGTATGAAGGGCAATGTACTGAATCCTGGGACCTGGCATTTTAGCACTCACCCGATCATTAAGGGCTATGAACCTGGTATAAAGTGACAAAAATCTCCCTGACCTTAGTTTCTTCATTTGTAAAATAAGAGAATTAAACTGAGTTGATATATTAGAGATTAATTTCATCTCGACAATTCTATAAACCTAAAATAAGCAAAAATAAACAAAAGTGTATTTTTAGGATTGCTTCCTGTGAAATGTTATACATGAGCCCAAATACTCAGAGTTAATCATACAAGTAGTCAGAGAATAATTTTGTGCATAATGGAATCACAATCTTTACATTTTTACTCAGCCTACTAAATGCAATAAAGTAACATATAAGTAGGGGGTTAATCATTACTGAAGAGCCCAAAGCCCAGAAAGAAAGAGAAGCAAGGTTTAGTTTTTAAGACATAATTTCTACTATTTATTCTTCTCATAACTTGGGGTCTTGGGAATTCCATTTTAAGCCTCACTTTTTTTATCCTTACATTATGGGGATTACAGTCAATGACCTTTAAGAACACTGCCAGCTCTAAGATTCTACAATTAGAATTCTATTTGGGTTAAATACCTGTGAGTATACATTACTAAACATTTATTTATCCTCTCATAACCACCAGTACTCTACCTTTTTTTTCAAAGCCACTCAAGAGTACTGTCATTATCAATCCCCACCAAACAGCTACCCAAAATTGGTGTTGTTAGTGAATTATATGCAGTGGACAAATTAATCTTGTAAAACTATTGGGATTAAAATTTTCAATGCAGCATTTAGGGATATAAAAATAGGGTACTTCTGAAAATCAAACAGCATGTTGCCACGTTACCAACTAGTACCATCTTTTGGGTCTGCCATCATGTTCCATATGTACACAGGAAGGAAAATTAGAAGCAAAAATGAGAACTTGACGTATTTAAGGTCAATACTTAGCTGCTACTTGGTAGTTCCCAATCCCTTTAAGGAAATTACTTGACTGAGCTTGAAACACTGTTTTTGGTTATCAATTGAGTTAGACATTTAAGACCTGTCTTTCTGGCCACAAGATGAAACTTCTATCATCTTTTTCCAAAACAAACAAGCAAACAAACAAACAAAAAGAGTAGGACCAGGGAAGGAGGAGATTTTTATCCTTTAAATTCATGTACTCTTTATCGCTTCTTGGCCTTTTGGTCAAGTATAAATTCACGTACATCTTTAACTCTTACCAATGCAACTTATCCATTATATCTTTACAACTATAATTCTTTATGAAAGAAGAGGATTTCTAAAATGTAATAATTATTGCTACTTCTCAAAAAAAAAAGTGTCCCTCTTTAAACAATGCTATAATTTCTTTTCTGTGAACATTCTAATTTTTTTTTAATTTAATGTTTATTTATTTTTGAGAGAGAAAGAGACAGAGAGTGAGTGGGAGGGACAGAGAGAGAGGGAGGCACAGAATCCGAAGCAGGCTCCAGGCTCTGAGCGGTCAGCACGGATCCCAAGGTGGGGCTTGAACCCGTGAACCTTGAAATCATGACCTGAGCTGAAGTCGGACGCTTAACTGACTGAGCCACCCAGGCACCCCCATATGAACATTTTATTTTGAATAAAAAGTTTCTAAATCCCATTCAACAGGGCAACACATCTTACCTGAAGATAAGTTTTTCAAAGTTTCTAATATAATCTCATTTCTCAAAAATTGAAATGTTTGCCCATGGAGAAATTTATGTTTCTGGAAATACAATGCCATATTGAGACTTCTGCTTTTTAAATAGATTAAGAACAATTTCTTTTTCCTCTTTGACTCTTTGCTATTTTCTTAGCCACTTTATCTTTTTCTTTTTATTTCACGTATAATTTTTCTCCTTTCTTATACCTAACTTATGTTAATTGTTTCCCAGTGTCCTAATACGGTTAACATTTAAGTCCTCCCCAGTGGAGTCTAGTGGAGGAATGCATTCCATTGTGCAAAAAAAGCTTTTGCCAAAGAAGCTAAAGAAAAAACAAAAAGATCTGAAGAAACAAATCTATTTTTCCGTCATTACGTGCCTGAAAGGAACCTGCCACCTAGAAGAAAATCTGTTTAGTTTTACAGTATAACTAATTATGCATGAGTTTAGACCAGAATCCCTAATGTTCAAAGAAACCATGTTATGCCGTAGAGTAGAGCCATCTTTCATTTTTAAGAATTGATATAGGGGGCGCCTGGGTGGCGCAGTCGGTTAAGCGTCCGACTTCAGCCAGGTCACGATCTCGTGGTCCGTGAGTTCGAGCCCCTCGTCGGGCCCTGGGCTGATGGCTCAGAGCCTGGAGCCTGTTTCCGATTCTGTGTCTCCCTCTCTCTCTGCCCCTCCCCCGTTCATGCTCTGTCTCTCTCTGTCCCAAAAATAAATAAACGTTGGAAAAAAAAAAAAAAGAATTGATATAGGCTTCTGGTAGCTGTAGAGTACATTTGTCCATCATACTCATAACACATAACAGTTTTTTGTAAGCTACAAAACCAAAGGCCAATGAAGAATTAATAATGGCTACATCCAATAGATATTAGCAACTACAGGGGAGGCTTCAGGTTTTTGCTTAATATTCTGCATGCCCATCTCTAGTTAGTCTAAATGCATTTCAAAAAAAAAAATCGGGATGCACCTCTGTACCATTGTTTTTAAGCCCCAAGAAAGACATAAATTTAACAATAAACATTAACTAAAATGGTCCAGGGGGGAAAACATAATTTTTATTTGTTTGTTTGTTTGTTTCTCAAGGGGCAGGCAGAACCAAATTTGTTGGCTCTCCCAGAATCAATATGTAAAAGTGTGAAAAAGAATGTCAGTATTTCTGTGGCTTATATTTCTTTGAGAGGGAGGAAAAGGGACATATTCTCTGTGTTTTACATACAGCTTTAAGCTCTAGATGGTCGTGGGATGGGATTTGGAAAGGGAGGGTGGGGGAAATGCAGAGCCGCATGAAGACTTTTATTCTAGGAGTATTCTAAAGGTCAAGAGATTTCTGGATTACTCCCCCAAAAAATACATAAAACTATATTTCTGGATTATCCAGAAGACAGATGAAACTACTGCCCATCTCCTATCCCATTTATTACTGACATATCCACTTTATTTTTTTTTAAGGTTTATTTATTTTGAGAGAGAGAGAGAGAGAGAGAGCCCATGCACATGAGCAGAGAAGGGGCAGAGAGAGAGGGAGATAGAGAATCCCAAGACTGGGCTTGATCTCACAAATCTTCAGATCATGACCTGAGCCAAAATCAAGAGTCAGACCTTTAACCAACTGAACCACCCAGGCGCCCAGACATACCCACTTTAAAGAAAGAAATTCTGGTTTCCTTAGGATGGGAGTGTGCGGGAGACAAGTTCTATTACCCCACACAGAGCTCTTCTAAACCTCTCTAAACTCAAGTCAATAGTAATAAAAATAATTTCTTTATTCCATTACTTTGGACCAAAAAAGACAGAAGAATAAAAGAGAAAAAATGTCGGGGGATGCTTAATGTGGCTGCAGGGCCTATGTATATAAGTGAGGCAAGAAAGGAAGACTGCTAATCAAATAGTTAGACTTGGGAATCACTGTTCTGGGTGAAGTTGCCAGATCCCTTCCATGTTTGTAAAGACACTCAGTTAAATACCAATTGTGTTGATAAGTTGTGTCGCCTATTATCTAAAAACAGTTACTAGGGGCTCTTACGGACTCAGTCCCTTGGTTAAGCATCCAAGTTCAGCTCAGGTCATGATCTCATGGCTTGTGAGTTCGAGCCCCACAACAGGCTCTGTGCTGTCAGCTCAGAGCTTGGAGCCTGCTTCTAATTCTGTGTCTCAGTCTCTCTCTGCCCCTCCCCCGCTCGATCGTGCGCTCTCTCGCTCTCTCTCTCTCTCTCTCTCTCAAAAACATTGAAAAATAAAAAAAAACAGTTTTAATAAATAGGTATTCTTTCTACCTTACCATGAAGCTAGAATCCACTAGTTTTGGGGTTTTTTTTCATTCTTTCATCGTAATATTGGGTTCATAATCCTTTTGCTAGACATTGTTCTCCTCCCTCCAACTATTTTCACAACCAGTTCCAAAAGAGAAACAAATAAATCACGTGAAGGGAAATAACTATAGATTTGGAAAAACAAACATGATAATTCCTAGGGACACACAGAATCAAAAAGATCATTTGAAATGCTATATCTCTATATTTGAAAGTGAACCTGTGCTGAATACTATTAATAACAAGTTAAATAAAACACAACAGGGGCATTTACAGTCCAATTAGATTACTAATGAAAAAGTAAACTATTTCTTTCATGCCATAAAATGCTATTTTCCATGTAGAATCTGTATCTTCCTGGTATATAATTATTCCTTCTAAACAATTTCTTTTCTGAAACATGCTGTTAACAGTGACTGGCAATAGCGACTGTGTGTAAAAATACTACAGACACAGGTTAGTATGTTAAAGAAAAGACTAAACATATTGTAAAAGATAAGGAACCCATAATGGAAGAATTAAGCAATCAAAATGCATTTATAAACACTTTTTTCTCTTTTTCCTCCATATGGGCAAATAGAATATGACTAAATATGAAATTCAATTTTCACTGTCTTCCTAGTCACAGGCCAACTGATCCCTGGGTCATGTGGCTTTGCTCCCAACTGGAAACAGAGAATAAAAGCACTTTTCAGACTCTTTTCAGGAGGTACAGTCTTGAAGCCACCACTACTTGACACAAATTAAAAGCTGGATTCATAGAATTGTCATTTGTACAGAGATGTCTAAATTTTATGAAGTCCCTGTATTTCTTTAGCCTCTGTGATATCTGACCCTGGATTAGGTTAGATGACCAGACAAAATCTAAACCTTCTTCTACTGACCACCTGCAAGACTTTCCATTGCCCACCTATAACTAATCTGTCAATGTCGATTGTCAAGGAAAGATTGCAAGTTTGATGAGGGCAGGGTCTACATCTCTAATATTACCATTCCCCATCTGTTTTGGTTCCAGATAACACATAAGAGACACTCAAAAATGACTACTGAAAAAAATGAACAAACCTAGATTAGCTTTCACAGACCTCCTTTACCAAGATGCTACATGACAAAAAACTAGTTCTCATTACACTGGTGTGTGTGTTGATCATAGGTTACAGTTAAGAAACAGATTTCCCTGAATTACACAATGCTCTATGAAAACCCAGGAGTTAAATTTCCCATGAGCCTGTGTACCTGGAATAGTTGCACATCTCCTGAAGAATCAGTTTATTCTCTTGATGATGATTCTACGCATCTTGGAATTATTTCCATCTTTGTGTTGGTTGTTAGAGAGCTGAGGACTAAACATGTGGCTCACTTGTGACCAATACATAGGGCTTCAGAGTGGGCATTTGGTTCCATAGTCACACTTCATGCTCTGCCCTTCCTTTCTCTGGCTTTACCTTGGCTTCATTTCCCTCACTTTGTTTTAAATTTATGTTATGTATCTTTGTAAGCCACCTTAATTTCTTTTTGAATCAAGGTGGAATGTAAATAAATTGATTTTTTTCCTTTCATGTAGAAGTTATTAACTTTGCTGAAGAAAAGAAGAGGCAAAGAAAGACATAATATAGACTTTGGCAATATATGGCTGATTTTAAAAGACCTTGGGGATATCTTGGGAAGAGAAGATACTATTTCTATCCCACATTGTATAGTTTTAGTTTTATGTACATCACAAGGCAATTGCACAACGTCAACCCTTTTTATTATGTTACATCAAGAATGTTAATACTGGGGCACCTGGGTGGCGCAGTCGGTTAAGCGTCCGACTTCAGCCAGGTCACGATCTCGCGGTCCGTGAGTTCGAGCCCCGCATCGGGCTCTGGGCTGATGGCTCAGAGCCTGGAGCCTGTTTCCGATTCTGTGTCTCCCTCTCTCTCTGCCCCTCCCCCGTTCATGCTCTGTCTCTCTCTGTCCCAAAAATAAATAAACGTTGAAAAAAAAAATTAAAAAAAAAAAAAAGAATGTTAATACTTACCACGTATTTAAAAATAAAAACAAAAGAATGTAACTAGACCAGAAGCAGCTTAGCTTTTACTTATGGTCAGAACATTAGGAACAGGGAAAATTAATGAAACTATAAAAGTATATGGAAAACATTGATATCAAGTAAACAGAATGGCCTCTTACTATTTAATTATGTTTAAAGACATGGGGTCCCTCCTATTCCCATGATCCTTTCTTTCACACAGTAAATTTTCAATTTCTCATAAGAGGTAGATTCTCAGGAGACAGAGAAATAGACCAATGCTAGATAAGAGCAAAAAACTCACAATTTTTAAGAACTCATACTTGAGTTAAATAGTTTATTCAGAAATGCAGTCACATTGTATCATAGTCTGACAAAATTATGATAATAGTTAATCTGAATATAGAATGTCCCTATGCTGCTATTGCTAACCCTTCATCTACCTAGCAAGTACATTTAACTAAAAGGAAGAAACAATGACAAAGGAACACACACACACACACACACACACACACACACACACACACACACTTACATATCATCATCTGCCCCCAAATAGCAAAGGCATCTCTGCCACAAGAACCTTGCCCATCTCTGCTCCAGGTTCAGGTAGAGAACTACTGTCAGTCTATTTTAGAACTCCCATTTAAATTCTGTATGTCTTTATAAATGCAGTTATCATTACTATTGTTGCCTTATCACTCTCTATGATTGCTCTCTTTCAGTCAAGTACAAAGGCAGCCTGAATATAAATGTTTTGTCATAAAACTGCTATTCAAATAATAAAAAAGGGTTATAATAGTACTAAAAATAATTTACCCCCAAGGCTGCTGCATAGACTGGCAGTGTGCAGATTTGAGGGGCACAAAACACCTCCAGCCATACTCTCACTGTCCTCTGAACTCTTCCACTGCATCTGAACCCGTATTTGCATGATTTTAAAAATAATTTAGATGTCATTACATGACTAGGATATCTAGAAAATTTTTAGCATTAGATTAAAAAAGATACAAGTTATTTTTATCACTATTATCATTACTGTACTTAAGAAACATGGGATAAATTAGAGTGAGTGTTTATATCTTTCAAAGGGAAGTTATTTTTTAGTTCATTAGTTTGGGGCAAATGGATAAACACGTAGTGCATATATGTGTACGCACATATAAGGTACACACATATATAGATACACATGTGTCATACACACGCGTACAAATTATACACACCTATCACATGTACACACATATAGCATATACATAGCATGCATACGTATATGTCATGTGTACATGCATACATATAAACACATATATCCTATATATCATATGTACACACTCACATATAAAATCTTTACTCTGAAAATGCTTTTGTTGGTATCAGGACTAGCTGTGCACTGCCACCCAGGGGCTGTCTACAACATTTTAACACTGCTATCTTGCCAAGAGGCATTCAAAGTCATTACCGAATGCATCCTGGACAGTCCTTCATGGTAGCTGTTAGCATTCCCATTGCATATTCCGGTAGCTTTGGTGTCATTTCCCATAGCATGAATGCACATTGCAGAGAAAGGCAGAGAAAAAGAAGGGAGAAAAGAATGCCAAACAAGCAAAGGACCACCTAGAAGGAAACAAACAAATTATACTGACAAGGCTGACAAGGGGGAATAAGAAAGAGAGAAAGAGGGGAAGGAGGAGGTTTATGGGCTTCATGCCCACTGCTCTGGGTAAATATCCCTCCTTGCAACAATAAAGACAAATAAAGTACAAAGAAGGGATAAAGCAGAAGATTACAGACCTGGCCGGTGTTTGATAAATGGCACTCTACTTCACTCTGCTTATTGTGTACTTCATACCTCACTCCTGAATATGGAAGAGAATTTTATTAAAGATTTAGCCACGGTGGTGGTGGTGACTGGCTCACAGTAATTTTCCTACAAAGTAGTTTAATCTATCACAGGGCAGACAGTGCACCTTCTTACCATGTATCATATCTGTCTATTGAGTAAGTGCTATCCAAATCCAATTTCTTTTCATTTTTGGAACCTGTGATGCATATTCAAGATACACTTTCGTTTTGTCTTTGTCCTAAATTGGGTGCTGTATGAGATGGGGACGGGAGGAGTACTAATAAAAAGAAAATCTGCACTCTAAGGTTTCTATATCATTCTGGTCATTTTTTGTATTTTACAAAAATAAATTGCATAATTTCAATGGCATATAATATTGGTCACATGTGGAGTCACCAGGACCTTTCATATTTATGGATATGAATATGAAGCATTGCACCACTGATTATGGAATGAACTTAGAAAATCATTACAGTCAAGTTCCGGTTTTGAGCTTTGTGAAGCACACAGGGGTTGTTCCATTCGATAATGAGATGACTCGTGCAATAATAGGGAAACTGTTTCGACCAAAATCATTCAGCAGTTCATTACGTGGTAAAATGTAAATCCAGAAGTGTCATAAGCAAGGTACTTTCAGAGTGCTCTGTTATGGAATCACAGAAATTAGAAAAGCCCCGTGAGGTCACTCACTTCATCTGTTCCTGGTATCAAAGTGCTCTGAGCAAAATATTTTCAAATATAGAGTCCATGCTCCCATCATGATATTCTATTATTTCTCCTTTCATTGCATTACTTTATTTCACTATGATGAATTGTTCTCAACCTGACAATTGTTTCCTTTAAATGCTATTGGTCTTTTTGTAACAAATAAGTAATTCTGCTCTTACTCAGTTACAACAAATCCTTCACACTACTGTTAAACCTTGTTATTAGACTCTCTTTAAAATTGACCTTAAATATGTATTTTTTTAATTATAAGGTTAATTAGTATGTATTTTAGCCAGAAAAATTTACATTTAGAATCACAAATTATTATTGTCTTATAGTCCCTTGGAGGACCCAGAAACCCCACAGTCAATTCCCATCTACCAGTAATTTAAAAGTTACATCTTGTCAATTTCCAGCTGTTTCTACCCTCAGCAACTTGGACCCTTTCTTATTAGGTCCCAAAATCAAATATAAAATTTTAAAAATACTAAAAGTAGCTCTTTATTAGGAAAACTTTGAGCCCCATCCACCTTGTCCAAGTCCTTCAATTTAAAGATGAGAAAATAATTGAATCCCAGAAATTGTCTATATGGTCAAACAACTGACTTATAATTAGAGGAAAACAGATTTTAAATCTAAAAGACCTAGTTTCAGATACTTCCTCTGTAGTTAACTAGTCCTGTGACCTTGGGTGGACCATTAACTTTCTGAGCTTCAGTTACTTCTCTGTAAAATGGAAATAGCAATACCAAACCCATGAGTTTGTCATAGGAATCCAGAGAAAATATTTAAAACACTATTATCACAATGCCTGGCACACAGTGCTCAGTAAATTATATCAGTTAGTCACAAAACTCAACCTAGAAACCACTGTTCAAGGGAATTTATTTAGCCACATAAATTCATGCTATCTATCGTCTCCATTTCACCTATATACAGTTGACCTTTGAACAACATGGGGGTTAGGGGCACCCACACTCCATACAGTTGAAAATTCATGTACGACTTTTGACTCCCTAAAAATTAAACTACTAATAGCCTCCTGTTGACCAGAAGCCTTACTTATAACATAAAGAGCTGATTAATACATATATTGTATGTTACATGAATTATATACTGTATTCTTATAATAAAGTAAGCTAGAGAAAAGAAAATGTTATTACAAAAATCATAAGAAAGAGAAAATATATTTATAGTACTATACTGTGTTTGTGGGAAAAAAAATACACATATAAATGGACCCACGCAGTTCTAACCTGTGTTTTTGAAGGGTCAATTGTATTATAAATCAGAGCTCATGATAAAGACAAAATTAAGCATGCATCTAAAACTATATACAAGGTATTCACTTATCAAGCCAATAAAAATTTATTACAGCTAAAGATGTTTTTAAAAGTCTAATTATAGAAAATAGAACCATTTGGATATTGTCCTGGGTTTGGGGGAAATAGGAAGATAATAATCAGTAACATTGGAAATAACTTGATTTTTCACTACTTTCCTAAAACATATTGACAATAAAATGTTTGTGTAAACACTTTTTCACATTAATACTATTAATATCATTTATGTATGTTGCTATTTTGAAATGAAATGCATTTTGGCGTGGGGGGTGGGGATGGTGTGCTTGGGTGGCTCGGTCGGTTTAGCAGCTGACTCTTGATTTTGGCTCAGGTAGTGATACCACAGTTCCTGAGTCCGCATTGGGCTCTGTGCTGACAGCACGAAGCCTGCTTGGGATTCTGTCCCCCTCTCTCTCTGCCCCTTCCCTGCTCAGGCTTGCTCGCTCTCTCTCTCTCTCTCTCTCTCAAAAATAAGTAAAGTTTTTAAAAAGTTAAAAAATAAAAAATAAAATAAAATGCATTTTTCATATTATGAAACTAATACATGTAGTGAAGAAAATTTCCACAATATAAAAAAAAAAATCATTCATTATCCTACTACCCAGAAATAATTGCTTTTAATATCTTGGGGAAAAATCTTTGAAATGCTTTAAATATATATTTTATCATAATTATACATGCAATTAGATTCATCATATGTTACAGAGATATAGATTATATACTATTTTATAACCTATCTTTTTCCCCAGTTATAAATGGTAAGCATTTTTCCATGCCCTTATATATTCTTGAAAACATAATTTAAGTGGCATATCATAGGGATTTGTCAGTACTCTGTTTAACTTCTCTCCTAAAATATTTGTATTGTTCTCAGTAACTGTGTAATAAGCATCCTTTAATTCTGTGATTCCTTTTGAATAGGATTTTCAGGCATTTATTTAACTAAAAACTCCTTGAAGCCACAGCTCTTGTCCAATCTCTATTTGATTTTATTGCAAACATAGTATGGATTTTTGATAAAAACACATTTAAGAAATATATTCCTATCAATTAATATTCAATTAAAAAAACATTTACTTTTCCAAACACCAAAAAACTAACTCACAATCTGGGATTCATACTACTATGATTTCTTTATATTGTCATGATAAATTTTGTATGGGAA
Source organism: Puma concolor (assembly GCF_028749965.1). NCBI lineage: Eukaryota > Metazoa > Chordata > Mammalia > Carnivora > Felidae > Puma > Puma concolor. The sequence continues at coordinate 89,310,124 of NC_141671.1, read as the reverse complement.
ATTTAATAATTATTGCTAAAGCATGTCTCCCTTTCTAGAAATTTTCTCTATAAACTAGAGACCTTCATAAATATCACTACAATCAAGATACATCCATAAATTAAACTGTTTATTCACTGTAGTGCCTACATAACTAACATGAAGAGATAAGATGGTTGGCAACTGGAAAAATTGTCCTATTTCATAAAAATTGCAAAAATGCTCACATCTTTTAGATGCCATCTCTTAAAACCAAAATGCTAACATTGACTCATATTTCTAATAAGTGTTTCATATTAAAACAGATATACCTTATACATTTACACATTTTGGAGATTTAAATTTGTAATGGTAAAAGAAGAAATCCAACATTTAAAACAATTTTTCATCTGATGTATGCCACCTGCACTAGTCTCAAAAACTTTCTATATATAAGATTAATTTGGAGTAACTTTAAAGTCAGGTCATTATAATAACAAAGAAAAACTTCTAATTACATCATGCTGAAATAGAAAATAATCAACCAGAAAATTGACCATTTTAAGCATGATTGTAATCATCCTTAGGGGAAGAAAATGGGCAAACATATACTTGCTTTGAAGAAAAAAAATATACAGAAAGCTTTCTTTAAATATATGTATGTATTTTTAAGTGTATGCTTATACATGTTAAACTAATGCTATATTTCCTCTATTCATTGCCTTCAAATTCCTTCCAGTCTGACTATTCCAAAGTAAAAAAGCACTCTATTGGCAACAGAAGCATTTTATTTTTAATACTGCTTTATTTATATTCAAAGCAGAGTATTTAGAAGGCATGAGGCACCAGTTTATAATGAAAGACGTTAGTGCATTCTGGAAACCATGAGTCTTTTATTCACTCTTTAAGATGCATTCACTAACCACAGAAGAATCTCAGTAAATGTAAAGATTAAGACCTATTTAAGTATAGTTATATTGAAATGACTCAGAAATTTGTAAAATAAGTTTATTTTCACACTTCTAATAGACTCAGTTATTATGGTCAGCAGTACAACTAGGGTAGGAGCAGACATTTTATGCCTTACAGAAGACTGCACCAACTACTGCACAGCGCCACCTGGCAGCAGGACGAAGGACTGTGCCACCGTCTTCTGGCCTCCTCTCACTGAAAATCACTAATTGGTACAGGACAATGTGTCCTTCAGAAAGTCCCCAACTGATGCTGGCCTCATTTTCTTCATTAAAAATGGACACATTCATGTACCAAGTTTGAAAAGCTGGGGGTTTTGTCACTTGGTTTTTGTTATTTGTACTTTTTAAGCATCTTAATTCAGAACACTTCATTTTCAAAGGGCATCTTTACTGCAGCTGATCACAGCTGATGATGATGAATGTATCTACATTTTTCAAAAATAATTTGTCATCAGTTTTCATGGAGATAATCACAATAAGTTAATTTACAACAGTGACACAAAGAAAAATCCAGTGTTCAGCTGAGTGTAGCTATATGCCTCTGTAGAGAAAGAACAACAAAAACACCAAAAAAAAAGAACTTCTCATACCCATATGTTTGAATCATTCTTATTTTTATTTATATGTCTACACATAGTAACATTTGTATTTGTACTCTGAAAAGGAATCTAAACACATGGTTTGTACATATTAGCATGAGCAAAATCTTATTAAATCCTTTGACCTTTCTCTTCAATGATTTACTTGTAACCTGAATACATGTAAACAGCTAGAGACATTCATAAAAACAAAAAAAAAAACACTTAAATAACAACTACTTCCAAATTCTGAGCAAAAGTAGTTACTATTGCTCTTTTGACTGGAAAAGAAATTTTTGGCATCTGTTGTTCTTTAAAGAGGCCTAAACAATTACAATTTGTCATTCCCATTTCTTCATAGCCACACACTCAAAAAAAAAAAAAAAAGGAGAGAAAGGTAAGGAACTGATAATGATTTCCTACATTTCTGGTACAATTGAAATTCCAAAATAATACTGCCAATTCAAAGAGCAAAACATCAAACTGGGCTCATGCTCATATTTAGTATGCTAGATGTTCTTCTAATTGAAAAGTTAGTAACCTTCTATGAACTACACTCTACTACATTACAGTTTTCACAACCATAAAAAAAATAAAATTTGGCATGTCCCTAACCTGTGGGGTAATTCTCATTTAAAGAGAAAATATATTCTTTTTGTTTTGTGCTTCCTAGTTTCTTAAAAACAAATGTTTATCTTAGAATCAATCAAAACATTCTAAGATCGTAGATATTTAAGAGCTGACAAAAGTGTTTGCCCAGCAAAAATATTACAGGGTTGGGACACCTGGGTGGCTTACCGGTTAAGCGACTCGGCTCAGGTCATGATCTCATGGTTTGTGGGATCAAGCTCCGCATCAGGCTCTGTGCTGATAGCTCAGAGCCTGGAGCCTGCTTCCGATTGTCTGTCTCTCTCTCTCTGTCCCTCGCCTGCTCCTGCTCCTTTTTTCTCTCTCTCAAAAATAAATAAACATTAAAAAAAAAATTACAGGGTCGAGGATACAGCACTTCAGATTATACACTCACACAAAGACCTTTTTTGCCTTTTCCTTTACATTCCTTACAATGATGCAGGAGGTAAGAGAAAGATGTTATAGGAAAGGCATACTTACTAGGAAATAGCCTATATCACTTCTTGGTGATTGCACTTTCCTTCTTCCCTCAAAGCCCAGGGTTAAACAGAATCACCACACTGGAGAAGAAAAAAAGGCAAACAAAAATGGTGTACTTCCCAGCCCACCAGTCTAAACCTACTTCCCCACCCTGGGTGGACTCTCTTCCCAGCTGAAGTTGAAGATGAGCCCTTCAAGTCAAAATTGGCAGGTGCCAGGGAAAGATGGGTTATCAGAAAATCCTTGTGCCCTCATTCTTACATTTAACCTGAGTGGCCAGCACACTGTGGTCACTAGGCCTGAATTACAGGCTACAAAGTTGCTCTGGGAGAGAGGCCCCAGGCTTACATCTCTGAATAATTTCTGAATAGATAATAATAATCTCTGAATAGATTTGGAAGAACAAGCCTTGGACTCTCCTTTGCAGGATGGCTATTGGTCTTTGCTAGATCATCCTGCTTAATACATTCCTGAGTAGAAACATAGTTATAGATACACTACCCAGAATATGTGTTAGATACCTCTTAAGCCTCACTTCACATTTTCTTGGCTAAAATTTTCACTACAACTTTTGTTATGGCAGACCTTTATCTCAGGGCCACTGTCAGTCTCTAGCAAGAATGACTGGATAATTTGTGGGGTCTAGTAGAAAATGAAAATGTGAGATCTCTTGTTCATAACTAATTATGAATTTCAAAACAATGAGAGCATACCATTAAATAAAGCATTAGGACCTTCAAAGTCTGGCCCCCTGTGACCTCACAGATCACTAACAGATAATACACCCACAAAGCCAGCCCTACTCTCTTGCTTTCTGTAATCAAACTTCTCTGCTGTGCCCCATGTTAGCTTTGTCCAACTAAACTGGAAAGGCACAAGTTAATACCTATTAAGCAAATCTTGAGTAGAGGGAGATGAAAGCTAGTGGATAAATACTCCCCTCTTTCATCCTGTGGGTATAAAATTCTGGGGAATGTTCTACAGGGCTCCTTAGGATTTGCTTAGCAGGATAGAACCCTAAACACCCACAATGAAACTCAGCCCAATAGCACATCCATGGATCACCATTCCCTTCTTGCTCATTTCACTCTTCTCAGTCACTCACCCATGTTCCTTAGGATCACTTCCCAAAATAAACCACCTGCATAAGAGCCCTGTTCTCAGGATCAGCTTTAGGGGAAAACCTAGACTAAAATGAAATACAAGACAGCTGAGTTAGGTGAGGGTTGAGATGAGAACACAGGGTAGGGAGCCAGTTTGAAAACTAGCAATAGTAACAGAGATGGAGAAAAGATCATTTTGGAAATTAAAAAGCAGAATCAAAGGGACATGGCAGCTGATTGGATATGGGAGATGAGGAAGAGAATCCAAATATAACAGGAAGTTTTCTTATTTAAGTGAATAATGGATGGTGACACCATTGACAAAATTAGGGAATGCAGAAGAACAACTGGAGTATAAAAATAACAAATTTGTCATCTCTCAGTGAAAATGTGTTAGCAGTTATACTTGAGTCTATAGATAGTAAACAAATTTAGGTAAAAGGCATAGTGATGAATATAACTATAAATGCGCAAATAAACATTTATTGAATACAGAAATAGAGTTGGAGGAAATCCCCCCCCCAAAAAAATTATTATAATGACATCCATTCTTTATTTTTACTACTTAAACTCCTGCTGGCAACCTATTATGCTTTAAAATACTTCCGTAAGAATTATGAATACAATGGGAAGAAAAACTGGATCAACTAATTATTATATTAAATGATTTTAGTGTGAAGTGTTTCCAAAATCAATATTTAAAAATCTCAAGGTTGTTACATTCCTTTTGCCATTATCCTATCTCTTCAAATGACATAATCTATTTGAGAATTTAAATAAATTTAAACTTTTATTACAAAACTAAAACATTAATACTATTAAACTCTGGGGATCTGCCAAAGTTGTTAGCTTCCAAAGGCTTTCATCTGACCCCCAATATTTGGCCAAAAACTATAGGGCAAATTTTTCTTTAAGTAACGTTTACTGTAAAAGTCAGGCAATTTTTCATTTCTACAGAAAATAGATAGCAAGTTGGTTTTAAGGGGATAGCTCAAAATCAGCCATACCTATAATCATCAAGTTTGTCTTTATTGATCTGTCTTGAGAGGAATTAAAATCTATCTGGATGTTTAGTTGTTGACATTCCTCTGGAATTTATTATTCACATATCCGGTATCATTAAAAATTCTGTCTTTGGAATTTTATGTACTTTCAATGTTATCAGGCTTTTCTGAAGGTGGAGCTGTCCACATGAATCACAAAGAAATGAGACTGGAATGGAATATAAGGTAACTCTCTCTTCTTGATGAGTAATATTTGCAACATCCCCTAAGTGATCAAAAATAAGTCAAGACACTTTAGATGAAAAGATCAAGAAGACACCATAGCTAAGATAGCAACCAGAGGAGACCTGAACCAGAACATGGTACCTGGGAAAACCTGCCCTGAAGCCTGGGAAACACAAAATATCCCACCACTTTGAGAAAATGTAAGGTTTAAAAATGAGAAGGAGGAAGACTTTCTCCAAAAAGACACAAAAAGAGGGGTGCCTGGGTGGCTCAGTCTGTTGAGCGACCAACTCTTGGTTTTGGTTCAGGTTGGTATCAAGCTCCACATCACGCTCAATGCTGGTCATGGAGCCTGCTTGAGATTCTCTCTCTCCCTCTCCTTCTAACCCTCCCCTACTCATTTGCATGCACACACACACTCTCTCCCTCAAAACAATTAAAAATTAATTAAAAAAATAAATTTTTTAAAAATTAAAAGACACAGAAAGTGATAAATTGAACATCAAATTTAAAATGACAAAACTGGGGGCGCCTGGGTGGCTCAGTCAGTTAAGCGTCCGACTTCGGCTCAGGTCATGATCTCGCGGTCCGTGAGTTCGAGCCCCGCGTCGGGCTCTGGGCTGATGGCTCAGAGCCTGGAGCCTGCTTCCGATTCTGTGTCTCCCTCTCTCTCTGCCCCTCCCCCGTTCATGCTCTGTCTCTCTCTGTCTCAAAAATAAAATAAATAAATAAATAAATAAATAAATAAATAAATAAATAAAATGACAAAACTGAATGTGCTAAGAGACTTGTTATAGAATAAAACTCTGTGTATGTATACATACATGTACAATAAACAATGAATTAGTGTGAGGAACACATTGTTTTTAAAATCTCTTCTAAATCAAGAAGAAAAATAAGACAACTAGCCAAAATAAACGAGAAGGCAATAAGATAACTAACCAGTAGAAAACTAGAACAAGAACATGAAGAGAACACCACAAGACAGGAATTATAAATAGGGCAAATAATGATTATAAGCATTTTTTAAAGATACTTATTATTAACCAGAGAAATATAAATTAAAACAAGAATGAGATAGCATTCTTCATTTAGATGACTGGCAGAAAAGAATTAAGTTCTAAATCAATCAGACATTGGACAATCTGAGGGAATGTTCATTTTGGGGTACAACTAGGCATATAAATAGGTACTGCCAATTTGAAGGAAAAGTTGGCAATATCTACACTGTACATTTCCTGTTACCCAACAATACCACTTTTAGGTGTCAAACAAAAAACTGGCAGAAACAAACAAGGAAGTATGTACAAGGATGTCCACTGAAGCTTTTTTGCAGCAACAGAATTTTGAAAAAAAAATATATATATAGGATATATATATATTCTAAATATATATATGATATATTATACATAAATATATATATAGCATTTTAGAATGACTATTTAATTGCTTCAAGGGAGGAGATGAGAATTCAAAGTGTTTTTAGTTAAAGGAAACTTTAACCTTATTTTAACTATTTTAATGCTTCACAAGGAGAATTTATTCATGTATTACATGAGTAATTAAAATGGTTTTGAAAGCAAACAAGGAAACTCCAGAAGATTAAGCTGAATGAAAAAAAAAAAAAAAAGCCAGTCCCAAAAGGTCACGTACTGCATAATTCCATTTATATTATACATTATATTACACGTTTCTGAAATGACAAAATTTTACAAATGGAGAACTGATCAGTGGTTGCAGGGGTTTAAAGATGGCAAAGAAGTTGGTGTCACTATAAAACAGCAACACAAGAGATCCTTGTGTTCATGGAACCGTCCTGTTTAGTGTCTTTTCTATGGTGGTGTACCTAAACCTACACATGTGATAAAATTATATAGAACTGAACACACACACACACACACACACACACACACACACACACACACACGAGTATAAATAAAACTGGAGAAATCTGAATAAGATCAGTAGATTGTAGCAATGTCAATATCCTGGTTGTGATATTATATCATAGTTTGGCAAAAATGTTAACATTGGGAGAAACTAAATAAAGTGTTGAGGGACTATATTTCAAATAGATAATGGCAAGACAATGTCAGACAACAGAACTCTGACCCATAACCTCTGAAGCAACCACCATGGGAAACCAAACTTTTGCAGCAACTGTCCCAGAATAGTCCAGATTTATTCAGTAACTTCCATTTTCCTGAATTTTTGCCACCATTCCAAATAAGGATCAAGTAGTAAAAGTCACATATGCCCTCCAAACCAAACACCCAATGTACCCTGCTTCCAGTTAACCCACCTCCAGTTTCCTCCTGCCAACAATCTCCAGCCAGAGCTACTGGGGATCTTCCATTTTTTCTACCATAAAGCTTTGCTACTCCCCTGCCTGCCTTTGAATACCTGTTGAATTCAAGTGATGGTGGCTGGCTAGGAAGCTTGGAACAAATAAATAGCCTCTATTTGTTCTCATCTGGGTAGTCACTTCATTTATATCCACAGTGTAGATGCATCTCTACATAATATTCCTTACAATTGCATGCAGAATTTTTCAATTAAAAAAATATGCCTAGAACTAACAAGTGTAGTCCCAAGCACTGGTCCTTTATCTTCCTTCATATGCTTTTTCTTCCCCTCTCTCTACTGTAGAAAACCATCTCAGAAGTACAACCTAGAATAAAGGAGGAAAAAGGAAGGCAGAAAAAAAAAGAAGGAAACAAATATCCTGGAGTAGACATTTAAATATTTTTGAAATTGCCAAAGCACAAGATAGTCTCCAACTGCATGTAAACATACTACTGTATCTTAATTGCTCTATCTACTTGATTGGACTTGGGGGAGGAAGGGAGGTCCTAAAACCCAAGGTCTAAGATAATTTTTTCCAAATACTTACTTTACCATTTAGAACTTTGAAACTGTCTGTATACTAACCAGCTCAAAATAAATATTTCACAACAGTCCCTAAATATGGATTCCTTGTGACACCCAAGATAAGGCTTTCTAAAGAACATACACTAGTGTACACAGGTTCAATCCATTAACATTCTTGCAGATCTCCTACAAGGCTATAAGGATAATCAGTCCATCATGGATTAAACTCAGCACACGAAGTTAAATGCAGAAGATAGTAAATAATCAGTATAGATTCCAAGCAATGGTCAAGGAACAGTGCTCTGAAGTAGCTTAATCCGCATGTAATGTTTCTTAAAAAAATTTTTTTTAACATGTATTTATTTTTTGAGAGACAGAGCATGAATGAGCAGGGGAGGGGCAGAGAGAGGGGGAGACACAGAATCCGAAGCAGGCTCCAGGCTCTGAGCTGTCAGCACAAGTCCGACACGGGGGTCATGAACCGCAAGATCATGACCTGAGCTGAAGTCAGATGCTTAACCAATTGAGCCACCCAGGTGCCCTGGAATATTTCTTTATGATATAAATCCCTGCTACTCAGAGTGTCATCTGAAATAAGCAGTACCAGTAAAACTTGGGAGCCTATTAGAAATGCAGAACCTCAGGCTTAACTACAAACCTGATTCAGAATCTACATTTGAGCAAGACCCCCAGGTGATTCATCTGCACATTCAAGTCTGAGAAGCACCACTCTAACCAGCTAAAATTTAAATAAAGGTGGAGGAAACGCCTAAGAATTGCTGTGCAGAATTCCAAAACTGATATACTAACCATTAAGCAATTTGCTTAGATAGTGCAAGAAACAATTGAAGGTTTAGTTTCACAGCATTTTCCTTGAAAAGCTAAAATCACAAAAGAAAGAAAGAAAGAAAGAAAGAAAGAAAGAAAGAAAGAAAGAAAGAAAGAAAGAAAGAAAGAAAGAAAGAAAAATCTTTCAAATGCTTAAAAGTATTTTATCAAGTTCCAATTTCAAATAATGAATTATACAGACATGTAGTAATTAGAGATGAGTTTGCTTAGCAAGTACAATAATGCGTCAGTCAGCTCAGAGGCCAAGAGACAGCATTGCAAATCACGATGAATCTGCAAAAGAGAAAATGCATTCAGGTCAATCTTCTCAGCTAATTGTTACTTTCAAAAGTAGTAACTTTTTTTTTTTTTTTGCCTTGGAACCTTTGGCTCTCCAGTGAAGAATCTGGACCCCTTAGAGTAGTCTTCCTAAATGTGTAAAATAAATTCACGGGATTGCAAAGGGAACTGATCATACTGAAAAAGTTATCAAAATATTTCTTAAAATCTGTGCTAGAGCAAAAGAGGACTACTTACTGCATTAAATAACAAGATCTAGCTCTAGGTCTGATAACTACCATAAATTTGGAGTAGTGACAAATGTAATGATATTCTGAGATACCCACAATGACCATAATGGGATATGAAAACATGTGTGATTCCTACTGGTGACCCAGTCAGAGGTACTGCTAATGCCACTGCAACATCAACCTACAGTCATCCTTGAAGTAAAGATTACATTTCAGTTGTATGTTAGGGACCATGAAGATGTCATTTTCTCTCACAGCCATGTTTACATATCCCCTGAATTCTATCCATGGATTTAAGGATGAGAACTCCTAGAAGGTAGGAGCTTTCTTTTTGTTCCTTCCATTTTTTTTTCCTAATGATAAAATGCTTCCTGTACCTAGGTAGATACCCAAACAAATTGAAAGTTGCAAGCGTGGACTCAGATATTGTATACCAGTATGCAGAGAAGCACTAGTCACATTAGCTCAAAGTGCAAACAACATAATGTCAGCTGACAGATGAAGGGATAAATAAAATGGGGTATGTATGTGTATCACACACAAATACATACATAATGGAATATTATTCAGCCTTAGAAAGGAAAGAAATTCTGACACATGCTGAAATTTCCTACTTTAACTAAAATTTGAGTTACACACCTAAAAATACAAAACTAACCGTAATAGGTCAAATACAATGTTTACACTTAAAATAAGTCACTGATCTGCTCTTAGTCAATTTTTAAGATAGGTCAACTCTTATAGATCTTATATTCTCACAAAGCACACAGTGTTGAAATTCACTTCAAAAATGTACCACCAATTCAGAACCTTTCGTTACAGTGGTGGTTAACAGAAAAATAAGAAATCACATAAAATAAAATGATTATTTATTCACAGATTTCAAAAGCAAATAAGAGAAAAAAATCTTCACTCAACTGGAAAAAAAAACCTATTATACTCCTGGAAATTTGAAAACTGGAAAAGAAAAATTCTTTAAAATTCTTATCTGGCCAAATTCAAAGCATGATTCCCCACTCCCTCCCCAAACGATCTCATGCAAAAAAGACACAATATACCTGAGAGGGCTTTCAAAATCTTTTATATTAATGGCATTCTTAATATTTATTTTAAGCAACCAAGTATAGCTTGGGAAAGACGCATTAGCCTATAGTCTATGCTAATTTGGCATGCTTAAATATGTCAACTCATGGGATTGATTAAACAAACAAAAACAATGAAAAGAAACAGAAAATCAAATGCAAATTCAGTAATTACACCTGGAATAGGCTCTCACAATTTGAACACATTTATGGCCAAGGAAACTAGCTTTTTTTTTTTTTTTAATTTTTTTTTTTCAACGTTTATTTATTTTTGGGGCAAAGAGAGACACAGCATGAACGGGGGAGGGGCAGAGAGAGAGGGAGACACAGAATCGGAAACAGGCTCCAGGCTCTGAGCCATCAGCCCAGAGCCCGACGCGGGGCTCGAACTCCCGGACCGCGAGATCGTGACCTGGCTGAAGTCGGACGCTTAACCGACTGTGCCACCCAGGCGCCCCGGAAACTAGCTTTTTAAAGATCATGTTACAAAAACAAATGCAGCATTCACCTATACAAAGTGATTTATTAACAAATATATATTAAAAGGAGTGAATAGAAATAAAAAACTTTTATAATGTTATGAAATAATTACTAGTAGTTTGAAATAGAATTTTAGGCATGGTATCAATGCTGGATTGCAAAATTACTGTATCTCGAACTATACTAAAGGTAAGATGATATACTTCAGAAATCTATTAGAAAGTAGTATTGGATGACTCAAAAAATAGGTTGGAATGTTGATAAAAACAGGAAAGTGGTAGATGACTGAGATATATTTGAATACAATAACTCCATGATATGTGAGAATGGAAAAAATCAATATTTAGTAATTAATGCTTTAAAAATAAACAAACCTAAATTTCTAAATAAAATATTGTAAGGAGATATTACATGGCTTCATCTACATCTCTAGGAGCCTAAAATTTTAAATCAGCCAAAAACTTCAGGTGATCTTGTCATTAGGAAGATGAGAATTGCCCTGTATCTTCTATTAGAGGCTCACATATTTCAACAAGTGAAGAAAATGAGGAAGAAAACCCAGTTTCAATGTACCTAAGGTTACTACAGGCCACAAAATGATATTACAGAATATTTATCTCTTGAGATCTTTAAGATAAGCACAGGGAATTATAGGTTTAATTAGTTTCATTGTTGGAGGAAGGGATGGAGTCTAAGGAACCCAACCAAATCTCTGCTTCCTCATATGACAACACTGAAACTGCACTTTTGTAAATGCTATTTACCAACAAAAATAGATCTCTGATGATTTCTACTTGTCAAGTTATTTGATCTACTTTTAAGGTTTTTAATTAAGGGATATCAGGAAAGAGCACACTAATCAGATTTCCAAAAATTCACGTAAGATCCTGAGATAATTCATTTCATTCATTTATTATACAAACAAAGATTGAGGCTTCATTAAGTGACAAACTGTTTAGGTGCAAGAGATGTAGCAATAAAGGAGAACAGCCAGATATCTGCCTTTACAGAGCTTATGTCTAGGGAGTAGAGACCGAAAATAAATGCTAAATGTACAAATAAATAAATAATTTCAAATGGTAAACAGTGCTGGGGAAAAAAAGAAAACAGATTAAGATGCTAGAGGGTCACTGGGGCAGCAATGAAAGTGAATGGATGAGAAGAACAAGGCAATTGCAACTAAGCTATGGTATAACTGATAAGAAAGAGAGCAGTAGAAAGAACTTCAAGTGAAAAAGCCATAAGACTAGAGAGTCCAAGGTACATAAAAAAGCCCATGTTGTTAGAGTGTAACATACAAGTAAGAGAGTATAAGGTATAAGGTGAGATCAGATATAGATAGAGCCCCTATGCATTGGGCCTGTAGACCATGGTAAGGAATTGGAAATCTATTCTGTATGTAATGTGAAGCCATTCCTGGTAAATAAACAAAGATTTAATATACTCCTATTTATTTTTAAAAACTAAACAGCAGCTTCAATAATTATTCTTACATATTTAATGAAGAAACCAATCCTTCACAAGCATTTAAAAAGGGAGAAAACTTTCCAACTTATTCAATTACTCTGATACCAAAAACAGATAAAGATATCATAATAAAAGGAGGGGTGCCTGGGTGGCTCAATAGGTTGAGAGACTGACTTCGGCTCAGGTCATGGTCTCAGTCTGTGAATTCAAGCCCCTTGTCGGGCTCTGTACTAACAGCTCAGAGCCTGGAGTCTGCTTCAGATTCTGTCTCCCTCTCTCTCTGCCCCTCCCCCACTCATGCTCTGTCTTTCTCTGTCTCAAAAATAAATAATCGTTTAAAAATTTTTTTAAAGATATCATAAGAAAAAGAAATAAAGACCATTATTCCTAATGAACATAGAAGCAAAAAATCCTTAACAAAATTTAACAAAATGAAACCAGTAACATATAAAAAGGACTATACACCATGACCAAGTGGGATTTATCCCAGAAACCCAAGGTTGGTTTAACATATGAAAATCATTTAATGTAATATACCATATTAGTAGAAAAAAAGGATAAAAGACATATAATCAATTGATAAAGAAAAATATTTAGCAAATTTCAACACCTATTCATAATAAAACTTTTAACAACCAGAAACAGAAAGGAACCTTCTGAACCTTTTGATAAAGGGTATTTACAAAAAACCTACAGCTAACATCATTTATCTAATGGTGCAAGAGTGAATTTACCTTCCCCCCCCCCACCAAGGTAGGGGAGAAGGCACAAATATATAAACTTACCACTGCTATTCAACATTTTATTGAGGTTCTACTCAGTGCAATGAAGCAAAGAAAGAACGAGATGAAGAGAGAGAAATAGAAGGCACCTTTATTGAAAAAGAAGTATACCTGCCTGTATTGATAGATGACAATCCTGCATGTTAAAAAATTCCAAGGAGAAAGAAAGAAAGAAAGAAAGAAAGAAAGAAAGAAAGAAAGAAAGAAAGAAAGAAAGAAAGAGACAAACCTATTAAACAACTTCAGCAAAGTCATAGGACAAAAAATAAATATTTATTTACACAAAAAATCACTTGTATTTCTCTATACTAGCAAAGAACAATCCAAAAGTAAATTAAAACAATTCCATTATCAATAGCATCAAGATGAATAAAATACTTGCAAATTTATTTAATAAAAGAAGTGCAAGACTTGTATATTAAAACCTATAAAGCATGTAGAAAATCCAAAAAAGAATCAACAAACAACTCCTAAAACTAATAAACAACTACAACAAGTTTACAGAATACAATATTAACATACAAAAATCAACTGCTTTCCTATATACAAGAAATGAACAAGTGAATTTTAAATTTAAAACACAATACTTAGGGGCACCTGGCTGGCTCAGTTGGTAGAGTATGTGACTCTTGATCTCAGGGATGTGAGCTCAAGCTCCACACTGGGTGTGGATCCTACTTTAAAAAATAAATAAAATAATATAACAACAAAATATCATTCACATGAGCACCTCCCAAAATGAAATACTTCGGTATAAATCCAAGAAAATATGAACAAGATCTATATGAGGAAAACTATAAAATTCTGGTGAAAGAAATCAAAGAACAAAAGAAATAGATATTCCATGTTTATTGATAGGAAGTCTCAATATTGTCAAGATGTCAATTGTTCCCAACTTGATCTACAGACTCAATGCAGTCCCAATCAAAATCCCAGAAAGTTATTTTGTGTGTAGTAACAAACTGATCCTAAAGTTTATGAAGTGGCAAAAGAGCCAAAAATAACTGACATAATATGGAAGAACAAAGTGGGAGGACTAATGCAAGCTGACTTCAAACTTACTATAAAGCTTAAGTAATAAAGGCAATGTAGTATTGGCAAAACAATGAGCAAATACATCAGTGGAACGTAACAGAGAACCTAGAAATAGACCTATATAAACATAATCAACTGATCTTTGACAAAGTAAAGGCAATACATTGGACCAAAGATAGTCTTTTCAACAAATAGTACTAGAACACTTGGATATCCACAGGCCAAAAAATATATCTGAATGTACAGACACAGACTTTACACCCATCACAAAATATGAAAGTAAACCAAAATAGATCATAGACTAAATGTAAAACACAATATTATAAAACTCCTAGAACACAGAAGAAAATCTAGAAGACCCTGGGTTTGCGAATAACTTTTTAGATACAATATCAAGTGTATAATCCATGAAAGAATGATATGCTGGGCTTAATATTAAAATTAAAATTTCCTGCTCTGTGAAAGATATTACCAAGAGAATGAAAAGACAAACCACAGATTGGGAGAAAATATTTGCAAAGACATATTTGATAAAAGGCTGTTAGCCAAATATACAAAGAACACTTAAAACTCAACAATAAGAAAACAAAGAGCTGGATTAAAAAATAGGCCAACGATCTTAACAGACAGTTTACCAAAGAAGGTATATGGATGGAAAATATGCACATGAAAATAAACTAGATGTCATATGTTATCAGGTAAATGCAAATTAAAACAACAATGACATACAATTATACACCTTTTGAAAAGCCAAAATGCAGAACACTGACAACACCAAATGCTGGTGAGACTTGTGGAACAACAGGAACTCTCATTCACTGCTGTTAGGAATGCAAAATGGTTCAGCCACTTTAGAAGACAATTTGGCAGTTTTTTATAAAACTAAACGTACCCCTATCATACAATCCAACAAGTGCACTCCTTGGTATTTAGCCAAAAGAGTTAAAAATGTATGACACACAAAAATCTGCACACAGATGCTTATGGCAGTTTTATGTCTAACTGACTAAACTTGGAAGCAACCAAAATGTCCTTCAGTTGGTGAGTGGTGAAATAAACTGTGGTACATCCAGACAATAAAATAATATTCAGTGCTAAAAAGAAATGAGCTATCAAGACATGAAAAGACATGGAAGAAACTTAAATGCATATTACTAATGAAAGGAGCGTTCTGAAAAGACTACATACTACATGACTTCAACCAACATGACATTCTGGAAAAGGAAAAACTCTGGAGACATTAGAAGATAAGTAGTTGCCAGGGATTAGAGAGAAAGAAGCGATAAGGAGGCAGAGCACAGAGTATTTTTAGGGCAGTGAAACTATTTTATATGATACTATAATGGTGGATACAGGTCACTATACATTTGTCCAAAACACAGAAACCAAAACACCAAACCAAATCACAGTACACCAAGAGTAAGCCCTAATGTAAACTATGAACTTTGAGTGATAATGATGTGTCAATGTAGGGTCATCAATGGTAACAAATGTACCACTCTACAAGGGGATATTGATAGTTTGAGATGCTGTGCAACTATGAGAGTAGGAGTATCTCTATACCTTCTGCTCAATTTTGGTATGAATCTAAAACTTCTCATAAAAAATCTGTTATATGACAGAAACAAAAAACAAAGCATTGGTGAGAGAAATTAAGGATCTAAATAAATAAGGAGCTATTACATGTTCATAGAAAAACTTAATATTAAAATGGCAATTCTCTTCACAATGATCTATAGATTCAAACCAATTGCTATTGAAATTCAAGAAATCTATTTTGTAGATCTGTTTTCAAGCTAATCTCTAAATTTATATAGAAATAGACATTTTTTTTACAAAAATAGACTTAGATTATCTGATTTCAAAACTTACCAGAACAAAAAAAAAATTAAAAAAGATAAAAAATTATTTGAATTAAAAATTTTTCATTTATTTCTTAAAAAACAACAACAAAAAACTTACCAGAAAGCTATGACAACAAGAGAGTATGATAATATCTTTATAAGAATAGACATTTAGATCAATGGAATAGCATTGAGATCCAGATATAGTCAATATATGATCAATTGATTTTCAATTAAAGTGCCAAGACACTTCAATCAGAAAAGGAAAGTCTTTCAATATACGGTACTAGAGTACTTAAATAATTATATGTCAAAAAATCAACTTAGATTCCTACTTTTATTATTTTATTATACCCAAAATCATCTCAAATGGATCATAACCCATTAGCTCATATAAGAGCTAATGCTATAAAACTTCTAGAAGTAAAGCGAAGAATAAAATCTTGTGCATTAAATTAGGGAAAGAGTTTTTTAGATATGAAAACAAAAGCACAATGCACAAAATGAAAAGTTGATAAAATGACTTTACTTAAAATTAATTTCTTTCAACTTCAAAACACTCCATTAATGTAATAAAGAGAGGCTACAGACTTGGAGAAAATACCTTCCGATTATATTTCTTAAAGGATTTTTATCCATAATATGTTAAACATGCTTAGAATTAAAAGACAGCCCAATTAAAAATGGATGAAGTATTTAAACAGATATTTTAGGAGAGATACAGAATGGCTAATAAGTGCATAAAAATATGTTCAACAAAATAATTATTTGGGGAAACCTGAGTTAAAACCTCTGTTAGATACCTCTATTTACCCACTACAATGGCTTTTAGTCTTAAAGACAGATTAAAGTGTTAGTAAGGACATGAAGTCTCAGATAATTAAAAACAAAAGTTAACATACTATCCAGCAATTCCATACCTAGAGATCTAACAAAGAAAATTTAAAAAATAAATAAGTAAAAACATATTCACCCAAATGCATCTAGGCAAATATTCATAGCAACATTCTTTATAGTAGCCCCAAACTGGAAATAATCAAAATGTCCATTAACTAGAGAGTAGATAAATAAAAAGTGGTATATCCATATATTTTAATTCTATTAAGCAATAAAAAGGAATGAAATATGAATATATACTACCACATGGGTGAACCTCAAAAATATTATGCTAAACGAAAGAAGTCAGATGCAAAAGACTACATATAGTACAATTCAATTTATATGAAATGTCCAAAAAACGCAAATTTATTGACAGAAAATGGAGGGAATGGGGATTGACTGAAATTTGATATTAGAGAAATTTGTAGGTGATGAAAATGCTCTAAATCTGATTTATTGTGGTCATTGTATAACTTAATAAATTTACTAAAAATCATTAAATTATATGTTTACAAAGACTGGATTTTATGGTATGTAAAGTACACCTTGATAAACTGCTTTTAAAAAGTCATTGCTATGATAGAATCTAAAAGTTCATGTCTTTGTATCTCAATGGAACTAAATTTAATACACACTTTTATTTGTAAAAAGTTTTCCAATACACTTAATAACTTTTTAAAATAATTCTATGTTCTAATGTATTCTAGACAATTTTTGAATTGATATGCAAACATACACAAAGTTTTTAAAGGAATGAAGTCAAAAATATTTGTGGAAGTTCTAATATCTTCTCAAATCAAAACAGATGATCTTGCACAATGCACTTTGGAAGACTCTTTTTATAATCTGCTAATCCACTCTATGTACCTGGAATGATACTAGAATGTGCTCACAGATTTTTACATAGAAACCTCCTTAGAAATACCTGAAGAAAAGAGTAAATTACTCCCTAGGAAACCTGTGATTATAACTCAGAATATCTCTGTTTGAGGGATGCTTTGAAAAATTAGAGTCACCATTTATTTAATAATTGCAGATAACTATGTCATTGGTTTAATTTTTATTTTGAATTCTATACTAAAATGTAACCTTGTTGTACATAGAAAAAAATCATCTTGTATCCATAATACTCTACTCTCTTCTCCCCAGATCCTTTAATGACCTTTGACAAAGCAATAAAATACTGACCTTATAATTGGCACATGCGCATAACAGGCATGGAAATTGAAGGTAAAATATATTGGTCTAACCATCTAGTCTGTTTCTCAATCACTGTAGAATTTCTTCCAGCAATAGACTAAATATTTACATACTAACTTTTTTAAAAGTGCATATTCTAAGATATATTATATTTGGATTTTCTATATTTTCTTTTTCCTATAACTAGTATAAAATCCCTCTTTCTCTTTAACATAATCCCCAAAGTGGTTAAACTCTAGCAATTGTAACTAACCCTAGTCACCTTTCAAATCCTAAATCAAGATCTTTTTTCCCTCTAGCTGATGAACAACTCCTTTACATTTAGACAATGATCTTGGGTTTTTTTTTTCATTCTTTCATCTAAAAGCTACAAATCTTATAACTGATACTCTTCCATAGATAACTCTTGAGTGTTCATCTTATTAAAGTTCAAAGTAAAATACTGCTAGAATAGTCAAGTTTAAAGAAATTCTAACTAGATTTTCTATCTGTATAAAACTAAACAGCAATCACTATTAAAAACTGTGGATTATATGACAATTAGTTCCCTCAATTTCAGTGTAAACAATAACTTCAAGAAAGTTTCTTTGCATCAAATATTTGGTAGAAACCCATCATAAACTTTAAGAAAGCCCATTATAATTGGAGTGACATCAGGAAGATGGCAAAATAGAAAGCACCAGTCTTTTCCACAGAGACACTGAATTAACAGTATATGAACCAAAAGACTTTTATGAGAACTTCAGAAACCAATTAAGAAGTACTCAGGTGAACACAAAGCTGAGAAGAGACACATTGAAACAGGTAGAAGAGCCATTTCACTTTAAATGAGATGACTGCTGGGGCGCCTGGGTGGCTCAGTCGGTTGAGCGTCCGACTTCGCTTCAGCTCAGGTCATGATCTCGCCATGGCTCAGGTCATGATCTAGCCATCCGTGAGTTTGAGCCCCGCGTCCGGCTCTGTGCTGACAGCTCAGAGCCTGGAACCTATTTCAGACTCTGTGTCTCCCTCTCTCTCTGACCCTCCCCCATTCATGCTCTGTCTCTCTCTGTCTCAAAAATAAATAAACGTTAAAAAAAATTTTTTTTTTAATAAAAAAATAAAAAATAAATGAGATGACTGCTGCCCCAAGCTAGCATCGCTCAGATTGGCTCACAGCTTTTCCTTCAAGGGAAAGAGAAAAGTGGAACCTACAATCAAAATCAAAGATCCAACTTTTTCGAGGACTGCCTGAAGGACTGGTTTCTACTTGCCTAGATGCCTGGAGGCTGCTGAAAGTGAAGGAGTGGAGGGGAGTGGCTTGCTGCTGCATCAGAGGGCCTGCAATTCTGCAGCTAAGGCCATCACAGCTCAGCACAAACAGAAGGTGACAAACTTGTGGCTTCCCCCTGGTATAGAGGAAAAAAAATTAAACTGTGCACCCTGAATTCCAACTTCTCAGACTGCTGCCCAAGGGCCTGTTACCTGTCTCATTTGTTTTGGGGAGCTGATAGAGAGCAGGCATACTTTGGATGACTGTGGGACTGCTAAAACAAAGAGAGTGAGGCAGTTTATGCCTGTAGCACCAGAGAACCTGTAATACCACAAATAGACACCAGAGGGAACAAGAGATCATGAGCAAGGGGGGAAAACAACTGGCAGGAATGTCTCTAACTTGGAAACTACACACACAATGCCAAAAAGGTAATGCCCCCAAAAAGGTTTCAGAGGCTCTATGAGTCTGTGGCTGGGCTGATTGGTAAAAGTCTTCCATGTACAAAGCCAGTCCATTCATACTGGCGAGATGTCTGTTAGCACAGATACATAATCTCAGCAACAAATCACAACTTACACAAAGAAACAGGGAAACATGGCTGAATCAAAGAACAAAATAAATTTCCAGAATCCACAAAAATAAATAGATATCTATGGATTACTTGACAAAGAATTCAAAATAATTGCCTTAAGGAAGCTCAGTGATCTATAAGAAAAAACAGACAAATGAAATCAGGAAAATAATGCATAAACAAAATGAGAATATCAACAAAAAGAAACTATGAAAAAAAATTCTGGAGCTAAAGAATAAAATATCTGGATAGAAAATTCACTACAGGAGTTCAACAGAAGACCTGATCAAACAGAAGATAGATTGAGCAAACTTAAAGATAAATCATTTGAAATTATTGAGTCAGAGGAACAAAAGGAAATAATGAAGAAAAATAAAGAAAGTGTAAGGTATCTATGGGACACCATAAAATAGATCAACATACGCATTATGAGAATACCAGAAGAAAAAAAAGAGAGAAAGGGACAGAGTTCACTGAAGAAATAATGGCTAAAAAGATAGCCAAGATAAATAATGGGAAAAAGACACCCAAATTCAAGAATCTTGAAAGACTATAACCAGGATAAACCCAGACAGACCCACATCAAGATACACTATAATCAAGTTTTCAAAAGTTAAAGACAAGAAAGAATCTTGCAAGCAGCAAGAGGAAAGTAACTTGTATGTAAAAGGCAGTTCCCATAATTTTATCAGCAGACTTCTCAGCAGAAACCTTATAAGTCACAAGGAAATGGGATGTTTTCAAAGTTGTGAAAGAAGTTAACTGCCAACCAATAATACTATACCCAGAAAAACTGTCCTTTAAAAATGAAAAAGAAATACTTTCCCACATAAATAAAATGTGAGGGAGTTCATCTGCCTTAAAGAAATGCTAAAGGGACCTACAAGTTACATCAAATGGGCACTTGAGAGCAATATGAAAGCAAATGAAAATACAAAGCTGTAAATATATAAACAAGTACAATATACTGTAATATTGTAATAATGGAACATAAAACAAACAATCCTGGTATAGAACTTAAAAAACAATTCCATAAGATATAATTAAAAGAAGAAAGATCTCAAATCAACAACCTAAACTTATATCTCAAGGAACTAGAAAAAGAGCAAACTAAATCCAAAGTTAGCAAAAGAATGAAAATAATAAAGATTACAATAGAAATAAATAAAACCAAGAATAGAAAAACAAAAGAAAAAGATCAACAAAACTAAGAGTTGGTGTTTTGAAAAGGTCAACTAAACTTTAGGTAGGTTAAGTATGGAAAAAAAAGGGGAGAAGACTCATATAAACATAGTTATAAATGAAAAAGGAGACATTAAAACTGATTCCATGTAAATAGAAGGGATTATGAGACTACTATGCACAGTTTTATGTCAACAAATTGAATAATCTAATAGAAACAGATAAATGCCTAGGAACATACAAGCTCCCAAGACTAAATCATGAAGAAATAGAAAACCTGAACAGACAGTAATTATAAGGTGACTGAATTAGTAATCAAAAACCTCCCAATAAAGAAAAGCCCAGGACTACATGGCTTTGCTGTAGAATTCTACCAAACATTTAAAGACGAATTAATGTCAGTCCTTCTCAAACTCTTCAAAAAAATTGAAAAGGAAGAAAGACTTCCAAACTCATTGTATCAGGCCAGCATTACTCTGACACCAAAGCAAAGATGGATGGATGGATGGATGGATGGATGGATGGATGGATGGATGGAAGGAAGAAAGAAAGGAAGGAAGGAAGGAAGGAAGGAAGGAAGGAAGAGAAGGAAAGAAAAGGAAAGCAGGAATAAAGGAGGAAAATTCCTGATGAATATTTATACAACAATCTTCAACAAAATACTAGCAAACTGAATTCAACAGCATATTAAAAGGATTATAAACCATGACCAAGTAGGACTTATTCTTAGGATGCAAGGATGATTCAACATATGCAAATCAATAAATGTAATACAACACATTAATAGATGAAAGGACAAAAATCATCTCAATTGATAACAATCATCATGTCAGTCATCTCAATTGATGTAGAAAAAACATTTGACAAAATTCAACATTTTCATGGTGAAAAAACACTCAACAAAGTAGAAACAAATGAAAACTACTAAATATAGTAAGGTCATGTATGAAAAGCCCATAGCTAACATCATATTCAACAGTGAAAAACTAAAAGTTTTCCTTTTAAAATCAGAAACAAGAGAAGGATGTCTACTCCTGCCACTTCTATTCAAAATAGTAGTCCTAGCCAGAGCAATTAGGTAAGAAAAGAAATTAAAATACATCCAAACTAAAAAAAAAAAAGAAGAAAAATTGTCTCTCTTTGCAGATGACATTATGGTATATGTAAAAAAAAAAAAAAAACTAAAAATTACATACATACACACACAATTAGAACTAATAAAAAAAATTCAGCAGTTTCAGGATACAAAACCAACACTCAAACAAAAGTTGCCTTTCAATACACTAATAAGGAACAATCTGAGAAGAAAATGAAGAAAACAATCCCATTGAAAACAACATCCAAAAGAATAAATACTTAGGAATAAACTTAACCAAAGAGGTAAAAGACTTGTACAATGAAAGCTTATAAAACACTGCTGAAAACAATTACAGACAATGCAAATAAATGAAAAGGCATTTGTGTTCATAAACTGGAAGACTTAATATTATTAAAATGTCCATACCACCTAAAGTCATCTATAGTCAATGAAATACCTATCAAAATTCCAATAGAATTTTTTTTGCAGAAATGGAAAAAAAAAATCCTCAAAAAAATTTTATAATTTTATTTATTTTTTTTATTTTTTTTTTTAAATTTTTTTTTCAACGTTTATTTATTTTTTTGGGACAGAGAGAGACAGAGCATGAACGGGGGAGGGGCAGAGAGAGAGGGAGACACAGAATCGGAAACAGGCTCCAGGCTCCGAGCCATCAGCCCAGAGCCTGACACGGGGCTCGAACTCACGGACCGCGAGATCGTGACCTGGCTGAAGTCGGACGCTCAACCAACTGCGCCACCCAGGCGCCCCTATAATTTTATTTTTTTAAGTAACCTCTATACCCAATATGGGGCTCATGCTTATAACCTTTAGATCAAGAGTCACATGGTCCACTGACCAAGCCAGCCAGATATCCCCCAAAATCCTCAAATTTATGTGGAATCTCTAAGGTCCTAAAAAAGCCAAAGAGAAAGAAAAACAAAGATGGAAGCCTCACACTTCCTAATTTCAAAACATATTATAAAACTACAGTTACCAAAATAGTATGGCATCAGCATAAAGACAGACACAAAGACCAATAGAACAGAATAGAAAGCCCAGAAAAACCCCCATATATATGGTCAAATGATCTTCAACAAAGGTGTCAAGAATACACAACAGGGAAAAAAAATAATGTCTTCAACAAATGATTCTGGGAAAACTGGATATCCACATGCAAAAGAATTAAGATGACCTCTTACACTATAATACAAAAATTAACTCAAAATGGACTAAAGATCTAAATGTAAGACCTGAAACTATAAAACCCGTAGAAAAAAAAATAAGGAGAAATTTTCATGGTATTAGAATGTCTACTTCAGCAGTTTGAAGACAATTATTATGTAGGAATTCCATTTGTGTTCCATTTATTTATACCCCAAATCTTTTTTAAAAGGACTTGGGGTGCCTGGGTGGCTCAGTGGTTAAGAGTCCAGCTTTGGCTCAGGTCATGATCTCGCAGATCGGTTCATGAGTTCAAGGCTTGCATTGGGCTCTGGGCTGACAGCTCAGAGCCTGGGCCTGCTTCAGATTCTGCGTCTCCCTCTCTCTCTGCCCCTCCCCCCCCCAAAAAATAAATACACATTAAAAAAATTTTTTTTAATTGTTGAGGGTAAATTTATGTTCTGTGCTTTACCAAGATAAGATCAGATAAGATAGAATATGATAAGATAAAGCTCATTACAACTTATTTTATTTGTGCTAAAAAAATGAAGTTCACTTAATACTAGGAAATGACCAGAATCTATTTACACCCAAAATAGATTTCAGATGTCAAGCTATGAAATAGTGTGAGCCAATTTTTTTTAAGTCAGGAAGAAACTCTTTTTAAAATTATAAATAATGAAATAGGGGCGCCTGGGTGGCTCAGTCAGTGGAGCGTCCTACTTTGGTTCAAGTCATGCACAGTTTGTGAGTTCAAGCCCCCACCCCCTGTGTCGGGCTCTGTGCTGACAGCTCAGAGCCTGGAGCCTGCTTCAGATTCTGTGTCTCCCTCTCTCTGCTCCTTCCCCTCCTTCCCTCCTTTTCTGTCTTTCTCTGTCTCTCAAAAATGAATAAACGTTAAAAAAATTATAAACAATGAAATAAATAACATAGTATTGGATCATAAATCAAAATCTAAAATAAGTATATGAGTTTATGCTGATATAAATATTTAAATTAAAAAAATAAGGGAGAAAGAGACCAATATTCTATTCTAAAGAAATCCAAACTATATGTCTATATACATACACACACATTACTCCCTCCAGAAGTTGAAGCTTAATTGCTTCCATTTGAATATAAGCTGGATTTAGTGGCTTACTGCCAAAGAACAGAGTACAGAAAGGAAAAAAATTGGAACTTTATGGTAGAGAAACCTGGGCAAAGACTAACTTGACCAAGTGGCCAAGGTCAATATCACTAGCAATAAGTCATGTTAACATCGAGTACCCTCTGATACAATGAGATCAGAAAGGCATTTAACCTCTGTGGTATTCATCTACCCCCGAAACATAAACCAAATGTAACAAAGAGAAAAACATCAGACTCAAATTGAAAGACATTCTATATCATACCTGACAAGCACTCTTCAAAACTGTCAAGGTCATGAAAAGCAAGGAAAAACTAAGAAAGTGTCACCAAGCAAAGGAGATTATGGAAACATGCAACAAAATGCAATGTCCAGGATGGGATACTAGAATAAAAAAAGAACATTAGAGAAAACTAGTGAAATCAAACTAGAGTACCAATATTAATCTCTTGGTTTTGTTAAATGAACCATAATTATGTGAAATGTTAATATTAGAAGCAATTAGGTGAGGGGTATATATGAATGCTGTACTATCTTTGCAACTCTTATATATATCCAAAAATACCCCAAATTAAAATTATTAAAAAGTTTATCTTCTAAGGATCTGCACATGTATCAAGGAGCTTACGGAAATCAGTAACAAGAGTCCATAGTCTCAATACCAAAGCCTGAATGATGTAGTGGTTAGCAGTGCAGTCTCTAAAGACAGAATGCCTGAGTTCTAAACCACATTGGGCATCTTAATAGCTCTGTGACCCAGAAAGCTTAATCTTTCAATGTCTGTCTCTCCACAGGTAAAAAGGATAATAATAGCACTTGTCTCATAGTATTGCTATGAGAATTAAATGTGTTAATCTATATAAATTATTTATTATAATTTCTATTTTTACATCAGACTCTCAACAAATGTAAGCCCCTATTATTATCTTTAAAATACATCACTTTAACACACAGTAATGACACTCAGTATGCACTCTTACTGGTACTTCACATCCACAGCTTTTTTTTTTCTTTTCTACTTTCCTCAAAGCCAAATCAAATGGCTTTTCAGAGGCAAAAAAAGATGGTTTTCTTAAAGAAAAAGTATACAAGAAATCAAGATATACAGGCATTTGACCTCCTGGGTAGTTTGGAGGGGCGCTGTTAAGGGTCCCCTACTACTAGTAATATGGCTCATTTGTATGGTGCTTGACTTTTCAAGGGATTTTCATGTGCCTTACATTGATTCATCCTCACAACACTTCCGCAAGGAAAAAAAAAGAGAGAGAGAAAGAAAAACTAAGTTGTATCTCTAATTTGCCTCAATAAAATTGAGGCTCTAATGAGCCTCAAAAAAATTAAATACCTTTTCTCACACCTGGTTACTGGTAGAGCTGAGTGAAGTCTGGGTAGAATATCTACTCTCACTCACCATCTTACATTAGGTGGATTTAATATGAGTGATTCTGGGCTTCCTTAAAATCATCTAAATAAAAGAAACAGACATAAAACGCTTACAACCAATTGGATTCACTTTTGTTTCTCACATGACAGTCATGAAAATGTTTCTACTTCGCTCTGCTCTGTATTTTCTTCCCTTCTGAGTAGGGTTCCAGTCTCATTCTCCCTAATTCCACTACATCACCTTGCCAGTTTGCCTTCCAGCTTCAGAAGTCCTAATCACCAAATCTTAGTAATACAGTGCCATGAGGACCCATGTGTCTGCTCTCAACCTCACTGAAACCTATCTTTGGAAATGCTCTTAGTCTATGTGGGCTGCTATAACAAAATACCATAGATTGGATGGCTTATAGACAGCAGAAATCTACTGCTCCCTGTTCTGGAGGCAGAAAGTCCAATATAAGAGTGCCAGCACGGCTGGATACTAGTGAAGACCTTCTTCAGGGTTGCAGACTGCCAACTTCTCATGTATCTTCACATAGTGGAGGCGGGCAAGGTAGCTTTCTTGAGTCTCTTTTATAAGAGCACTAATCAGCACTAATTTTATGTCTAATGACCTCCCAAAGGCCCACCTCCTATTATCATCATCTTGAGGGTTAGGACTTCAACATATGAATTTTAAGGGGATACAAACATTCAGATCATATCAGAAATGGTTTTTAAAAAAAGAACCTCATCTTCCTACATAGAATTTTTACTATAGTGGAAAGAGGTACTTCACCCATTATTTGGGAAGATAGGAACATCAACTAACAGGGCTCCTGAGTGGCTCAGTCGGCTAAGTGTCCAACTCTTGATTTCAGATCAGGTCATGATCTCAGGGTCATGAGCTCAAGCTCCACACAATGAGCCCCATGCCAGGCCCCCCACTGGGTGCAGAGACTGCTTAAGACTCTCCCTCTGTCTCCCCAAATATGAAAATCTGATCATATTTTTCTATAGAGATTATTGCATAAACACTATTGCAATAGTTAGCCAACCTGAAAAGGTAGATTTTTATATAATGCACCAGAAGAATTTTTATAATAGAGAGAGCATGCAGTTTTGAGTAAGACAGACTTGGATTCAAGTCTTGATTCCACCACATGATAGCAAAGGGACACTGAGCATGGTACTCAACCTCCTTACATTTCACTTCCTTCATCAGTCCTAAAGCATAACTACCTAATCACAAGAAAAACAAAAAGGATTAAGTATATGTAACAATTGTTGAAAGACTATTTAGTGGCAGGCACTAAACTAAGGATGCCCATCAACTTATTTAATCTTTACACTGATCCAAAACAATAACAAAGCCTCATGGAGTCTCTATTAGGATTAAATATTAAAACACCTACCACATTATGAGGCACATCCTTTTTTCTAAGAACTTGCTATGTAAGAAGGCTAAATTTAATCTTCTTTTCAAGACTGTAAGCCTCACAAAGATAGAGATAATGCCTATCTTGGTTACTTCTGATTCCCAGCCTCTGATTATATTAATGGGAAAACATATAATTATTAGATGAATGTACAAATGAATGAATGAATTCAACAGAATCAGTACTATTTCAAAAGCTTTGCTAAAATATCTAGAATAGCTGTTGTTGTTTTTTTCAAATTCCTAGGAGCATAAGGACTTCTGCATAGTATATACAAATCTGAAGAATATTTCATCTTCTCAAACTTGAGCTCACTTTTCTTCATGAAGGGTCAGTGAACTATTAACAACATGTGATTTTCTTTCTCCTTATTCTTGGTCTTTCTTACTCTCTGAGCCTAATATTAAAAGTTTTCTTTTTCAAGATTTGTGTCACTTGTTTCCATTTTTATTAAATCTCAAATCTAAATATTCCATTTACCAATTAAAATAATTCCTTCTGTTCTTATGCCCACATTACACCACACACCAGAATTATCTGATGCCATAAATTTCTGACATTTTTCGTAGAACTATACAATATAGGACTATCAATCAGCTTACTCTTCTTGCTACATCTGACTTAGGTGACACTTTTTCTTTCAGCTTTGAGATATTATTGATATATAACATAAGTTTGAAGTGTATGATGTGATGATTTGATTCATGTATATATTGCAAAATGATTACCACAAAGGGTAGTTAACACCTACATCCACTCACATAATTACTCTGTGTGTGTCTGGGGGTGGGGGGCGGGTAGTAGTAACATTTAAGATCTATTCTTTTAACTTTCAGGTATTAATATAGTACTGTTAACTATAGTCACCATCCTGTACATTAGATCCCCATGACATATTCCTCTTACAGCTGAGAGTTTGTACCCTTTGACCAACATCTCCCCATTTCCTCCACCTCCCAGCCCCTGGAAACCACTATTACACTCTCTATTTCTTTGAGTTCAGATTTTTTAGATTCCACACAAAAGTGAGAATATACAGGATTTGTCTTTCTCTGCCTGGTTTACTTCATTTAGCATAATGCCCTCAAGGTCTATCCACACTGTCACAAATGGCAGGATTTTGTTCTTTTTGTGGTTAAATAATACTCCACTGTATATATTATACCACCTTTTATTATCCATTTACCTGTTGCTGGGCACTTAAGTTGTTTCCCTATCTTCGCTATTGTGAATAATGCTACAATGAACATAAAGATACAGATATCTCTTCGAAATAGTGTTTTCATTTCCTTTGGATATATACCTAGGAGTGGAATTGCTGGATCATAAGGTAGTTCTTTTTTTATTTTTTCTTTCTTTCTTTCTTTCTTTCTTTCTTTCTTTCTTTCTTTCTTTCTTTCTTTCTTTCTTTCTTTCTTTCTTTTTGTTTTTTTAAGAACCCTTCATATTGTTTTCCACAGTGACTATACTAGTTTACTTTCCCACCAATAGCACAAGGGTTCCCTTTTCTCCGTAGCTTCACCAATACTTAGTGTCTCTGGTCTTTTTGACAATAGCCATTCTAACAGGTGTGAGGTGATTGCTTCACTCTGGTTTTGATTTGCATTTCCCTGATGATTAGTGATAGCGAGCATTTTTTTTTCCATACCTGTTGGCCATTTGTAGGTCCTTTTTGGAAAAAAAAAAAAAAGCCTATTCAACTCTTTTGCTTATGTTTTAATTAAAGTATAATTAACTTATCATGTTATATTAGTACAAAAATAGTCATTCAACAACTGTATACAGTCTGCTATGCTTACCACGGTAAGTGTGGTCACTGTCACTATACAGTATTACTACCATATTATTGATTACATTCCCTATGCTGTACTTTTCATCTCTGTGGCTTATTTATCTTATAAATGGAAATCTGTACCCTCTTAATCCCCTTTATCTATTTCACTCATCCCACTCCCTACTTCCCCTCTGGCAACCATCACTTTGTTCTCTGTAATTGAGTTTGGTTTTCTGTTGGGTTGTTTCTTTGCTTGGGTTGTTTCATTTCTATTTTTTCAGCTTCCACATATAAGTGAAGTCATATGGTATTTGCCTTTCTCTATCTGAATTATTTCACTTAGCATAATACCCTCTAGGTCCATCCATGTTGCAAATGACAAGATCTCATTACTTTTTATGGCTGAGTAATATTCCATTGTATGTATGTATATATATATATATATATATATATATATATATATATATATATATACCACATCTTCTTTATCCATTCATCTATGAATGAACACTCAGGTTGCTTCTGTATCTTGGCTATCATAAATAATGCTGCAATTGATATAGGATTGTATATATCTTTTTTAATTGTTGTTTTCATTTTTGGGGTGTAAATACCCAGTAGCAGAATTATTGGATCATCTGGAATTTCTATTTTTAATTTTTTGAGAAAACTCTATACTATTTTTCAGAGTGGTACACAAATTTACATTCTCACCAACAGTGCATAAGGGTTTCTTTTTCTCTACAACCTCACCAACACCTGTCATTTCATATCTTCTTGATACTAGCCATCCTTACAAGTGTGAGGAGATATCGCACTGTGGTTTTGATTTGCATTTACCTGATGTGCATCTTTTCATGTGTTTGTGGCCATCTGTATGTCTTCTTTGGAAAAATGCTTATTCAGGATTTCTGTCCATTTTTTAACTGGATTGTTTGGTTTTTAGTGTTGAGTTGTGTAAATTCTTTATATATTCTGGATATTAACCCCTTATGAGATAAATCATTTGCAAGTATCTTCTCCCACTCACTGGACTGCCTTTTTGTTTTGTTGATGGGTTCCTTTGCTATCCAAAAGCTTTTTATTTTGGTTTAGTCTCAATAGTTTATTTTCACTTTTTATTTCCTTACTTGATGAGACATATCCACAAACATGTTGCAAAGGGTGATGGCCAAGAAATTACTGCCCATGTATTCTTTTAAGAACGTTATGGTTTCAGGTCTCACACATATGTTTTTAATGCTTTCTAATCTTATTTTTGTGTATGGTGTAAGAAAGTGATCCAGTTTCATTCTTTTGAAGGTAGCTGTCCAGTTTTCCCAACACCATTTATTGAAATGACTGTCTGTTCTCCACTCTATATCCTTGCCTCCTTTGTAATAGATTAGTTGACCATATAGGTGTGGGTTTATTTCTGGGCTAGCTATTCTGTTACATTGATTTATGTGTCTATTTTTGTGCCAGTACCATACTGTTTTAATTACTAGAACTTTGTAGTATATCATGAAATCTGCCTTCTGCCCATTTATTTAATTAGGTTTTTTGTTTGTTTGTTGCTATTGAGTTGTATGAGTTAGTTAGGTACCACTTTAACACCTGCTCTATATTCCAAAATCAGGAACATCTCCCATCTACTTTCTTCTCTTCTCCCATTCTTTTTGTCCATGTATGTTTATATACTTATTAATCTTCTGTAATTTTAATTGGGTTTCATGAAGCAAAGATAAAAGTTTATGTTCTATCGAACATGTTAAACTGAAAGTCCATAACATCAATAATACTTTGTCTTTATTTCTGGGTTTATTAAGTGAGAAGTCATTGTTCTAAGTATGAAAGTGATAGGACAAACCTTCTTATACACAAACCTATATCGAACCTTCATTGACCTGTACTAGTACCTAGAAAGGGACATTCACAGAGTGCTTTTCCAGCAGATGCCCTTGCAAATCAACAGAGGGAAGAGTAAGAAAGGAACATGATAAATGGGAGAATAAACATATCATAAACTTTTCCCAGACTTAAACTATGATTTAACAAGATCTATTTCAAACCCTATGTGATGAAAGAATCCCCTTTAAAATACCCTAACCCTGGGGCGCCTGGGTGGCGCAGTCGGTTAAGCGTCCGGCTTCAGCCAGGTCACGATCTCGCGGTCCGTGAGTTCGAGCCCCGCGTCAGGCTCTGGGTTGATGGCTCAGAGCCTGGAGCCTGTTTCCGATTCTATGTCTCCCTCTCTCTGCCCCTCCCCTGTTCATGCTCTGTCTCTCTCTGTCCCAAAAATAAATAAACGTTGAAAAAAAAAATTAAAAAAAATAAATAAATAAATAAATAAAAATAAAATACCCTAACCCTTAATAAGTGTTAACCGTATTTCTACTTGAACAGTTCCAGTGAATAGAAGATTACAACCCTAAGACAATCCACTGCATTTTTGTAGAGTTTTCATTATTTAAATCTCTGAGTTAGTCTCTAGGATGGTAAAATGTTCAGCACAGCCAAGTAGCAGAGCACTTCCCTATGACAATGAACATGCAGAATCTATTCTAGTGAGCACAGGGGCAGTAGCAGCAATAACTACATCCAGATTCCAGAGTCAGTAGTTCTAGTAGCAGCACCCAAGTTCTAAGGTGGGCATAGTCAAGAATGCAAACGTCCATATATGAACCCAATAGATCACTCATTCTGCAAAATAACTTTAAGATTTGTCTCTGTGTAATCCACAATACAAACTTGAATCTCCAGGTTTTTTTCCTGGAGCTTGCCTTTAATATCCTTTTAATAATTAAGTAATACCCAGTATCCTTTTAACAAATTCCTTTTCTGCCTTAAGTTAGCCAGTGGGATTCTTTTGTGCACAGCTAAAAATCTCTGATGATGAGAAGTATTATTTAACTCGTGAATAATAAATTTGACAAAACTAAAGATTGATTAAACAAAAGTGAAATAACTCTTTGAAAATATTACTAAACAATGTCAGAAGC
Organism: Puma concolor; assembly: GCF_028749965.1. Lineage (NCBI taxonomy): Eukaryota > Metazoa > Chordata > Mammalia > Carnivora > Felidae > Puma > Puma concolor. The sequence continues at coordinate 89,278,239 of NC_141671.1, read as the reverse complement.
TAGTATCAGCATTGGAATATGAACCTCTTCATGAGAAGTCAGTTTCTTAGTTTAAAAGAAGCAGACTTGTCCTTCAAGTTTTTATTTTCTCAGAGTACTGTGCTTTATTCAGTAAGTTTCTCCTCTGGAAATCAGAAGCATCAATAAGGCTCAATGCCAGGAACTGAGCACTCCCTTCTCCTAATAACAGTAGGGCAGAAGTCAATTATTGTACCCCAGCTGCTCAATGAGTAGAAAATGAGAATTGATGGCCTATTCAAATAGTTGAGGCCAAATTATAATTTAAGAGAGGATCAAATATTTCTCTCAAGTATTTTTGGATTTTACTGAAATAATTAATGCTAGTTAATACCTCTGAAATAATATAAAGATATTATTAACGAAACTTGATGTACAAACATAGTAGAACTTATTGGCCAAGTAAAAATCCAGCAAACCTTACGTTCCATTTTTTCTCATTCAATACACATGGTAAAAACATGAAATCACTAGGATTTATAAAGGCAGATTTGGCAGACTTCTTCTATTTACTGGGACTGTGAGCTATAAAATTGAATTTGGGGCTCTATCTCCAAGAAAAAGTTATTAGTTCTCAGAATAACGACATGTTAGTGGATCACACATAGATAAAAGATTTCCATTATGACTGTTTTAGCTATGATTTACAGTGGCCTACATTGTTTTATAATGACTTTCAATTTAAAAAATGTACATTTACTGTTAGTTTCATAGATGTAGTCACAATTGATTGTGGGCTTGAGAGATTGATCCTCTTCAGTAAAGAAAGAAAGAAAGAAAGAAAGAAAGAAAGAAAGAAAGAAAGAAAGAAAGAAAACTTAATGTACATTAAATAGGCATTTAGGTTATATTTCCAAGCATGCCCTTTAGTAGAATTTTAAGGGGAAAATAAGTGTAAAAATTTTTAATAATTGCTTAACTGTTTATTGTCTTTAGATAGAGCCTAGAGGAAACCGGTGAATAAAATTGCCTGATATAGAGCTCTAGCCCCGTATTAGTACATGATTCTGATTGTCTACTCATTTGCACCCAGGTGCAAAAGAAAATCTCACATACTCAGTTCTCAATTAGCACTTGGTGTAGAAGTACCATTGAATAACACATTTACCCAACAACTCTTGATTTCACCCACACCTTTATTTTCCAGCTCATAATATAGGCAGAGTTGCCAATGATTTCAACCAAAGCCTTGGGCCTTCTCATAGTATCTAGCTTGAAGCCCATTCTGAAATTTCCCTAACTCTGTTTACCATTCCTCTAAACCTCTTCTCTTACTTACAACATAAGATTGATCTTTACTCCAAACTAGACCTCATAAAAGCCAAGGGATACATCTAGTGCCCAAATCACACTGTGCCCCACCCTACTCCATCTTAGCTTGGTCTCTGCCTATGTTCTTTCTCCTTAATTTCTGGACAGTTGGTCTGTCTCCTACTCTCATCTTTTCATCTAAAATTAAAATCCACAAAAGTTGCATCCCTTTAGGCTCAAGTAGATAATAACCTTCCTAGATCTACTCAATTCCCTTGACCTATACAAGATCTATATGCAATACAGAGTCATTTTGAATCTTTTATCCTTGCTTAACCATAATGATCAAAGAGATATAAATACAGCGATGTAAATGAGTGAGCAAAATTAAGTGGAACATAATATTTTATCATTATTATATAACAACAATGATAAGCCACACACATATGACTGCAAGTTTAGTTGTCCAATTATTTTTATAAAATTATGAGAAGTAAAAACTAATATCTATTGAGTACCTATCATTTACCAAGTCTGTACCAGAAAGGTGAGGAGTATTAGCTGTTTTCCTTTTATTTTCAGATGAAAAACAAAACAATGCCCATAAAATAAGTACACAAACAACAATAACGGAATACACCACAGCCCAGACAAAATTTTCTAAGAAATCATATTTGGTAAATTGCTGAGCCAAGATTTGAACCAAAGTTTTGTGCAAGCCCAGGCATTATACACCTTCAAACGTTTGACACTACCTTAAAATAATAATTTATTTGTCTGATAACAATAAGGCCTCTCTGAATACGTTCCAAGAGAACTAGCCATAGAAGTTCTAGAAAATCACTATTATTATATGGGAAAGGTGTGCCATCCCTATTCTGCTAATAAGAAACCTGCTTTACAAAGAGGTAAATAATTTTACCTAAATTACACAATTAGTTACTGGCAAATCAAAACTAGAAACCCACATTTTCTAGTGACTTAGTTCCACTAGAGGATGTTCAGAGAAAGGAGACAGAAGGTGTACATTCAACTCATATATTTCATATGGCTTGAAAGTAAAGCAAAGTAATTAGGCCAGAACAAGGGTCAATCATACTGTCCCATGCAAACTAGGATCTCTGGTGACCCAACCTAACAAATAGTGGTTATTTTTAAAGTGTTAGTGTATTTCTCCTTCAAGAACCAGATGTAGTCTCACTCTTATCTGGAATAGTAAGATTGGAGCACTAGTCATTAAAACTGATTAGCCAAATGTTAAAATTTGTTAAAAACTAATGTTTATTTTCTAACAGAAATGTCAGAGAATGTCATAACAAATTATTTCCACAGGTGACATATTAAAGTATTTATCATCCTATTTCTTCTTATATCAATGGGTCCCAAATTATTTTCTCTCTAATAAACAGAAAAACAAAATTTTCCTCACAATGTATAATGAGGAGCTGAACCAATGATATCCATGTACTAGTTTGATCTCTAAATGTCTACGACTCTAAGAGTGTCTAACACTACACAAATAGAAACCAAAAGCAAGGAACAAATAGAGTTCACCATACTCCATGTATCTATTTTACTGAAGACTAGAAAATTCTAAATTATTATGACATCACAACACTATACTATACTACACACACACACACACACACACACACACACAAGCACTTGCACACACACATTTCTTTTTATCTTACAATATTTCTTTCCAAAACTGTAACTATAATTGGAATAAATTGTGAGGAGATAGAAAAGGGGGTTTAAGACACCAGCAGTTTTGAGATACTGAAGAATTGTAAAGAAAATCTGACTGCATTTTATGATTAAAAAAAATAAATAAAAGATACTCTCAGATTTCTCAAGTGTCTGAGACAAAAGCTAAAAATAGCACTAAACTGGTATTTTAAATTATTAGTAGTAAACAGATTTTTATACATATTTTTATAAAAATGTTTTTAAAGATTAATTTGATATTTTTCATATGTAGTAAAGCACAGTTTACGTCATCCAGTAAATTACCAACAGTAATACAAGCTCTGAGAAAATAGAAATCAAATGAAAAGTCAGTCGCTAGAGTATTTGGATGGTAAAAAAATTTTAATGACACATAGGTAAAATTAGACATCACTTTTTGCTATCTTTCATAAACTAATTGGATAGTTCTAAGACTAAACCAACACATTAAAAAATAGTACACATTCTATGGTCTACATTTATAAAATAATCTGAACAAAATATTTTTATACATACATTTTGTTATGAAAAGCAGCATGAGATCAAAATCATCTCTGCCATTTCAATGGCAGGGGCACATTGGGCAAGTCACCCAATGTTCTGAAAATCAATATATTTATTTATAAAATTAAGGATATTAACTTTTCATGACCTACTATTTTCTCAAGATTATTATAAAGATTAAACAAAACATTTTATAAACCATAAAATCATATATCAACATACCTATATATTATTCTGTGTGTGTCTAATGGTCAATTAAAATAAACTGTTTCCAAGAAAAGAAGAATTTATTTTCTTATCCAAATGACTTGGGTTGAGTGTGAGTGCAGCTAGCCCAGCATTATGCCATTAATTCAGGATGCTATATACTAGCAGTGATGAAAAAATATAATCTACAAGAAAATACATCTAACCAGTTATAAGGAAGGTGTTTTTTTTTCAATAATAAAAATTTAGAATGTGAGAGAAGTATAAAATTAAGGAAAGGAAATTGGACAGCATAAGTAAATCAAGAATGTTTGGGTGATTTACATTATACCATCGTTGTATGTTTGCCCAGCAAGGATCTTTTTATTTTAACCAACGCTCGGGAAATTATTCACCCTTTAAAAAAATTTGACTATACGTTTCAATCCTCTTTCCAACTAGTAATGCTCAATGGTCTGACAGTTTTTTTAAGTATAAAAGGCATTTACAACTGAACTGCATTGAAGTTCTTTCCCCTATTTCTTACACCACATCCAGCTAATTGCTCTTTAACATGCTAACAGAAGGATAAGCTGGTACATAATAATTCAGGCATGCACCGATCCCATAATGCCAGGAACTCCGAAGCAGCATGAGAAAACATCAGATTTTTGGCATGTGGGCTAGATGTTTAAATCTGCATAGATTTGAGCCAATTAGACTTGTCAGACTCCAATCCAGTTGAGAGTGACCCCTGATGGTGGAAAGACATGTGGGACAAGCCACAGAAAAGCTTGCAAATGTCAGAGAGGCCAAAAGGTGCCCCACTGGCCTCAAAACTATTAATTAGCAACCAGCAAAAGCACCACCAAAGAATCGCTGCCCTAGCACTCCTCCTCCAGAGGTTGCTGCTACTCGGCCTCATTATCATCTGGATGGAAAACAACACCCTATCCTGGGAGCTCTGGGCAACACTCTTATTGATTAAGTTCCCACAGTGTTAAATCATTCTGTAGCTTTCACTCCAATCTTCCCACCCCTGAATAATAAAACCTTCAAAGGATTTACTGGGATGGAGAGGGAAGTGGGGGAGCCAGGAGAGAAGGAGCACTGCAATATACTGTTTATGTAGTGCCCACAATGTCAGCATAAATCAGATCCCAGGAAGGCTTTAACAGACAACATCTAAAAGGAAGTTAATGTGAAATTTCTCTTGTACTTTAGTAAGTACCAGTATTATTTCCTTAAAAAAATTCTAACATACCTATTATTTCTAAGTCACCTGTGCCAAATAAAATCACGACACTAAGTTATTCTACAAATCTTCAGTGGCCTTACTTGGTCTGAAGATCACAAATGGTCTGATAGACAGATGCTGTTCAAATGTGCATAGCAAAACATTCCAAGGAGGTAGAGATGAAAGCTAAAAGCCAGAACCATAACTTGAATCTCATAAGAAAAATATACATATAAACTTTCACTCCAAATAATTTAGACTTTTTTAGTCATAGAGTAGTTCTAAACACAGATGAAACTGAAATTAACGCAATAGTAACTGAGATGTAATAGATTCACTATATATATTGTATAGCAGTTAATGACAGTTTTCTCATCTGTAAAACAGAAATTATAACTATATTGCAGAGTCGTAAATGTGGAGATTAAAGAAAAGCATTTTATGAAATCCTTAATATATGCTTAACATACAGTAAGTGCTCAAAAAATATAGCTGCAATTGCTATCATCACTAGTAATATAAAGCAAATAACTAGTAACGTGCTTGTTCTGTAAAACAGTATGTTTCAGCTATTGGATCTACTTGAAGCAATACATCTACACTCCAAGCTATTTCCTGTTTCAGACAGAGAAATAATAAAATAAATGTTAAGCGGACATATAAGATCTATACCTATTTGCGGTCTCTCAGCTAGCATCCCTTGACAAACTGCCTGATTCTGACTTAGTAAGACCCATCTTCTGTCAAAACAGAGAAAGACATACTCAAGGGAAAACAAGAGATCTAAATTGGACTGAGAGGAAATCTAAGTTGGACAAACTTGACTATGAGTTCAGTGTGATGTCCCTATTTTTGGACGATGTGCTGGGGCCTGCTGAGCTGGAAGAAGGAAATCAGCTAGCCAACTTTTAGGTAAAAAAAAGTAATGATTTCACTTGATTATTTCATTGTGTGTAACAGTATACCACAACCATGACACGTGGCAATTAGAATGTCCAAGTCAGTGGAAAGGAAGTGATAACTTATGGATTTTGTATGAAGTTAGGTCTATATTATGGTTACATAAGTGAAGTCATTTTTCAATATATTTGACTCATCCTTTATGTTCCATATATCACTTATGAAAAGGTTTGTGGTCTGAAAACCCATGGGGAGAGGGGAAGGGGACAATTTAAACTTGGCAAGCTTGAAAATAAGTAACAGGGATAAAAACAGGATTTTAGATTTGACAAGTGAAAATACAGTACATTATTCTCCAGAATGTTTAGTATAATATTTAGCAATACAAGATGAAAATGGAATCATTGAAAAAATAGTCCATGCAATAAAGGAGAGAAAGTACATGAGGTTAAAAGAGACAACAAATTACATAAAATAGGAACTTTAAAAACAAAGGTGAAATCAAATATAAAATGTCCTATGGATAGATACCCAATCCTCTGTCAATGCTCCATTCCTTCTATTGAACTTGTAATTGCTGTACATGCGACCACATATAAAGTTGCATACAAGACAGCAATATCAGCATTAAAAAAGTCAAAAAAATATTCACTAACTTGAATTGCACTGATTCACTTTATGTTTTCAAGAGAATCATGTGAACTAAAAAATCATATTGGAAGTCAATTTACAATTTACAGTCCCTGCCAAGTAAGTAGAGATGGTAAAATTATTTTTCAAATGGACATTTGTTAATACTGTGCTGAAATTTTTCCAAATGTTTAAGCTCAAAATGTCACTAGAAAAGCACTCTTTGTAGAAATGTTGACTGATGACAAGAGTAACTGGACAGAATTCACAGCTAAAGCACAAAAAGATAGTTTGCTATTATATTTCCAAATTATACACAAATTGAACTGCTTTGGCTCTGAGGCTACATTTTGGCAAAAGACTTTACTCTTCAAGTTTCTAGTTTCCCAACCAATTCCACTGTTTTCATGAAAAGGAAAAAAGCATAATAAGTGTTCACCTCTGAACACAGTGGGATTGATTATACAAGAAGCTGCATGTGGAAGCAAAATGCCAAAATACATTCTAGGCTCCCCTACATACCTCCTGCAATATTGAATACTTTCCAGTAGTAGGTCTACATTCTCAGCCACATATATGGAGATAACAGAGATGATTCTCACTGGGGAAAAGAATGCTCCCTGCTCCTCCCTCCGACCCTATCAATAGCCTCATTAATGCCAACAAGTCACAGTGGGAACAATTTGAAGACAAAACCCTCCTAGCAAACACCCATCACTGAACTCAGCAGAAAATAACTGAGCTCTCTGATTTAACTTTACTATTATTTTCTTAATAAAAATTTAAAAGTATGGAAATCTATGACAAGCAGTTAATGTAAAGGGGGGGGAAGACTTTGAAGTACTTTACAGGTGTAAAACTCTTTAACAGTCATTTATTAAAAACTAAATAACATTTTATTTAAGCCTATAAGGTTAATGTGACAACCATATGAACAATAAATTTTTTCTAAAGGAGAGAAGGAAGCCAGGTGAAATCAGCACTACGCTAGTTCACTCTAATCCAAAGAGGGGCATGTGCCACCTGACCTCCATTAGGTAGTGCCCAAGTTCCTGAGGCTTCAGTCTTGAAAACACACGTATACAGTCCCTGCTGATAGTGAGACCATCTGCCAACTGCAGAATTAGTCAAAGAGATGGTTGAGCCCACACCCAGGAAGGCATATAAGAATCAGCTTTTTTGGATAAAATTATTTCATTTCAGCTGGCACTTTCCTCCCAATCCCCACATACACACACCAGACCACACCACACACAGTCACAGACACACAATTTTTCTTTAAGATAAAGTGAATTATCCTAAACAACATTCTGGGAAAGTTCTTTCCCCTAATCCTGAGGCCTGGGCTATTTCCTCAGAATCTTGCTCTACATCATCAGAATGAAACTCTTGCTGGGAAGGATGAAAATAATGACAACTCCAACTGAGAGGCCATTCACATCATTCATAATTATAGAACAGGATCACAGTGGTTACAGAATGGGTGGGGGGTTGGAGAGTAAAGGAGAAAACCATTCGGTCATAAAAGCCATTTCTTACCAAGGCTGAATACTGGGTCTTAACAGAAGTTCAAACACCTATATTTATCTATCACTTCAGTAAGAGCTGATTTGACAACTCATTTCATTAATTTAAATGCAATTTAAAGGAGCTGATCCCAAGTAAGTAATTATTTAACTAAGGTTTTAAAACGAATCACTACAGTTTCCTTTAAAATCAAATTCCCTGTAATACTTTCACAGTACACTAGCATGGTATGTTACAATAAAGCATGATTATACTTGTCCCTTAATGATGAAATGACAATTCTAACTAAAAGACCTTGTATTCTTACTACTTCATCAAGACACCATCAATATATTTTTGCTCCTTCAAGTAAACATTTTGGACTAGCAGAATAGAAATTATAACTTAACCATAGTTGCAATCTTGAAGTTCATTCTAGTAAATCTGATCACCACCCAAACAAATGCCCATCAGTTTGAACTGAAGGTGAAATATCCCCTTCAAGTGTCCAAAACTTTGCTTTGTTCATACTAACACTGTATTTTATTCATTTTTTTTTCATCAAGAGTGCTAAAATTTAACTAGAATAATTCAGGACTGTGATAAATTACTACTATAAACTGTGTATTAAATAAGCAAAAGTATTCCTTGTAAAAAAAATGAAAACCAGAAAAAGACTGATGAAAATCTCCTTTTATGTAAGTTAGTTATAATAAACCAGTCTACAATGGAACATCAGTAATTTCTGCTAGCTAGTTTTACTGAGAGATGATGAGTCAAAAAAGTGCCACATAACTAAAAACAAGAGGGACAGAAGTCTCTACCAGCTGCTGTCATATTACCCTATTGTATGTTACTGAAGGAACTAGGGTTTCACTTTTGTAACATTTTGGCAAGCATAGGTGTCCCTCTTTCATTTCCACTGTAACTCACTGTGAAAGGTTTATGTAACAGTGATGGAATGCTGATCCCACAACAGAAAACCAGTATTTTTATTCTAGTTAATAAAAACTAGGTGTTCTTTTAATTTTTTTAGTAATTTCTTTTACTGTCACTAATGGTCTCATGATAATAATCATAGTATATAATCTGACACAAGTGCTCTTAAAGAAATTTCTGGTAAAGGACTGCAGCCTCTGTGGGAGGTAACTGTTGGAATTATCTTAAACCACTACCTGTCTTCAGCTACAATAGAAAAGGCCTTTAATCAAAATAATCCTTTTTCAAAAGAGCAACTTTTTTCCTTCTGCAATTCACTCATCTTAAAAGAGCACTATAGCTTTTGTGCATAACTTAATTCATTCTTCAAGACAAGTACAAAATTTGTCACTGACATTTAGCGCCAGCCGTAGGCAATGGATAAAATGAACTAGTTAGCAATTTAACCTGTAAAAAAACAGAGTGGGATGAACAATTTTCTGCCATCAAAGCAAATGGCTAACATTTAGCAGGATTTTATTTTTATTTTTCAGCCCATCCCATCTTCAAGAAGAAAGAAGTCAGGCTAACATTTTTTCAGGGTCCTAAATCTTCCTCTCAGCCTATTCCTTTAATGGTTTCAAGTAAATGACTATCCAGAGGATAATTAGGCACTGTGCTGTCGCATCGTGTCAGGTCACAGCTGGATTTAGTCAGCATTAACCTTTGGGGAGAATTGGAATATCAGTATCATTTAAAATTAAAGACGTGTAAGCAGGCATTTCTGGAGATGTTAGAAAAGTAATTGTCTGTAAATTGTTTGACCTTGAGATTTAATTGCATGCACAACACACATTCCAGCAAGAGCCCTGGACTGTCTTCATCCTTTTACCTCCAAACCTTACTCCACAGGGCCCATTAGGCTACCTGTGGCTTTTTTAGTAAAATATTAAAGATTTTGGCCTTCAATTTAAAACAAAAGCTTTGAAGCATTGCTAAATAGACTAAAAATTTAAAGCAAACATGCTTATCAATCAGAATACCAATTTTACTATATAGTTTTAAATGCACACAGACATAGTTATGTTTGAAGGCTCAGTTTAAATCTCATCCCCCCCCCATTCTTTTCTGCTAACAAGTTTGCATATTTTGCCTTATTCCCTTTTACCCTAATGAGACAGCTTATGCTTTCAAAGTCCCTCAAGCTAGGCAAATCTCTCCACCACTTCCACTGTTAATAATGAAACTTTGTAATTATACAAATCCAAGGTGGCCAATCAGCTTTCTAGGCTGAGCCTTCGGGTGCCTCATAAATTATTCATGTGACACTTGGGCCTGTGAACTCACTTGCTCATATTAGAAGCCTAATTAATATTTAATCACACGTGCAGAGGGCACTTGGAGCTGCACTGTCCCTGAAAGAAGGGTAAATATAAATGTGCATATGCCTTGATGCAAATCTCATTCAGTATCAAAAGGAAGTGTCTATTGGCATACAGAAGGGACCATGAAACACACTAGATGCCTTCCAGTGTGATTCACCCCCACGAAGCCTACTACATACCAGGCACTGTGCAGGACCCTGAGAAAAGGAAGTTGAAATCCCTATCCCCCAGGGCACACATGAATCCTTTCTGGTTTGAAACCAAGGGATTTCAAAGCCTTTGACAGGTAAATATTGCCTTTTCAAATTCCAAACAGAAAATAAAAAATTGAACATAGTTATCCAGCAGTCTAGAAAGGAATGATACACATCCACATTCTCAAAGGACATTTGGCCTTGGATAGTATTCATTTTGTTTCTCCAGAGGCAGCAGCACTGTTAAGAAACATATAGCATACCTCAGTAACCTTTCCTGAGATTTCACTGTTTTTTCCCTCCAGGATAAAGGGCTAGAAAAATAAGTCAAACATTATCTGGCTTGGCAGACTTAAAGACAACTGCGATTTAGTGGAGTTATCTTATGCTATACAAAGAAAAATAAAATACGTTCTTTCAAAGGGTGAGTGGAAAAAAAGACAGACCCATTGCCAGTTATGGCACACCAGAGGTCTGTGAGATAAGAGAAATAGTTACTGACAGAGAAGTATGATCTGGGTCCACAGGCATAGCTACTGGATAGAACCAGCACTATTATGCTGTGAGAATCTATACTCCCAGGTTATACAGCTTTAAAAGTACAGCCAGTAGCACTGTTTGCAAAGATCTCTTGTCTTTGATGACATCTCCTTTCTGCCAGAAATGAATCTATTGCCTTCCCCTGGAGCTGCCATGCTATAATCATCACAGTAGACAACTCCACCTTAAGAGTATCAATGAGGAGACAAAGTTTATGGCTCTTTGGGCATTTATATTTCAGTAGCCCCAACATCTCATGAGGTGATTGTGCTGGGACCTTTTAGCAGATAAGTCAAGTGATGTGATGATGATCCAAACACAGAAAAGGCAAAGAATTAACAGGGCTACCATTTAAGGAGTTAACTAACCAAATGCTCTGTAATAATCCTAGGAAATGGTATCGCTGGCTACTCTGTTATTTTACTACATGAATTAGGATGAATCCAAATATGGTCATGATAACTTAAAGTCAGCATAGTTAGTAGAAATAATGGTACCATGTGTCTACTAGGATTCGTACTAAACTTTCTTCTTCCTGGTCAAGAGTAAAACATCCTTAAAGATTTGCACATCTATGATGAAATCCTGTTGCCTTTACCTGGGTCCTCTCAAATATCCACCCAATCTCCTACGATTCTAGAAGGCACTCACAGCTGAAGATCCTTTTTCCTCCATTACACAGGTCCAGATTAATTCTAATTCTTTATCAATTTGGAACTTTGCATAGAAATTGTGCATAGATATAAACCATACAGACCCATGAGGAGTATATCTCAAATGTCATAAGACAAAAACCATTGATTTCTAAAAGACAATGAATTTGTAGTCCCTAAGATCTGAGTTCAATTTTCAGCTCTCTTTATTGCTGCGGCTTTGGGTGATATATGCACTCTCATCAAATCTCAGTTTTGTCACATAGATGAATTTACTAATACCTACATAAAAGATTAAGATAACATATGTAAAGCATTCATTAAATGCCTAGCATGCAAAAGGTGCTCAAACAATGCTAAATAATAAGTAGTTATCAGGACTCCCAATTCATCCAATCATTCATTCATTCTTACCCCAATCTTTGCTAGTTTTAATAGGTTATTATACAACAATAACTAGAAATCATGGTACCTATTTATCTTGAAGAGAATGAGGGATTACTCCTTCAGCTCTGTTTTTAGCATGATCCTGATGAGACTTATTGCTTTTAAGAGTTGCACTATGGTTATTATCAGCAAATAAAAAGAAGAGGGAGCATGGCCAAATGTTTCTATACTACTTTAGAAAATCACTTCATATCATCCACAGCCTGATTGTTAGCAAATTTTGTTCATCACTAGTCATAAGCTGACAATCAGTAGGAATTGTAACTCCAGGAAGTTCAGTTTGGACTAAGCCAAATCATAGACTATGGTGTGCCAGAACTCAGAGTGAGGTTTTTCTGAGTGAGAGGGATAGAGGCATAACACATGCAAATATAACTCCTGGACCCCAGATCTACTTTGGCAAAATCTTGAGAAATGACTAAGATGTAGAACTAAGCAATCCTAGGTGACCCCCCCCCAACTCCTGCCTATGGTTTTAACTGAAAGACTAATTTATACTGTAGAGTGAAGAGCTGAGACTATTCAAATATTTCTGCCTCTGTAAGGACTGCCTCTGAAAGGGGGAGAGACTGAGCTTGCAGGTGGGAGGGGACGTAGTATGGAAAACAGCGAACTCAACTATGAAAAACTACAGATGGTGAGAACAAAGGCAGAATAATTGGGGGGTGGACTATAAAGGAACATTCCCATCAATTTAACAATATTCAAATAATTTTTAAAAAATAGATACCCATAATTAGACACTCCTCTAACACATCCCTGTGGAATGACTATATTTAGCAAATGAGTGAAATTATCCAAACTGCCACTGCATGGCAGGCTGGCATCAAGTGGTCACATATTTGATAGGCATAAAGCCTAAAATTCCCAGTCAAAATTAAATTTTACTTCCATGTTCACCTCTAGTATTATCTTTAACTCTATAAGGACAATCCTTATAGTGTCTCACAAGCATCACATGTAGTTACTGATATTCTATCTCCCACTCTATTCCATAAACCCTGAATCAGCATTTCTCAAAAGTGGTTCAGGGACCACACGTATCAGAATCCCCGGAAGCTAGCAGCTGAAGCCTGTATAGTTTGGTGAACTCATTTTGGAAAAACAAACACAAGATTAGGAATCAAAGTTAGAAACAAATGTGAACATTTAGCACAAGAAATCACCACAAGGGTCACTTCAGGAAATTCACCCACAGTGCTTGTATAAAAATAGTTCCTGGTAAAAACCTGGCTCCCCACTCCACTTAGAATACTCTATAACATCTAGCAAATTCCAGAATTCTAAGGGCCACTGAAGTGAGAAGCTCTGTCAATTAAGCCCTGTTAGCTTCACAGTGAATCTGCCTCTGAGACAATTGTTAAAAATGGAGATGCCCACTGAGGAGGGCACTTGTTGGGATGAGCACTGTGTGTTGTATGTAAGCAATGAACCACGGGAATCTACCCCAAAAACCAACAGCACACTTTACACACTGTTTGTCAGCCAATTTGACAATAAATTATACTAAACAAATTTAAAAAATAAAATAAAATAATTAAAAAAAAATAGATATGCCCAGAACTTTCCAAAATCACTAACTTGGATCTTGTGTGTGAGAACTCAGGAATCTCCAAGTCCACACATGCAACTCTGAGGACCACTGCCCTAGATGAGAATAAAGTACCTGAGGTCAAGAATCATGTCTTATCTACCCATATTGTTCTCTTTGCATGTACAACTTCCCTTTCCATATTCCTAGCTCACAGCAGGTATTCAATAAATATGTTGAATTACAAAGTTAAATGTTGAGGTGTTTTACTATCCTAACAAGATCCGTGAAGGCAGGGACTAGCTATGTATTTCTCTGAATCACTTCAGCACTTAGAACCATGTTCTGTACATACTAGGCCCTCAAGAAACAGTGGAATAAACTGCTGTAACAGCATGAAATTTAGAAAACTGCACCAACTTGTAGAAAAAAAAGGATTGTGTGCCTATAAAAAATGAGATCCCTCTTTTTGGGGGATGTGAAAAAAAGCTGCCAAAGCACATACAAGGTTGAAAATCTCAAGCATTGTGTTACATACACATCTATCTTTTCACTCTCCTGTATCGACGCTGTGAGTGATAACATTTAAGAGACTATGTGTGGATAATGAGGGACACACAAATACCTATTGTAAGGCTCAAACCTCACATGCCTCCCTAGCTCTGTGAGAAGTAGGGCAGTTATGTAAAGAGCAAAGTGGGCTGTGAAGACCTGGAGAGCAGCAGCTCCCCTGCTCCTCCCAGTGGTAACCATGTGGGAATCAGCCCCATGGGGCCAGATTTTTCAGGAAACGGTGCAAATCCAAATCACTATGAGAAATCTCTTAATTTTTAAATGCTATTGAGACTAAGGCAGAATTTTAAAAGGCATTGAATTGACCAAACAAAACATGTCTGCAGGGCATCATGATATAATCTCTAACACAGGCAGCATTCATAGACAACACTGAATTTAGAAACAAATATCCATACCACAGTCTCATTGTGTGATAACTCCCTAATCTGACTGTTGCCCTTCAATAACACTTTCTATATATCCATCTTTGGGCACAGTGCCAGAATATTTGATTCACTGCTGAATCCCTAGCACCTAGTACTCTACCTGGCATGTAATTGAAACACAATACACAATTGTTGAATGAATAATTGGAGCAAGCTTCATTAATCTTATAGGTGAAATTCAAAACCATATTACGGGGTGAATAAAGCAAGCCTAAAAGAATATGCATACAACATGATATCATTAAAGTTTAAAATATATAACATAATATTAAATATAGTCTATAGATTCATAAGTACATAGAAAAAAATAAAGATCTGCACAGACATGATTAAGACAAATTTAGAATAGACAAATTTAGAACGGAATCAAGAAAAAGATATCAGGATTATGGAGGCATACATAGAAGACTTTAACTATATTTTTAATTTTTCTTTCTTAAGTTGAATTATGAGTATATGGTGTCAATTACATTCTTCTTAACTTTGTGAATTACTGAAATATTTCATAACAATATTTAAATAAACTTTTCACTTTGGAATAATTTTAGATGTATGAGAAAGTTGCAAACATAGTACAGAATTCCTATATACTATTCACCCAGTTTTCCCCATCTTATATTAGTTGACATCTTACATTACTATGAAATATTTGTCAAAACAAAAAAGCTAACATGGGTGCATTATTACTAATCAAACTCCAGGCTTTAATTGCCTTTCACCAGTTTTTCCATTAATGCCTTATTTCTGCTCCAGGATCCAATGTAGGGACCACATTGTATTTAGTTGTTATGTCTTCCCCAGGCTCTTCTGGTCTGCGTTTCTCAATCTCTCCTTGTTTTTCATGATATTCACAGTCTAGAGCACTACTGGACAAAGATCCTAAAATGTCTCCTACTGGCCTTTGTTGTGGTTTCCCTTATGTTTAGATTGGCGTTACAGATGTTTGGAAAGGAAACAACAGAAGTATATACTCTTCTCATCACATCACATCACATCACATCACATCACATCACATCACATCAGGGGTATTGTTATCCACATGACATCACTGTTGATGTTCATTTTCATCACTTGGTTAAGACAGTGCTTGTCAGGGCTCTCCACAATAAAGTTAACTGTCTTCCCTTTCCTTGTTCTAGTCTTAGGAATAGAGTCACTTAGTCTAGCTCACTCTCAAGGGGAAAGAGTGTAGTGTGTAAGGCAAAGGGGGCAGATTTAAGCTCCAACTCCTGTAGAGGGAAGTATCTACACATAGGTAACAATTTTTTGAAAAAGAAAATTGAGTGTAGCATAACAAGAGAACAGGAGACATGAACAGGAGACATGAAGAGAAGAAAATTATACTCCCAGAAACATCCAAGGCTTTTCTGTGACCTGTGGAGACAAGAGGATCTCCTATTCTTAGGATAAATATATGTGCACATTCAAAATGTCAAAACAGTCTCTTCTGGGAGTTCTTTCTTTAACTGTTCAAAGAATAACCAAATTTTCTAACAGGTAACCATTCTCTAAGCCTAGATAGTAATACCTGCTTTAATAAAAATGTAATAGTTGTTCTATTTAATAGAAAACTTCCTTTACAAGCATTTGACCACCTATTGTATTCAAGAGAATGGACTGGCACTGTGAAAAATTTCTTCTGAAATATGCACAATGTTTAGTACTTGCCAACCAAGGAGGTTATAATCTGGTATAGAGGGAGAGGGTTTAGATAGTTTGAAGATAAGTGCCCATATAACAATAGCCCAAGTCACACTGGGTTTGTTACCATGACAGAAATACTAATTCTGTATTGGAAGAGGAAAATATAGAATCCAAGTGAGAGGTATCTAGTGAGACTGTGCTTGCTGTGTATCATCTCTAGGAAATTCTCCTTGTCTTTTTCTAGAGAGGCACAATATCTGAGATCTAGGGTCCTGATCAACTTAAGTAGTAGATTCTACAACAGAAGACACCCATAAAAAACAAAACCAGCACTGCTATAAATACAGTCAATGCCAGAGTATAGTGTAGAAAGAAGAAAACTAAAAAATTACTCCTAAGAAAGAAAGAAAGATTAAAAATTTTCACTGCATTAGTGACTGCTCAGAAAACACTGGAATGACTCCTATTTGTTATCCATCCTCTCCTTGGCTCTGTGCCAACTTGTATTATCATACTTCTCCAGTCTTATTTCTCACTAGCTTCAACATGGCCCAACTGCTTCCATTAATTCAACTGTTTATTCTACTTTGCTCACAGTTTCCAAGATGAGGCCTCTAAATCTTGTACATTAGCCAAGAGATCGTTTTCCCTGTGAACCATTTATACCCAGTTCAGATAAACTCAAGCAAAACAAACAAACAAACAAAAAAACAAACAGTGGAGGGGTATGGCAACTGTCTCACATAACCGAAAATTCAGGGCAACTTCAGGACACTGGCTGTGATGACTGGCTCTCATTTTCTCTCTGGGTACTTCATTTTCAGGCAGGCTCTCCATTTACAGTGGTTCCTGGATGCTAAGGAGCATATCCTCACACCATAGCAACTTCAGCAGAAAGAGATCTTATTTTTCCAATAATTCCATGAAAACCCTAGGACTGAATCTTATTGGACTGACAGGTCACATGTCCACCTCTGAAACAATAACCATGGTCAGGAAAGGAATATGCTAATTTGGTAGACCTGGATCACATGCTCACCCTTGACTTTGAGAAAAGAAAGGTAGCAGTCACATTGAAATCAAAGGACTGACAGGGAGTAGTGGTTCTCCAGAGTAAAATATGTTTCTTTTCTGTGATCATAAGGCAGAATGCGTACCCAATGGGCAAAAACAGTCGTATCTATCTTATCCTGTCTGCGTCATTTCCCCAAGTAGAATTCACTCATTTTTTTCATTTATCTCCTTAGATGGCTCACATCTCTGTTGTTCCTCATGTTTTTTTCTCATAAAATGTGTCATCTGCTCTGACACTTAAAAAAGTTTGCTTATCTTTTAATAGCGTGTTTATATGTCCTCTCTTTTGTTAAGACTTCCATTAATGCTCCAGTCATGTAATTGCTCTATGATTCCATAGATCACATGTTCTCCATTTGATATTTCTCTCATTCCACCATATTAAGGTAATTTGTGTAATGTAAATGCTTTGAGGGCAGAGAAGGTACCATTACCATCTTAGTTTCACTTGTCCTGAAGCAAAATGTCATATGAAAAGCAGCCATTTGATAAACACTTGTTAGACACATCCAAATCCTTCCTGCCTCAAATCTCTTCCCCTATTAATTCTTTCCCACTTTGATCAGCCATTTATTGGGAATCCTGTCCATATTTATACACACTTTTTGTTCTGTTGCTTCTGCCAGGCTCTAAGTCTCACAGAATCTACCTGATCCTCAGCAATGAGGTCAGCTTTGTTCTATTTCCTAGAGACTACAGGCCAATACTGAGCTGAGGTGGAGGGATTTAAAGCATTTTCACCAACCACCTTAGAGAACTGCATTAACTAGTCCAGTTCCTCTTCTGTCCACGCTTCTGCCTTGGTGAGCTACATGGCACCCATTTCCTCTAGAACTGATTCTGTGTATAATCGATGGAATAAGGGGTTGGCATGCATTATAAAAGAGCAAGTTTTTATAGTCAAAAGATTTGTGACTAAATATAAATTACTTAATCTGAGCCTTGTTTGTTCATCTATGAAGAGGGATTTTTAAAATGCTTAACTTCACAGGGTTTTCTCAAGTATAAAATAAAATAACAAATATAAAGAGCCTAGCACAACATCTGATATATAACATGTAACAAATACTCCCAGTCTCTGCTAAAAGTCAATAGACCAGCTAACCTTCTTCCCTTCTTCCTCTATAAAACCTTCCCATCAAGGAATCTTACAGGGATATGCTTACTTACATGACCAAATACCATATTAGATAATTGAAAATTCAGTTGCTGTAATCAAAAAACTTTCTGAAAATACCAATGGAATGAGATTTCTTCTGCAGAACCCAAGACCAAGTACAAATCTCTTCCCTAAACTGACTAAGCCTATATCTTCCTTCGTTATCCTAAAATTCTAACTAGTTAAATCCTCAGAATTGTATAAAGATGGTCCCATTTTATCCTGCAATTCCAAAGCCTTCATAACTTTCTTTTTCTAAGCCCCAGAGCCTGGGATTCATGTCTTGCTCAGATCCATGCCTTGCTCAATTCATAAACAGAACAATATGGGCTGAAACCAATGCCAAGTTCCATAATCAGGATACGCAGGAAAAAGTGCAAATAAAGAACTCAGAGACTTCCCTAAATATTCTTGGGGTAGATATTAGGGTGGTAAAGAGATAGGGAGGAAAAAAGGCAAGAAACCATCACTTAATTATTGTTTTATTTCTTATGGTAAAAAATGATGAACACAAAGAAGCTGCTATCCTATTGTCCCCAGAAAAAAAAAGAAAAGAGAAGAAACTTCCTTCCAAAAAGTATAATATAGAAAGGGCAATAAAGGAGTAACTTTACAGTGGAGAAATCTGACAAACATTGCCTCAGCCAGGTAATAGATGTTAATATTAGCAATGCTAAGTCACGTTGGGAGCACATACCCTCAACATGTGTGATAAAAATAATCTTTATACTTACTTTTATGGTCATAGTCTCAAAAACCCATAACCCTAGTTTAATCACAAGAAAAACATCAGACAAATTCCAGTGGAGAGACATTCCACAAAATACCCATCCAGTACTATTCAAAACTGTTGAGGTCATCAAAAACAAAGAAATGTCAGAAAAATTATCACAGTCTAGAAAAGCCTAAGGATACATAATTAAATGTATTATGGTATCTATCCTAGATGGGATCCTGGAACAGAAAAAGGACATTAAATAAAAACAAAGAAAATTGAAATAAAGTATGAAGTTTAGTTAATGTATCACTATTAGTTCAATAGTGGGACAAAAGTGATTTGATTAATGTAATAAATGTTAACAATAAGGGACACTAAGTGTAGGGCATATGGGAACTCTGTGCTACCTTTATAACTTGCTCATAAATCTAAAACTATTCTAAAATAAGGAGTGTATTTTTTTAACCTGCCTACTGAATTTTAAGAAAAATAAATAAAAATAAATTCTTACCTAGACAGATGTAGTGAAAGTATAGAACACCAAAGATAAAGAGAAGATCTTAAAAGCAACCAAAGAGAAAAGACAGATAAATTAAAAAGACTATCAGCTTACTTCTCACCAGCACAGTGGAAGCCAGAAAACAGCAGGTTAATATTTTCAAAGTGCTTAGAGAAAAAAACTTCAATTTAGAATCATATGCCCAGAAAAAAAAAACAATTCTTTGAAAATAAACAAAAGCAAAAGAGTGACATTTTTAGAGAAATTAAGATGTGAGATTTTACCATCTACCAACCCAAATTAAGGAAATTATAAAAGATATTCATGGGGCAGCAGAAGAAAAATGACTGCAGATAACAGTCAAATATAGACAAATAGAAAATGTGGACTACCAAAACCAATAATAAAGATACCTAATTTTCATTATCAAAAAATATTGGAATTAAAATTCATATAAATAGAGGGATAACAATAGTAAATTTTTCTTTGGTATTACATAAAGAAGGCAAAGGTACTGTTTAAATTTAGGTTTAAATTAAATATCTGTATCCTTATTACTAGGACAATCATTAAAAGAATAGAAATAGAATCTACCACTTCCAAACTAGTCAAGGAGGAAACTAGGAATGAGAAAAAAAATTTTTTTGTTATTCAAAAGGAAGGCAAAAAGAGAGAGAGAGAGAGAGAAACAAAAAGGCAAGTAGAATAAAGCAGAATGAATGCCTAACATAAAATGAACTGCAATATATTAGTCATTATTAATAATAATTAGCAAACTCTCTGGATAAAAACACAATATTAAGATTGGACCATAAACAAAAACAAAATCTAGCTGTACTCACTTCTCAAAAGACACACTAACCATAAAGTCATAGAAAAGTTGAAAGCATATTTAATGGAAAAATACAACAGGTATTTGGGGAATGTGCAAGGTTCACTTCAAGGACTCACACGACTCAACACATAGTCCTACTCGTGGCTAAGATTTATTACATTAAAAAAAAACACAAAGAAAATTAGCAAAGAGAAGTTCAGAGAAAGTCAAGTATAAGCTTCCAAGAGTCTTCTCCCAATGGAGTCACATAAGGCATGCTTAATTCTCAAAACAATGAATTATAACAGAATTTGTAAAATGTTGTCTACTAGAGAAGCTCATTAAAGACTCAGTGTCCAGGGATTTAATTGGAGGCTGGTCATGGTTAAGATTCTCAAAATTGACCCATAGATTCAATAAAATTCCAATGAAAGTCTTTATAGATTTGTTCACTGAATTTGATAATCTGATTCTAAACATTACACAGAATATCAAAGAGCCAAGAATAACCTAAACATTCCAGAAAGAGAAGAACAAGGTCAGGGAAACTGTTTTACCAGTATGAAGAATTACTTTAAACCTATAATAATTAAGGCACTGTATTGTCAGAGAAACAAACAAGTTAACCAATGGTGAGCAGAATAAAGAGGCCAGAACGAGTCTCACCATATAAGGAAGTGTGATTTGGGACAGAGTCGGCTTCACAAGATGATCATTTGAGTAAATGGTGCTGGAATAGTTGGTTTTCCATATGAAATGAAAAAAAAAATGAAATTTAATTGTTACCACTCACTAAACACAAAAATCAATTCCAGATGGATTAAATACTTAAATGAAGAAGCAAAATTTTAAACTATTTAGAAGAAAATATGGGAAAATATTTATAAAATCTCAGAGTAGGGAATAATTTCTTATACAATATGCAAAAAGTACAAGTCATAAAAGAAATGATAATCCTTGATGGTAAAATCAAGAACTACTACTCATCAAAACTTACCGTAAAGAAAGTAGAATGTTAAGCAACAATTAATGGGAAGTGCATGTGGAATATTTAACCAACAAAATACTAGCCTGAGGGGAAAAATTTCCTTTGAAGAAATTTAAAATCATTTTAAAATCCCACAGAAAAACTGGTAAAGGCACAAATACAAATGTAACAGAAAAATAAATACTAATGGTATCATTCATATATGTTATTTCATACATAGATATAAAAATTATCCAATAAGTTTAAACTAAAATAATGCAATATGATTTTATATACATCATCAGATTGGGGAAAAAAAGTAGTAGTCTAACATTATCAAGTTTTCATGAGGTTGTTGATTTATAGGTAGTTTCATATGCTGCTGGAGGGTACAACTTCTCTGAAAAATTATTAGTATCGCCTACTAAAGTTAAGGACATGCATTCCTTATGATCCAAAATCCACTTCCAGTGAAATATTTCAACACTTGCATCTTGAAACATGGATATGAACGTTCACAGCAACAACTGTTAATCTATACCCTCCCAAAATACATTGATGATTAAATGTATGAAAAAGGAATTTGGTTTGTCCATACAATGAAATACTCTACAGCAGAGAAAATGAACAAAGTAGAGCTATATACAGCAATATGGATGGATATCAAATCATAATGTGAAATGAAACTAGGTCACATAAGAACACATACAGTATAATTCCTTTTACAAAGAACAAAGCTAAAATTATATATGTTTTAGAGGTATATATATATATGGTAAAACTATAAATAAAAGCTAGGGAATAATTAGTTATCTCTTAGAGGGAAGAAGAGAGATGGATCATGAAGACACACAGCAAGGCTTCAAGTTACACGATGTTCCAATGTTCTGGGAACAGAGGGGAAATGAGCCTGGTGCCTTAGAGGAACAACAAAAACAACCGAGTGGCTAGAAATGTCTGAACTCAGTGAAGAGTGATAGGGAATAAAGAGAGGGAAGGAGGAGGATGGACATGCAAAGCCAAGGGAAAGGTTAGAACATTATCCTGAGTATAAAGAGAAGCCTCCGCTTGAGTTGGGAGTAGTGTGATTTGATGTTTGTTTTTAAATAGTCAAGCTTGGTGTGTGTGTGAAATATAACTGGATAGGAGCAAGAGTCAACTCTGGAGGCCAGTTAGGAGGCTATTTCAGTAACACAGGCAGGAGACAAAGGTTTCTTGGACAAGAGTGATAGTGGAAGTAGTAAAAAGTGATCCAATTTGGAGATGTATTTGAAGATAAAAGACTTGCTGATTATAGGGTTTGTGCCAAGGTCGAAAACCCAGATTCAAGATTATCTCTGGGTTTTTGAGCAAAGCAACTGGATGAATAGGGGTGTCATTTATTGAAGTGGACACTAGAAGAGCAAGTTTGGAAATGAGTGAAAATCAAGAATTCTATTTAGGAAATGCTACCTTGAGACACTTGTCAGACAACCCAGTTGGATATATGTCTGGATCTCAGAGGTGAGGTAAGGACTTATGTCACATTTCACTGATTCAATGATATGGTTTTTTTTCATATTTTAGTATATTTGAAATTGAGGTGTGTCTTACAATCTTATAATCAATGTTGTCTTACAATGAGAACTGACATTTTTTTCTTTCTTAGTAGTATATGAAATAATGATGCATCTTATAATCAATAGGATCTTAGATCCTTTGAATTACAGAATGCTTGAAAGACATCAAAATATAGAAGGCATTAAAGCCATGGAACTGTGAGATCACTCAGGAAGTAAGTAAAAGTAGAGAGGGAAAAAGATGGAAGAATGGGCCCTGGGGACGGAGGCCTGGGATACTTATAGACCTGGAAGGAGAGAGGCTGGCAAAAGAGAACTGAAAGGGTGGCCAGTGAATCATGAAAAAGAGTTAAAAGCCAGTGGTATCTTGAAAATCATAAGATTATTTCAAAAAGGAGGGAAGAAGAGATCTGTTGTGTCAGATACAGCTGAGAAAATAAAAGACAATGAAGGTTGAGAATGAAGAAGAAAGAAAGATACCAGTTTTCTAATTAGGAATGGTTCAGAAGAATGGCAGGGACAAAAGCCTGATGGGGATGGAAAAAGCAGGGCTGGGGGCAGGGAGGAGGAGAGCAAGTAGAGCCAATGGTGCCTCTAAGTCATTTAGTATATTTACTGATTTTTGTTTTCTTATCCCAACTAGAATAGAATATTCCTTAAGGTAGAGATCTTTGTTTTGTTGTCTTTGTTTGATTGCTTATATTCTAAGAGCCTGATATAGTGCCAGATGCTCCATAAATATTTTTCGAATTGAACTGACTCTTTTCAGTTTTGCTATAAAATAGAGCTGAGAAATGGAGCAATAGTGAATTTTAATGGTCTTTTATATAGAGAATGAGTGGCATTCTGGCAGCCTTTCTCCACAAAAGACAACCAGCAAATAGAAATTATTGTAGGGCAGATTTGAGCTCAAAATAATCAAGAACATAAGAGGAGGCTGCTGTTTGCAGAGAGGTAGTGAGGGTACAATTATTGGCTAAAGCAGATAATAAGCTATAAAAGAGTATCAGAAAATGCTGGATTTTTAGGGAGGATTAAGGAAGTATTGAACAGAAAATTAAACTGAAGTGCCTTCAAAGTTTAAAATTTTTCTTTTCAGGGGTTCCTGGGTGGCTCAGTCGATTAAGCATCTGACTTCAGATCAGGTCATGATCTCACTGCTTCCCTCTGGAGTTCGAACCCTGCGTCAGGCTCTGTGCTGACAGCTCAGATCTGTCTCTGCCCCTCCCCCACTCGTACTCTTTCTCTGTCTCTCTCACTCTCTCAAAATAGACATTTCAATTTTTTTTTAATTTTTCTTTTCAGAGTCACTGTAATTTTTAAATCCCAGATTCATCTCATCCTGTCACCTGGGGCATTCTGAGCCATTCTGAGCATTCTCTTTTAGGGAATACAAATTTATAAAATTAAAGTCCAAGCAAAATATAATTTTAAAGGTAACTGACATGAAACATAATTTTATGCATTTCAACACCAATTTTAATAATGTATGCCCATTTGTGCCATTGGATTAACATACCTAATTGAGCTTTCTCATAAATATAAAAAAGAAGAAAATAAAAGGAAAGAAAGAAAAAGAATGAAAGGGGCATTTGGTTATATTCAAATTATACAATTGAATTGCATCTGTTTGTAATACCTCCCAGTCTCTATTGCATGAATCTCATAACTATTTCAGAGACAAATCAATTATATTAGGAAAACTTTTGCTATTATTTCAATACTTCTTTGAATAAGTGGCAAAATCCCAGAACTGAACTTCAATACTAATCTATTTAATCCTAAAGCAGGTTTGAAGCAGTCAGAATAATTTCAGTGAACTATTTGCTAAATGCTGAGTGTCTGAAGATATCTATTGAAGTTTTTCTTAAATATTATTAAATAACTTTAAAGAACATTAATTCTCTAAATTATCACTTAAACAAAATTAAACTTTTCACATTATTATTATAAAGCACAGTAAAAGTTATCAAATTGTCCTTGGATTCTGAAGCATGTCCTATAGCGTGTTGTGGCCAATCTGCTCAGAAAGCCTTCTGCTGAATTTTTCTCTGCAGGCTGGCTGCAGAGCCAGGAATAGGTTAATGAAATGCATGCATGGAATGAAAAAACAAATTATAAGTGGTAATTCAGCCACTAAACCTCCGCAAGGCTGGGGGGAAATAGGAAAATAAAGCTAATCTTATTTCATTTTTCTTTATATACTCAAAATGTCATCTCATAAATCCCATTTTCTGTTTCCATAAAGATTCTGTGTTAGAACTATTGTTTATTAAAAGTTCTGCTGCCATATGGATAACTTTAAAAAATCTCCCCCCAAACCTGTACTATGTGCAAATATCCAGCAATTTTACATTCATGGTCTAAAATTTTAATTTAAATTCCCTTCATTTCCTTAAAAAATAAACGTGGTGCACTATGTAAAGGAACTATGTAAATATCAGGACCTTGAACTTTAGTATAAGAACTTCTCTCAAAATATATTTATATGAACCACAAACAACTCAGAAAATTTCCGTACTAGAATCATGCTTCTAGTTAACAGTATTTTGTTTTTTTAGAATGTCTTTGAAGCTTCATAGACTTAGATTTTTAGCCCACTAGATTAATAATGTACTATAAAGTGTGAAGCTGACATCATAAAATAAATTTGGAACACAATATACAAGCTCCTGTATTAAAATATCGGGGGATATATTAAGGAAATGAATTAAACTATATCATCTACAATTCTAAGTGTACAAACAGCAACATAGGGATATCTAGCTGAAAACAATACCACTTTCGAATGAATACTAAAAAACAAGATATACAAACTGTGCAGTATTTGTGATTTTACATAGATGCACTTTTTATCTTAAAACAGGAACTCTGAGAAACAAACACTGAAATGATCAGTATTAATTCTATAGAAATATAATAGAAGTCTAAATCACTGAAAACAAAATTAAAATAGAGCCAACACATTCTCATGTTCCTCCTTAAAAATATATTATTTTCTTTTCCTAGTAGCTTTTTTGAGTAAAACTCCTGAAGCCTCTGAACACTGGACCTTCGTTTTCAGCTTAAATTTTAAGAATACGAGAACAATTTGATGTTACCAAATTTTTCACCTGAACGTTTGCAAAGGACTGTTGTTCTCTGACCTAACAATGATATGTCAGATTCTGCTTTTGCATCTAATTAAAAATTCAGATAGAGTCAATTCAGAAAATATAAATAAATGTCTTTAAACACATTCTAGCTGTTTTCAAAATATGCCTTCTAATACTTACACTGTAGAGTGCAAGCTCTTTAATATGCACAACTTCCAACAAAAAAATACAAGTTTTGAAAAATCTCTCAGTGTGCCAGTTCCTTGAGAGCTTTCCACAGAATGCTCTAGTTTCTTATCATGGAGTTTAAAAGGCGGTTTAGTTGTAAGAACTTTAATACTAACATCCTTAGAACCCAGTGAAAGACAATAACCATATTGTAAGGAAAAATTCCATTCATCTTTATTTATGTATTAAATACTTATTCCGCTTGATGCCTAGGAGGTTTATTTTTAAACTTCTGAGGATAGAAGAATAGCAGGTTTGCAGATCACTTAGGGGGAAAAATACATATTTTAACACAATCACATAAATGGCCTTTTGGAGAATTAGTTTAAATTTTCCCACTCTGCTGTGAAGCACCTTCATATTAATAAGCAAATGCACATAATGAAAAGAAGCCATCACGGCAGCAGTTAAAGTATCCTTTGGTTGCTGTATTACAGCAAACGCAGAGTTTGCATAAGTGCTGTTAGGCTTTCAAAAAAATAGTAACTTGAATTCTAAAGAAAGGCCAAAGGTCACTTATCTCTACATGTAAACCTAACTCAAACTCTAAGAAAAGGCTAAAAGATCACTTCTATCAGTAAACCATCATTGGAAACTGATTTCTCATTTGTACAAAAGAAAACGACTTTTTGAAAAACTGCTTTTGAATTCATCGTTTCAAATCAGGGCCATGATAAATTTGGGGAGCAGGGAGGTAGAAACCATAATGAAGAATGGAAAAATTGGCTTATCTGACTTTCTTAGCCCCTGGTATTTGAGCCTAGAGTCTTTGAAAAAAGACTGAAAAAGTAACAGTAAGGTAATTGTGTATCATTTGTATGTATTAAACTTTTTAAACTCAGATTTTTTTTTATAAAGGGCCCATCTAAATTATATTTCTGCCCTTAAAACTCTCATGACATATTTAAAAATCAGTCTTAAATATCACATACAATTGTCTGTCCTTATTTATCCCAAAATGGCATGTGTTATTTTTTCATGTGTAAAAGCCCTCATGTTTACAACCAATATACCAGAAACGTATGCTAAAATAAGTTTAAGTATTCTGTGTTAGTAATGATGGTGTTAGATAAATACCTGATAATTAGCAAATATGTCTAAGTTGGGGGGGTGTATTTTAATTCAGATAACTGACTACAGAATTAAGCCACAAACTGAAAAATAAGAATAAGAATCATGGCCCTTCCTAAATTTTATCTGCTGGCAATCCAAATGCATGTATCTCTAAACCATAAAGGAAAGGATCCTTGTCTTAGTCCAGAATTTGCAATATAGCAAAGAGGAAAAATGGAATTTTGAGTCAGATGACCTGGGACAGAGCCCTGGCTGGGTAAGAGTTAATCACCAAACTCCTAAATGTTTAAGTTTCTTATCTGCAAAATGGGCCTACCACCACCCAGCTCCCAGGTGATGCTGAAGTTAAATGAAATAGTGTACTGCTAGGCAAATAATCAGGAAAGCAATAACTTTTTTCCTTCCTTTACAATATGAATATGCTCTCCAATAGATACCTAATATTCTTTTTTGTTGTTTTAAGTAGCATTTGAGAAAAAACTAAAGAAACCATACTTCAGTCATATTATACTTCCTAACAAGTAAAACCATCACCATCTAACTTCAGAAACAGAGAGAAGAAATAGGGGTTCATCCTATCTTAGGGATTGGAAGATGCATGTGGGTGGCCTAAGGGACTAGAGGTCCTATTTCTCCCAGTTTTCTCACTTTTTACATTTCTTTTTATCGTAAGGCCCTATTATTGTATTACTGTATTTTCTGGATCCCATTCATACACTTTCTATAGGACATTACTCCTGAAAACAGAAGAAAAAGCAACAATTCCAAACTACAGAATTGAGTTAAGTGGCCCAGGTCTGAATACAACAGATGATTGGATTTTTAGCTATATTTATTTCTTAATTATTTTAAAATAAGTTATAAATATTAATGATGCTTATAAAGAAATGAAATAGTCAAAATGTTTTTATAAGGTCTATTTATAAGCCTAAAATTATACTTAAAATATAGATGTTTTTCCTCTTTCAGTCACAGTTATAATGTATTTTAAATATTCATTTCAGAAATATATGAATGCCAAAATTAAAATAACCTAGTTAAAATTACCACCAAATTATATATATATTTTTTACATATATAAGATATGTAAAATATATACATATATATTTACAGCTATATAATCTGAGTATGTATTTCTTTTAGAAAGCCTTCAGTCTTAAGATACTCCTTTTAAACTCTTAAGATATTTCCATAATTAAGTTCCTACAATGTGTCACAAGTATAAATTTCCATGACCGAAAATGGTCATAACATCTAAGTTTGAAAAACTTTTCACTACATATGTTAAGTTAATCATGTTTTACACTTACTTATAGGCAGTTTAATTCCAAACAATTAGCACAATGATTGATGACATTTTTCCCCACATTTTGATGTCAAAGGGCTTTGTAAAAACACTATTTTGAAAGTCTATTTTCTCTGTGGCTTAAATGTCATATCTCAGAATGATTTGCTTTTATTTTCTAGAGCTCTATTTTTTCTCAAAGAGAATAAGTATATAAAACTCCTTCCCAAAATTAACTGTTTTAATTTAATTATTAGTCTTTTTAAAAAGGATATGTAACAAAACCCATTTGGAATCCACAAATATGCACTGGCCATATTAATATTCCTAATATATATGCCAAATCCTATTCTTCCTATGTATATTAGGTATTTAAAGCAATTAGGAAGAGCACAAGTTTAATTAAATATAAGATAAGCCATCCTTGCTTTATTCTTGAAAGGCAAGTAATTTACTTCTTTTTAACTAAAAAGTAAATGTTTTATGATTACTCACTTGTTCACCATTTTTAATATAAAAAAATTAAAGTATATATTAACTTATTTCACTTGGTGATGGGTAAAA
The DNA here is from genome assembly GCF_028749965.1 of Puma concolor. Lineage (NCBI taxonomy): Eukaryota > Metazoa > Chordata > Mammalia > Carnivora > Felidae > Puma > Puma concolor. The sequence continues at coordinate 89,248,927 of NC_141671.1, read as the reverse complement.
ACATATCAAAAGAGTATGAATTGTGTTTTCATTAGGAAATGTAAATAAAAATGTTGAACTCACCAAATTTTTTATTATGGATTGCTTTTAAATGTTTATTTTCTCTCTGAATTCAAAATGATTGACTTGAGCACAATATTAAGTAAAAAATAAAGCAGTCCTCCTGCCTGAAAGACTCCTGAATAAAAAGAAAATTATTTTTGGATTTTCCTCTTGATCAGATATGAAATATTCTGAAACGCCACCTCTATAATTTGATAAAAAGCTTGATATCCCCAAATGAAAATAGGACTCAGCACTTTCATTTTTCTGTCTCTAAAGGAACCTAGGTAAACTGATTTTTTTTTTAAATGAAAATCTCAGGCATAAAGGTGGCAGTAATGAAGCAAGCTTAAATATGCGCTGACCTTTGAAATGAACTGCAATCCACGTTGTTTGGCCACGGATCTGACTGTGTTACTGTCTCCATCTATTTCTAGCGTGAAAGATGTGGGTGTTGGAGCTGCTCTGCTCTCTGGTGGATGTTGACAGCATGGCTGCAAACATACAGCAGCACCAAAAGAGAGAGAGCTACGCACCATGGGACAGAAAAATTAACCACACAGCCATCAGAGGCAGAGCTAAAGCATTGATCTATATTTGCTTTAAAACTTGCTGGCAAGATAAACTATAAACATGTCTCCTTTTGTTAAAAGCAATATATTTTGTGTTAAGAAGAGTATTCCTGTTAGGAGAATGTGAATTGAAAATATACAAAATTATTCAATGATTTTAAAAATCATTAAAAGTCTCAGCTAGTTTTCTTAGGATGCACACACAAAGAACACAGCCTCAAAAAACACACCTTTTGAATTAAACACAGAGTGGGATTTTAAATAATTGCCAATGTTCCTCAAGTGACATTTTCCTTTATTTTTTTTTTAATTTTTTGCTTAGGATAACTACTTCATCAATAATTAGTTTGCGTAATACTGAAGAACATTCCTCTTTTAAATGATTCCTAGGAGTCATAAGAAACTTCAAAATATTGCCTAGTGCAATGTCCTTAAGCAGTGGGCTACCCTAAAGGTCTATGTGTCAGCTCTGTTAGCTATTGCTTGGTCTGCCTGTAAAAACCACTTAAAAAAATGAGACAATGCATGCAAAACATTTTGAAGAATAATAAAGCTGCCACAATTTGCAACATCACAATTAAGTTAAGCAAAATCTATAGTCTTTTAAATTCTATGCCATAATCTATAAGCACTTTTAAGTGAAACCAAAATATCTCATAGTAAAATGTAACACATTATCTCCTTGTTCCACTTTGACATAAATGTAGTCATCAACTCAACAGGCACTGACTAAGATCTCCCTCCCATTGTGCTCAGAATGCTAAAAGAAAGCTAGTATTAATGGGCTCATATATAAAGGTCTGTCACTGTTCCCTTTCTTCTTAACATAAAATATTTTGGTTGGCCTTTAATAAATACTAATACTATATATCTCTCATGTTGGAGATATGATCCTTATAGTCAAGGATTTTAAAATCTTCAAAGAGAGTGGTATATATGCAAAACAAAATAAAATAACACAGGTAAAAATCAGTCAAGCATTTGAGCATGTAGTATAGTTGCACTTGATATGATAGAATCAAATGCTGGTATTGGAATGATCGTGGATAACCGCTTCCCACCAGTATTTTATTTTCATTTAGATCACCAATTCTAATCCCTTAACAGAAACAAAAAACTGAAAATAATATTTGCTTTGTGGTGGGAATATAAAACTCAAGTATGTTTGGAAGAATGATTCTTAAAATTAGTTATACTAAAGGAAAAATAAAAATATCTATATTCCAAATCCCTGATCTAGCAATTTTTAACCTCAATAAAAAAGACTATTTCTATTCAGTAGTAACCAGAGGTTTTGATTGAGTTATGCCTCCTACAGGGAGAAATTATGAGAAACCTGGATATAAAATACTGATTTCTTTATGGTCTGAAAAAAAAATGTGTGTGGGGGAATTCTAAGGTGCAAGTGAGTTGGAACCTGTTTATAATATTTCCTCTCTCATTCAGGAAATTTTGGATTTCCAATGTATATCCCAGAAGTCACATCCCTCTAAATGAGTAAATAATATAGGCGCGGTTTTTTTTAAAAGTGCCTTGTTGTACCTAAGTGCACTGCAGGACATCTGGCACGTTTCATTCTGAAATGATGTTTATCCACAGAAACGCCATCAGTGGAAGATGTATTGAAAAGCTGAAGGTCTATTAAGGGAGTATGGGACAGCTGCATACATTCTGTATAAGGCCATGGAAATGACACAGCAATACCCCATCTGTGGCTTTGGTTCACAGAGCTTTGAATAAAAATTCAAGATCAAACTTCACTTGTTAAAGAAAAGAAGAATGCTAATAGAAAGCTAGTATTAATAGACCCATATATAAAGGTCTGTTACTGTTAGCTTCCTTCTTAATATAGGTTGTGGGATTTCTATGCCTTTAATAAATACTAATACTATATATATTCACCTTTTGATGTTATTTGAAGAACTGCTTGTGGAGAACTACAATTTGCACTTTTATAATTTGGGTCATTTGTGAATAGGCTTAAAACTTGGAGAAGTGCTAGGAAGGAGTAGGGCAGATGTTGTTCAAACTTCCCTATTTGGCCCTGCCAAGTCCTTCATTCTGGACCTACAATACCCAGCCTATTCAAAACTCAATGTCTCTTAATGGAGATTACTAATCAAGCTGATTTATGTGGTAGTTTAGGAGGTGGGGGTCATTCCTTTTTTTTTTTTTTTTTTTGGTCGTGCTATTTCTAAAGAAAGTTTAATGCTCACAAAAGCCTCAGATTGACAGCTCCACAAAATGGAAATTCACAGAACAGAAGTATCACATGTGAGAGGGATATAGCCTCCCCTTATGTTAACCTGCCAATTCACAATTTCAACCTGCAAGGATCTGCCACCAAATTCAAGAGATTAATTCAGTCCCTGTGCCTGTTCAATCCTTTGCCAATAAGGAGGCCAATTAGTTTCAACTACACTGGTTAGTTTACGTCTGTCTTTATTTTTTTCTAATGGGGGCATTTTCTCTCCATCATGTGGATGATTTTGACCCCCAATTCATTTCAGGTTACTATAAAATGGCTGTCAATCACTTAAAATCACAGCTTAATGTGAACCGAAGTCTGAGGTGAAAAGTTCAGTCATTAGCTATTGAAACCATCCAGCTCCCCATTGGGGTGGGTTTTGTAATGCTCACAGGAAAACAATAATGATAATAATATTAATAATAAGTTTGAAATAATATTACAATTCTCTATTGAAAAATAACATAGTCAACTAATTAGCAAGTCTAGTTAGCCTCAGTTAACTTATAGTCTAAAAAAATCATCAATTCAAAACTCTCCTTAACCCATGTGCATTTCTTGTATGTATTCATAAATTAAGGTATTTCGGAAAACTTTTCTTCAGTCAAGAGTTAAAATATTCAACTTATTGATATGTGACTAAAATTTCATTTTATCCTCTATTTCTAGAAGATAAATTCTCACTAACACTAATAAAAGTGCAATGTTAAAAAAAAAAAAGGGTAAAAGATCTCCTGAAGCTTCTTAAGTTAACAAATGAAAATATTCTGTGCAAATATGATGTGACTAATTCTAATATCTGGAACCCTAGAGGAGAGCACAAAGATGAAGAAACGCACAAATGATTGAAGACAAATACATTATTACTAGTACAGGCGTGTTTATTTGTCCCCCAAGGTAGAATTAGATGAAGTAATATTTTTCATTCTTCACTATCATTTATTTCTGAAAAGGAGCTATCAGAGCAGGTTTTATTAGTAGCAAGAGGAACAAAGAGTTTGAGGCATCTAAGGGACTGTATGTGATGAAGGAGGAAAGATCACAGAGGAGAGATGGATGCTAAAGCCTTCCATTGATAGCACCTCCTCATTGAATAAAGTATCTACCATGCCCGAAATACTCTACCGGGCACAAGGCTAATGTGGTTTACACACTTGAAACAAATACTGGGTCTCAAAACAGCATGCTAGCAATTCTAGATAAAAAATTATACTGTAATATTTTATAAAAATATGTATCTGAGCAATTCATATTTATCTCCACCAAATACAGAAATTTCAAATTTCTTCTATTTTTTCCTGTGATCTACATATTCAGAGGTTCAGGACTCCAATTTTCCCTAGTCTACCCCTAGAGGGCAGTAGAAAATACAGAAATACGTACTTTGGTGGCTAAAAAAGGAGGGTAAACAATTTTTAAAAAGGCAAGCAAATTAATAATATGGCATTTTTAAGGGCTGACAGCCACTTTTATATGTATAAATCCTCAAAAAGTATTAGGTTTGTTCATAAGCCAAAACATTTGATAGTATCTGTACTATAGTCTACTACAGACATAGTTATCAATACTTAGGACAACATCCACATAGTATAGCTTAAGTAGTCGGAACTCCAATCAAAACCCACTCCAAAAAAAAATATTTTTGAGTATACATGAATAACATTTTTTACTTCTTTCAAATTTAATAATATAAGTATTCATATAAAGACCTCTAGCTTAAAATGACACTGACAATCACTGGCATTGTTAATAATACTATAAATAATAAATCTGCTTTATACCTAAAGGAGTTAGAAAAACAAAGAAACAAAGCCTAAAGCTGAAGGAAGTAAATAACAAAGATTAGAGCAGAAATAAATGATACTTCAACAACAACAACAAAGCAAATTAAAAAATAATAAAACAGGTCAATGAAATGAGGAGCTGTTTTAAAATAATAATAACAATAATAATTATAATGAAATTGATAAATATCTAGCCAAACTTATCAAAAAGAAAAGAGAGGGACCCCTCAGTGGTTCAGTTGGTTGAGTGTCTGACTCTTGATTTCAGCTCAGATCATGATCCCAGAGTCATGAGAATGAGCCCCACACTGGGCTCCACAGTGAGCATGGAACCTGCTTAAGATTCTCTCTCTCTCCCTCTGTCCCTCACCCTGACTCTCTTTCTGTTTCTAAAAGAAAAAAAAAGAAAGAAAAGAGAAAGAAACCAAATAAATCACAAATGAGAGTGGAAAAATAACAACCAACACCACAGAAATGCAAACAATTGTAAGAAAATATTATGAAAAACTAGTGCCAACAAACTGGACAAGCTGGAAGAATTGCATAATTCCCTAGAAACATATAAACTATCAAAACTGAAACAGGAAGAAGTAGAAAACTTGAAAAGACTGATCACCAGCAAAGTAATTGAATCAGTAATCAAAAAACTCTCAACAAACAAGAGTCTAGGGCCAGATAACTTCACAAGTAAATTCTAACAAACATTTAAAGAAGAGTTAATATTTATCTTCTGAAACTATTCCAAAAAATAGAAAAGGACGGAAAACTTCCAAATTCATTCTATGAGGCCAGCATTACCCTGATACCAAAACCAGATAATGACTCCACTAAAAAAGAGAATTATAGGCTAATATCCCTGATGAACATGGATGAAAAAATATCCAATAAAATACTAGCAAACCTAATCCAATAATACATTTAAAAAGTCATTCACCATGATCGAGTGGGATTTATTCCTGGGTTGCAAGTATGGTTCAGTATTTGCAAATCAATCAATATGATACACCACATTAAAAAAAAAAAAAAAAGAATCAGAACCATCTGATCATTTCAATAGGTGCAGATAAAGCATTTGACAAAGTACAACATCCATTCATGATGAAAACCTTAAGCAAAGTAGGTTCAGAGGGAACATCCATCAACATCATGAAAAGGCCATATACAAAAAATCCACAGCTAATATCATCCTCAATGGGGAAAACCTGAGAGCTTTTCCTCTATGGTCAGGAACAAGACAGGGATGTCAACTCTCACCAGTTATTTAACATAGTAATGAAAGTCTTAGACACAACAATAAACAACAAAATGAAATAAAAAGCACCCAAATCAGCAAGGAAGAAGTCCAACTTTCACTATATGCAGATGACATGATTTGTGTTAGGAAACATGAAAGACTCCACCAAAAAATTGATAGAACTGGTGAACAAATTCAGTAAAGTTACAGAATACAAAATCAATATACAGAAATCTTTTGCATTTCTACAGACCAATAATGAAGCAGTAGAAAGAGAAATTAAGGAATCAATCTTATTTCCATTTACACCAAAAACAGTAAGATACCTAGGAATAAACCTAACAAAAGAGGTAAAAGTCCTGTATGCTGAAAATGATAAAACTCTGATGAAAGAAATTGAAGATGACACAAAGAAATGGAAAAACATTCCATGTTCATGGACTGGAAGAACAAATATTGTTAAGATGTCTATACTACCCAAGGCAATCCACACATTTAATGTAATTTCTATCAAAATACCAACAGCATTTTTCACAGAGCTAGAACAAGCAATCCTAAAATTTGTGTGGAACCACAAAAGATCCTGAATAGCCAAAGCAACCTTGAAAAAGAAAAACAAAGCTACAGGCATCACAACTACAGACTGTAAGCAATAGTACAAAGTTGTAGTAATCAAAACAGTATTTGTACTGGCACAAAAACAGACACATAGGTCAACAGAACACAACAGAAAACCCAGAAATGAATCCACAACTATAGTCAATTAATCTTTTACAAAGCAAGAAAGAATACCCAATGGGAAAAAGTCTCTCCAACAAATGGCTTTGGGAAAACTGGACAGCAACATGCAAAAGAATGAAACTGGACCACTTACACCATACACAAAAATAAATTCAAAGTGGACTACAGACCTAAATGTGAGACCTGAAACCATAAAAATCCTAAAGGAGAACACAGGCAGTAACCTCTTTGATATTGGCCATAGCATCTTCTTTCTAGATCTGTCTCCTGAGGCAAGGGAAATTAGAACAAAAGTAAATTATTGGGACCTCATCAAAATTAAAAGCTCTGCACAGCAAAGGAAACAAACAACAAAACTAAAAGGTAACCTACAGAATGGCTATTTGCAAATGACATATCTAATAAAGGGTTAGTATCCAAAAAATATTTAAAAAACTTATAAAACTCAACATCCCAAAAAATGAATAATCCAATCAAAAATGGGCAGAAGACATGAATAGACATTTTTCCAAAGATAACATACAGATGGCCAACAGACGCATGAAAAGATGCCCAACATCACTGATCATCAAAGAAATACAAATCAAAACAGTAATGAGATATCACCTCACACCTGTCAGAATGCCTAAAAGCAACAACACAAGAAACAGGTGTTTGTGAGGATGCGGAGAAAAGGGAACCCTCTTGCACTGTTGGTGGGCATGCAAACTGGTGCAGCCACTCTGGAAAACAGTTTGGAGTTTCCTCAAAAAGTTAAATATAGGGGCACCTGGGTGGCTCAGTCGGTTGAGAGTCTGACTTCAGCTCAGGTCATGATCTCACGGTTTGTGAGTTCAAGCCTCACGTCAGGCTCTGTGCTGTCAGCTTGGAGCCTGAGGCCTGCTTCAGATTCTGTGTCTCCTTCTCTCTCTGCCCCTCCCCAACTTGTGCTCTGTCTCTCTCTGTCTCTCAAAAATAGATAATGTAGGGGCGCCTGGGTGGCGCAGTTGGTTAAGCGTCCGACTTCAGCCAGGTCAAGATCTCGCGGTCCGTGAGTTCAAGCCCCGCGTCAGGCTCTGGGCTGATGGCTCAGAGCCTGGCGCCTGTTTCAGATTCTGTGTCTCCCTCTCTCTCTGCCCCTCCCCCGTTCATGCTCTGTCTCTCTCTGTCCCAAAAATAAATAAACATTGAAAAAAAAATAGATAATGTAAAAAAAAATTTTTTAAGGTAAATATAGAACTACCCTATGATCTAGCAATTGCACTACTACTTATTTTTTACCCAAGGAATACAGAAAACCTAATCCAAAGGAATACATACACTCTGATGTTTATAACAGCATTATATACAATAGCCAAATTATCTATTGACTGATGGATGGATAAAGAAGATGTGGTATACATATAATGGAATATTTTATTCAGCCATTAAAATGGCAAGCCATTAAAATCTTGCCATCTGCAAAGAGATAGACACATCTAGAGACCATAATGCTAAGAGAAATATGTCAGAGAAAGACAAATACCATATGATTTCACTCATGTGGAATTTAAGAAACAAAACAAATAAGGAAAGGGGGAAAAAAGAGAGAGAGAGAGGTAAATCAAGAAAGAAACTCTTAACTATAGAGAATAAACTGATGGTTACCAGGGAAAAGGTGGGTAGGGAGATGGGTTAAATAGGTGATGGGGATTAAGGAATGCACTTGTTCCCATGAGCACTAGGTGTTGTACAGAAATGTTGAATCACTACATTATACACCTGAAACTAACATTACACTGTACGTTAACTGAGATTTCAATAGAAACTTAAAAAATAATAAAGAATATTTAGAAACCAGCCTCCCCCTGACAAACATAATGGTCCTATCTCTGTACTTGGAAAAATTTAATAAAACTATCAAACTGTAAACAATAATAATAATAATTACACATTTCTAGTATGTCTTTGGATGGAATTTAGGTATAAGTTTTTTAACTAATTATAACGAATTTTGAACCTTAGTAAAAAGTTGCAAAAATAATACAAAAATTTCCATATACACTCACCCAATGTCCCCTGAAGTTAACATCTTATGTAGTCATAGTACAATTACCAAATCCAGGACATTGCCATTTGTATAATACTAACTAAACAACAGAACTTATTCAAATTTTACTGTTTTTTTCACTAATGTTTTTTTTCTGTCCTAGAATCCTATCTAGAAACCCAATTTGCATTTAGCTGTTTCCCTCCTTTGTCTCCTCCAATCTGTAATTGTTCCTCAGTCTTTCCTTGTATCAAATGACCACAGATGGGATATCATGTTCCATTCAGTGCATCAAATCTGGGGTTCCTGTTGCTGATATGATTCATAACTAGTTATGCTAATTTGATCACTTGGTTAAGGTGGATGTCTAAGGTTTTTAAAGCTAGAAATTTAATTCTTCTTACTTTTAAATCAAAATACACAGCCTTTTAGATTTATTTAAGAATAGAAGCCTTCATACTATCAGCCAAAAGCATAATATCGACACTAGTTACTCCTAGGTGGGCTTATTAAGAGAAAAAGAGATTTTACTCATGTAAATGTTATTGTTTATACTTAGCTATATTTGTATGACCTGAAAGCACTTCTTCAATATAAGGACATATATCCCCTCAGATCATTGCTACATGTGCATTATATCACTCCAGTCATGATGCTTTTTGCCTGTTTGCTCTCCTAGGTCAGCTCAGAATTTTCCAGAACCAGACAAAAAAGAAAAGTGAGCTTCAACTCATGTTCTCTAGGGTTCCCTTGGGTGGCATAATTTCCCCTCTCAGGTGGGGAGAACAGTTCAATGGGAAATATCATTAGTTCAAGGGATCTCCACCTGAAACCAAAACAATGGATTGGCTCTGGAGACCCAAAACAACCCTTAGAGATGGAAAGTGGGTATGAGACACCTGTTCTAGGTGCTAGAAAATCTCTGAGAAGATGCCCAACAGATCCTTCAGGCTGTGTCAGCAATCATTACCCTCTCTGGTCCTCTAGGGTACCTCTAGTAGAATTACTATCTCCTATGCTCTTTTTTTTTTTTTAGTTTATTTATTTATTTTGAGAGAAAGAGAGAAATGGAGGAGCAGAAAGAGAGAGGGAGAGAGAGAATTCCAAGCAGGCTCTGTGCTGTCAGTGCAGACCCTGATACAGGGGTCAATCTCACAACCATGAGACCTGAGCCAAAATCAAAAGCCAGACACTTAACCAACTGAGCCACCCAGACACTCATCCTACACTCTTTATTATCGAGTCCTGATGTAATGTACACTGTGAAGAATGCTCTGACTTCCTACATCAGACTTTCTACATCAGAAAGAAGCAATAGCTCCTTCCATTATAGTCCTACTTCACTTTACCCCCTTCCACCATTCTAGCACTTTTTTTTCACAACTTTCTTTCCTCACTATTCTGTGAGTTCTTTAAGGCTATGGATGTGGGACATATTCATATTGGTCTCCCCAGTGCCACCAAGCATTGTTCCTGGAACATGCTAACATTCAATAAATGATTGCCATGGCATATAGCTGTCTCTTGGTTACACATGGTTCAATCAATTTGGGATACTAGAGAAGATTCTTTTAGCCTCTGTGAATAGGATAATATTGAAAGAAAATCCCGTTGAAACAGTCAAGTCATCTGAGGCTTCTAAAAGTAAAGATGAATAACTTTCCACACAATACTTCTTTTATTTTTCCCCTTAAGCTTAATTTTAAAGTCCCATAAAAGCATAGCAAGCTTTGTTCCACTTGAGATTCAATAGAAAATCAAGAATAGAAAGGATGAAAGGCAACCGATTTACTTTAGCTATTAATTATAGAGGCTAAAGGAAAATATGGCTTCCTTTTCTTATAAAGTACATTAATATACTTCCTTAATCAGGCAGAAAGCTGGATTTGGCCACTACTTAAATAGCTATAGGCACTGTCTCTCTGCCATGCTCTGGATCTTACAGTTGGGAACAGGGAGAGGGAACAAAAAACTCATAGAATCTCTGCTGAGAAGGCAGGTGAGAGCAAGAACAGAAACCTTAGCAAGGAGAAACAGAGATACCTCAGAATGACTCTGGAATTGCTCCTACAGGTTAAGACTCTAGGAGGTTGACTTTAATTCACATTTAACCTATATTCATAGGTATTATTTCCAAATCAGGTGTCCAGCTGGGAGAGAACTATAGTTGACAATGAGAAATTAATTAATTGAAAAGGATTTTCATTTTAGGGCATTTTGTGAGCTTTTTTTTGTTTGGAGATGAAAGAAAGATTATTGAAAGCCAAAATTCATGCATACAGATGTTGATTCAGATCATTTTTTTCAAGCATCTTTCTTCCCAGTTAACTCTATCTCTTACTTTTCCAACCACCTTCTTTTCCCTTTTCCATTGGATTATCCATCCCTTCCACTCATCCCAGTAACCATTCCACCTCTCATTCAATTCAAATCATCCTATCTCAAATTTAAAAATCAGATGCCATTTAAAGCCCTTTATATGCCCTCTCACTGTGCTATCTGCTGAGAATACAAAGAGCAACATAGTCTCTAAATTCCAGAGTGCTTAATCCTCTCAATAGACGCAGAGAAAGCATTTGACAAAATACAGCATCCTTTCTTGATAAAAAATGCTGAAGAAAGTAGGGATAGAAGGATCATACCTCAACTCAAGATCATAAAAGCCATATATGAAAGACCCACCACTATTATCATCCTCAATGGGGAAAAACAGAGCTTTTCCCCTAAGGTCAGGAACACAACAGGGATGTCCACTCTCGCTACTGTTATTCAACATAGTATTGGAAGTCCTAGCCTCAGCAATCAGACAACAACACAAAGGAATAAAGGGCATCTAAATCAGCAAGGAGGAAGACAAACTTTCACTCTTCACAGACAACATGATACTCTATATGGAAAACCCAAAAGATTACACACACACACACACACACACACACACACACACACACACACCAACTCCTAGAACTGATCCACGAATTCAGCAAAGTCACAGGATATAAAATCAATGCACAGAAATTGATTGCAATTCAAGAAATCAAAGAATCTATACCATTTACAATTGCACCAAAAACCATAAAATACCTAGGAATAAACCTAACCAAAGAAGTGAAAAACCTATACACTGAAAACTATAGAAAGCTTATGAAAGAAATTTAAAAAGACACAAAAAAATGGAAAAAGATTTCATGTTCATGGACTGGAAGAACAAATATTGTTAAAATATTGATACTACCCAAAGCAATCTATATATTCAGTGCAATCCCTGTCAAATAACACCAGCATTCTTCACAGAACAGAAACAATCCTAAAATTTGTATGGAACCACAAAAGACGCCGAATAACCAAATCAATCCTGAAAAAGAAAACCAAACCTGCAGGCATCCCAATCCCAGTCTTCAAGATGTATTACAAAGCTGTAATCATCAAGACAGTATGGTACTGGCAAAAAAAACCACTTAGATCAATGGAACAGAATAGAGAACCCAGAAATGGACCCACAAATGTATGGCCAACTAATCTTTGACAAAGCAGGAAAGAATATCCAATGGAATAAAGATAGTCTCTTTAACAAATGGTGCTGGGAGAACTGGGCAGCAACATGCAGACAGTCTCTTCAGCAAATGGTGCTGGGAAAACTGGACAGCAACATGCAGAAAAATGAACCGGGACCACTTTCTTACACCATACACTAAAATAAATTCAAAATGGATGAAAGACCTAAATGTAAGATGGGAAGCCATCAAAATCATAGAGGAGAAAGCAGGCAAAAACCTCTTTGACCTTGGAGCCAGGAACTTCTTACTCAACATATCTCCAGAGGCAGGGGAAACAAAAGCAAAAATTAACAATTGGGACCTCATCAAGATAAAAAAGCTTCTGCACAGTGAAGGAAACAATCAGAAAACTAAAAGGTAAACCAATGGACTGGGAGAAGATATTTGCAAATGACATATCAGATAAAGTGTTAGTATCCAAAATCTATAAAGAACTTATCAAGCTCAACACCCAAAAAACAAATGACCCAGTGAAGAAATGGGCAAAAGATATGAATAGATGCTTTTCCAAAGAAGACATCCAGATGGCTAACAGACACATGAAAAGATGCTCAACTTCGCTCATGATCAGGAAAATACAAATCAAAACCACAATGAGATACCACCTCACACCAGTCAGAATGGCTAAAATTAACAACTCAGGCAACAACAGATGTTGGTGAGAATGAGGGAAAGAGGATCTCTTTTACACTGCTGATGGGAATGCAAACTGGTGCAGCCACTCTGAAAACAGTATGGAGGTTCCTCAAAATAATCCTATGACCCAAAAATTGCACTACTAGGTATTTATCCAAAGGATACAGGCGTGCTGTTTCAAAGGGGCACATGTACCCCAGTATTTATAGCAGTGCTACCAACAATAGCCAAATATGGAAAGAGCCCAAATGTCCATCAACAGATGAATGGATAAAGAAGATGTGATATATATATACAATGGAGTATTACTCAGCAATCAAAAAGAATGAAATCTTGCCATTTGCCACAATGTGGATGGAACTAGAGGGTATTATGCTAAGTGAAATTAGTCAGACAAAACAAAAACAAATTATCATATGACTTCACTCATATGTGGAATTGAAGATACAAAACATATGAACATAAGAGAAAGGAAACAAAAATAATATAAAAACAGGGAAGGGGACAAAACATAAGAGACTCTTAAATACGGAGAAAAAAATAGGTTGCTGGAAGGGTTGTGGGTGGGGATGGGCTAAATGCGTAAGGCTAAGCATTCAGTAAGACACTTGTTGGGATGAGCACTAAGTGTTATACATAGGGGATGAATCACTGAAATCTACTCCTGAAATCATTATCGCACTATATGCTAACTTAGATGTAAATTAAAAAATAAAATAAATTAAATAAGTAAGATAAATTCCAGAGTGCTTACAAATCTCACTAGCAAAATGAACTTCTCCTCTTATACAGTGAGCCAGAACGATAGCATACGGACATTAACACAGAGGACTATGAGAGAACAGAAGCAGGAATCACTAACTTAAAGAAATAACTCCAAAACCTAAAAGCTACTAATGAAGTGATATTAAACTTACACAGAATAATAAGAGGGAAGAGAAAAGCTATTCCAAGAGCCTTATACTTACCAGAAATCTATAGCTCTTTTTTTAAGCTTTTATTCTATAGATTTCCAAAAAGAAAAAAGAAAAATAAATCTGCTGCACCTTTAATCTTCTAGAATATGCACCTTTAAGTAAAGGAAAAGGTAAAAAAGTAGGAAAAGGTGAAGGTTACATCTGCCCTCCCTTAAAATATGCAGTTGTTCCATACTAGTATTTTTAGACCTAAAACCTTCAGGTAGGAGAACTGGGTAATAGGTGTTAACTCTTCTGAAATGCTGGCTCCACAACTGGCACACACTCACACAACCTGCATTATTGTTGGGATAAATACTGTTCGATACCTGTAAAGATTTTGGAGTCAGTTTGCGTGGGCCGTCACTAACCCATGATTATGACTAAAGCTATCCTTACCCTCAGGGGTTACGTTGTTAAGCTATTTACTACATTTTTTTCCTGACTTATTTTTGGATTAAACTCCTTGGTATGTTCTCTTACACAGTGCAGGATTTTGAATCTACATGAAGTCTCTTCAGTGAGAACAGTGGCAGTGCCACATTTTACAGTTATTCTGCTTCAGTAGAACGGACTTTTGTCAATCAGCTTTTGCATTTCAGATTCCAAAGACTAATTATGTATTTTATAATAAATTAGCAATTTACTAAAAGTATTACTTGGTACAGATAAGAGTTGCCTCCAAATTTTGCTAGTCAGGCAACTTTTTAAATTTTGCATCTGTGTTTTAAAGTTTAACACAAAATTCAAGTTCATAATTCTGCATTAAGACTTCCCTAATCAGCATTCTGAGTCTTTTAGGCAAAGACAAAATGTGCATTTCTGCATTTTAAAACTTAAACATTTAATTAACTACATTTATTTGAAGTCACCAGAACTCTCATCACGTCATGTCCACTAAACATATATGATACCACTTTAATGGCTCAGAATATTCTATGTGTGTGTGTAATCAGTTTCAATTAATAATATACATAAATATCTCAAGGAAGAATCACAATGAATTTTGTGCAAAGCAATATTAAGTAAAAATTTATGAAAAGCCAAAGACGATCATATAAAGTATTACAGTTGAATAAAATTTGATTTATTTATCCTAACCTCTCCCAAAAATGTCTTGAGTTAAAAAAAAAACTGAAGCAAAAAAGACCATATTGATCATTGTTGAAGTTGTATGATAGATTCATGAAGTTCATTATGTTGTCTTTTCTTCATTTGTGCATATATTTGAAATTTTCCATTATAAACAGAAAAAAAAGCAAATATTTTTCAAATACATATATAGTACTTCCACTTCTGGCAAGATTCTATAGATTCATTTTTCCTTATTCCTAATCTTATGTACAACTGAAAATCCTGCACATTATATATGTACATATAATAAATGTAAGAAAATGGTAGTAAAAAGATGGCAGAATCCTAGGAACATTGGAAGCTGAGCAACAGTACAGTACTGGGTCTCCTGAATTTTCTTTTTGCCTCATATACACCAGACTTGCAGATGAAGAAGCTAGAAACTTAGAAGCACAAACAGGTGCAGATCAAAAAGCCCCCCAAAAAAGCTACTCTCTCTAGGAAAATGACAACAAAATGGGCAATCAAGCAAGTCAAAATTTTTAGATAATAATACCCTACTGCAGCCACACACCACAAAGAAACACTGTGCCTCCAAGAACCAGGAGAATGCCAAATTGAATGAAAGAAAGACAACCAAAAGGTGCCAACACTGAGTTAACAAAGAGGTTAAAATTAAATAACAAAGATTTTAAAGCACACTTGACAAAAATGCTTCAACATGCAATTACAAACATGCTTAAAACAAATGAAAAAAATTTTCAGCAACACAGTATCAGGGTTTTTTTAAATGGAAATTTTAGAACTGAAAAATATGAAAACTAGAATAAAAAACTCAGATGGGTTCAGAATGTAAGGGATGAAGGAAAGATCCAGTGAAGTGGAAGAAAGAGTGATAGAAATTTCCAAGTCTGGCTGTGGCCACAGTGGCAGAGGTTAGAGTGACACAACCACAAACTAAGGAATGCCAACAGCCATTGGAGGCTGGAAGAGTCAAGGAACACATTTCTCCCTTGCATCCCTACAGGAAGCACAAACCTGCCAGTACCTTGATTTCAGACTTCTGGCCTCCAGAACTATAAGGGAATATAAATTTCTATTGTTTTAAGCCACCAAACTTATGGGAATTTGGTACAGCAGCCACAAGAAATTAACACAGCAGAATATACTTTCTTATCAAGTACATATGAAACATTCTCCAGGACAGACCATATACTAGGCCACAAAATGACACTTGATAATTTTAAAAGGACAGAAATTGTACAAAGTATGTTCTCTTACCTCCATGGAACAAATTAGAAATAAGTAACAGAAATAAATTTGAAAGACTCAAAAATACATGGAAATTAAACAACACACTCCTAAATAACTACTAGATGAAAGAAATCAAAAGGGAAATTAGAAAATACTTTCATATGAATGAAAATCCAGATAAAACATAACAAAACTTATGGAATGGAGTTAAAGTAGTGCTTAGAGATAAATGCATAGCTGTAAATATCCATATTAAGAAAGAAGAAAAAGGCAGCCAGTTAACTCAGTTGGTTAAAGCATGGTGCTAATAAAAAAGAAGGAAAATCTCAAATCAATAAATTAACCTTCTACCTAGAGATACTAGGGGAAAAAAGGCAAAATATACCTAAAATAAGCAGACAAAAAGGAAATAATAAAGATTAGAATGGAAATTAACCAAGAATAGAAAATTTTTAAAAAATCAGTGAAACTGATTATTAAAAAAATTAAGAAAACTGAAAAACTTTAACTAAATTGACCAAAAACATAGAAGACTCAAATTACTAGAATTAGAAATGAAAGTGACAACATTAATATTGCCCTACAGAAATAAAATGTAATAAAAGGAATACTAAGAGCAACTGTACTCTTAACAAATTAGTGCAGTGTAGGTGAAATGTTCAAGTCCCCAAAAGACACAAATACTGAAACTGACATGAAGTAATACATAATCTGAACAGACCTACAACAAATAAAGAGATTGCATTAGTAATCAAAAACCTAATCTCGGGGCGCCTGGGTGGCGCAGTCGGTTAAGCGTCCGACTTCAGCCAGGTCACGATCTCACGGTCTGTGAGTTCGAGCCCCGCGTCGGGCTCTGGGCTGATGGCTCGGAGCCTGGAGCCTGTTTCCGATTCTGTGTCTCCCTCTCTCTCTGCCCCTCCCCTGTTCATGCTCTGTCTCTCTCTGTCCCAAAAATAAATAAACGTTGAAAAAAAAAAATTTTTTTTAAAAAAAAACCTAATCTCAAAGAAAATCCCAGGCCCAGGCAGCTTTATTTTGACTTCTACCATACATTTGAAGAAAAATTAATAACAATTCTTCATAAACTGTTCCAAGGAAGATGAAAGGAAGAAGCACTTCCCAACTGGTTTCATGGTTTTATTGTGATACCAAAAACTGACATAGTCCCTGATTTCACAGTAACAGTCCTTCAAGGGAAGGGGCCATTAATCAAGCAAAGCACGCAACATGATGTAAATTTACAAAGCCGATTAGCACTTTTAAGGACTGAAATCAACTACCATCAGTGTGGGTAATAACTGTTACTAGGTGGAAGAAAAAAAACTACCAACCAAAATCTTTTATAAATATGGATGTAAAATGCTCAATAAAATATTAGCAAACTGAATCTAGCAACATATAAAAAGAACTAGACATCATGACTAAGAGGAACTGAAAACATACAAAGCACATTCTGCAGCTACCATGGAATCAAACTGGAAATCAATAACTGAAGCATAATAACAAAATTTACAAACATTTAAAAACTAAACAACACACTTCTGAAGTATTTGTGGTTCAAATAGGAAATTTCAAGGGATAAAATATATATTTATCTGAATGAAAATTAAAATACAATATATGAAAATCTGTAGAACACAGCTAAAGTAGTATTAAGAGGAAAATTTATAACCCCAAATGCATATATTAGAAAAAATGAAAATCTCAAGTCAGTAATCTAAGCTCCCACTTCTAGAACTTATAAAAAGATAGCAAAATAAACTCAAAACCAGCAGAGAGAAGAAAATAATAAGAGCAGAAATCAATAAAATTGAAAACAAAACACAATATAGAAAATGAATGAAACAAAGAACTGTTTCTTTGAAAAGATCAATAAAATTGGCAAACATCTACAAGACCAACAAAGAAAAAAGAAAAGACATACGTTGTCAACATCAGTAAGGAAACAAAGGATATCACTACAGACTCTAAAGACATCAAAAGGGTAATAATATTACAAAGAATTTTATAAACAGAAAATTGACAATGTAGACAAGAAGGACCATTTTTTTGAAAACCACAATTTATTAAAACTCACCCAAATAGAAATAGGTACTATAAATAGCCCTATAACTATTAAGGAAATTGAATTCACAATTTAAAACATTCGCCAAAAAATTCCAAAACCGAATGGTTTCACTGGAGAATTCTACTAAATCTCTAAAAAAAAAAAAAAAAAAATGAATACTAATGCTAAACAATCTCTTCCAGAAAATAAAAGAGGTAACATTTCCCAATTCATTCTATGAAGTCAATGTTATCTTGATAGCAAACAGAGAAAGACATTACCAAGGTTAAACCAATATTCCTCATGAATACAGATACAAAAATCTTTAACAAAATTTTAGCAAATAAAACTCAACAATATATAAAGAATTATACACCATTGTCAAGTGAGGTTCATTCTAGGGTCTCAGGATTGGTTCAATATTCAAAATCCAATAACTGCTTATCCACCACATTAAGAATAATCACAGGATTAGAGCACCTGGGTGGCTCATTTGGTTAAGTATCCAGCACTCAATTTTGGCTCATGTCATGATCTCACAGTTCATGGAATAGAGCCGTTTCAGTCTCTGTGCTGACGAAAGGAGCCTGCTTGGGATTCTCTCTCTCCTTCTCTCTCTCTGCCCCTCCCCTGCTCATGTTCTCTTTCTATCTATCTCAATAAATAAACTTAAAAAAAAAAGAAAAAGAAAAATCACAAGACCACATCAACCAATGCAGGGAAAGCATTTGACACTGTTCATCACTCATTTAAAATAATAGTAAAAAAACCCTCTCAGAAAAATAAGAACAGAGGAGGATTTACTGAACTTGATAAAGAGCATCTATATAAAAAAGAAAACAAAACAAGCTATAGCTCACATTACACTTAATGAAAAGTCTGAATGCTTTCCCTCTGTATCAGGAGTGAGGCAAGGATGTCTACTGTAACAACTTTTATTCAACACATGCTACAAATTATATCCAGTACAATAAGGCAAGAAAAGGAAATGAAGGCATCCAGATCAATAAGGAAGAAAGAAAACTGTTCTTAATTGCCAAAAACATGATTGTGTACATAAAAGATCTCAAGGAATCTACCAAAAAAAAAAAACCCTGCTAAAATGAATAAGTGAGTTCAGCAAGGTCATAGGATATAAGCTAAACATAGGAAAAAAAAAAGCCTAATTTTATTTCTATGCACTAATAATGAACACATGGACAAGATTTTTAAAATAACACCATTTATATCCAGACCAAAACGATGTAAATACTTAGGTGTACATCTAGAACATGTATAGGACTATACTATTCTATATTCTATATCTTGGCTGTATCAAAGTCAATATCCCAGTTAAGATAATATAGTTTTGCAAGATGTTACCATTGGGGAATGCTAGGTAAAGCATACACCGATCTCTGTGTATTATTTCTACAACTGTATGGGAATGTATAATTTTCTATAAAAAAAAAAAAAGTGTAATTTTAAGAGGTGCCAGGGTGGCTCAGTCAGTTAAGCGTCTGACTCTTGATCTCAGCTCAGGTCATTGTGATCTGCACAGACAGCACAAAGACTGCTTGGGATTCTCTCATTCTCTCTCTCTCTGCCCCTCTCCTGCTTGCCCATGCTCACTTGCTCTCTCTTCTCTCTCTCTCTCTCTCTCTCTCAAAATAAATAAACTTCAAAATAAAGGAATAATTTTTAAAAATGGTATGTAGAAAGTTGGCACTGCACACTTCTAGATGCTCTTCTCTAAGCTCTGTCTGATATTTCTAGAGGAATACTAACTTTTGTAAAACCTGGATATAAATCCTAGTTCTGCCATTCATTCATCTTCATCTGTAAACTAGGTATAAAATAATAATGCCTGCCTCAGAAGATTGTTTTTAGGACAAAGTAAGACTATGTAAGTGCCTGGTAGTAAACTTAAATGTAAAATTAATGAAGTGTGGATGGCCTGGGTGACTCAGTTGATTAAACCTCTGACTCTTGATTTCAGGGTCTTGAGTTCAAGACCACACTGGGCGTGGAGCCTACTTAATAAATGAATGAATGAATTAATGAAATAAATAAATAAATAAATAAATAAATAAATAAATAAATAAATACAGTGTTTTGCAAGAAGAGTGAACCTTCAATATAATGACAGCATGATTATGTTGATTATACTGACCACCTCCCTTAGGAATTTCTTTCTTCTTATCACACTATGTTTCTTAAACCATTATCCTGCCCTCTCTTTTATGACATTGTCTGCTTCCAATCATTTATCTGGTCCACCAACCAAGATATTCATACTCCTGATACATTTTCACCTATCCTCCAGCCTGCTTTTATTCCTACATCCTCTATAGGCATTAATATCCTTTTAGTTGCCAAATCCGGAATCACTGCAGAGATTGTAAACTGACAGCTACAGACTTAATCCAGGTGGAAGATAAATTTTGACTAAGTCATACAGGTTTGTCTGTTGTTTTTAAATTAGTTACCATCATTTCAAAACGAGTGGATTTTATATGAAAAGCCAAATTTAAAACTCCTTTTGGAAAACAGAATACAATATAAGGTAGCACAGGGCACATTTTTAAATGGCAGAAATTCACTGAAACCTCAAGGCAACTGCCTTCTTTAAACCAGACATGTGCTCTACAATTTACCACAATCTCTACCACTCCCTAGTGTATTTCATATGGTCCAATAACTAAATTAATTACCTGTGTTCCTTTAATTGTTTGAATTTGTAATCTCCATAAGAGGGTCTTTTGGACACCCCTTAGTACATAGACCATCAGAATGAGCTAGTTACATACAGTTCCTTTAAATTCTCCCATCTGACCTTGGAGGCTCCAACTACTAACCTGGTTCAGGTTCTAAGCATCTCCCTTTTGGACCACTAAAAAGTGATTCTCCGTGTTTCCCATTTCTTTCCTATTCAATCTATTCCCTATACTGCCTCCAGAGTTATTTTCTTCAAAACACACCAAAAATACAGTATGCTATGTTTGTGTGAACAAGTACTCTGAAACTAGAACCCTGGGTTCAACTATCACCTCTTTTACTCACTCGCTGTGAACGTAGACTTCAGCTTTAGAAATGTTGAATTTGTAGTCCATATGAGCTATCAGTGAAGATAACCAGCAAGCTTTGGAACACGAAGAACAAAAGTAAGAGTAGTTTTTTTAAAAACAATGAAGTGAAGTGAAGTGAAATGAAATGAAATGAAATGAAATGAAATGAAATGAAATGAAATGAAATGAAATAAAAGTAATAATAGTTTTGGTTAATAAAAGAGTGGCATAGGAGTCCAAAGCATTTGAGGATAGAGAAGAGCAGGTACTAGGTAATGTCAGAGGCAATTATAAACTCTGCCTTTGGACAGTTAAATGCCACCTATATGCCCATCTCTATCCCTGTCCACATATATCTTTGGGTTTTGCATCAATATTGTTATTATTTATGATAGTGTTGATGATGATGATGATGATGATGATGATGATGATGATGTAGGATGCAATAAAGTTTCTAAAGGCCTTTTATGAGTGCTATCTCACTTGGTCTTCACAAGAAATCTATCAGAAATATAGAAATACTAATCCCATTTTACAGATGAGTAAACAAGATTTAAAGGGTTAAATAGCTTCCCCATATACAACTTCAACTAGTGACAAAGTACATCTTAAACATATATTCTGATTCTTAAGCCTTAACCATATCCATACTATTAGGTTCAATGTTCAACCTAAGGATATAGCCAGAAAAGTGGTTGTCTTTCACTAAATCACCAATTTAAACTAATCTATTTTCGTGAAAGGAAATTGGGTTCAACATAACTTATTTGGAGATTCTCATTGAATAATTAAATAAACTGTATTATAAATACGCATACAATATATGTATTATAAAACACAAATTTTAAAAACCCAAGGAGTGCGCCAAATATTCTGGGTTTTAATCCCAACTCTACCATCTAGCGGCTGTGAAATTTTAGGCAGGTTATCTAATCTCTGAGATCCAGGATTCTGATCTGTAGACTGGAGATAATAGTATCTACCTACTTCACTGGGTTGTTATAAAGCATCAGTGATTTAATACCTATAAACTCCTTAGAACAATTATTATTATCGTTAAATTAAAAAATACTATCATATGCCCATTTTATTAGTCCTCAAGAATTTTGTTCTCTCGATAACACAAAATTATATTCTTATATAATAAAGAAGATGATAAACAAAATGTTAGGCTAAGTCTGTAGAAGGAACAAAATTTCCCAAACTCTCATTCACAGATGAACAGTGATACTAGAACTTCAGCAGACTAACCATGTTGTTTTCTGATTTATATTCAAAAGCCACAGCCCTAAATGATCACTACTGAAATTAAGTTGTCATGCCTTTTCATAAAGTAAGTTTTAAGAAGAAAAACAAACGTTATCATGTGCCTTTAAGCACAATGCAAGTGATCTTTATAAACTAACAGGCATAAACTCTCCAAGTGACTCAAATTTCAACATTTGGTGGTGTCAGTACATTTTCTGTAGACATTAAAAGGATCTGAGATGCAGATAAGTGTATGAGACACATAAAAAAGGCACTTCTATGGGGAGAATTTAAGCTTACCTCTTTTAGCTTTAAACATAAAAAGCGCAGAAAGCAGCAATCATTTTTAAATGAATTACCCTTTTCATATTTGAGGATTTATTGAACTGTAATGAATTAATTCAATTTAGATGTTGGAAAAAATTTATATTTATATTGGGTATTTCATTTCAAAAAGTATACACTATTTAAAAATAAAATAAAAGGAGAGAATCGGTGCTATTGAAGCGAAAACTCTTCATGAGTCAAGTTCTACCTGATCCCCATCCATTAAATTAGTCACTAAATGTGGGTAGGTATTTAAATTTTGTAAAATTAAATATATACTACCTACTACCTTAGATACCTTACAATGCCTTTCATAATACTTTTAAAAATGTAACTAGAAACCCACCCACTAGAAGGACTCAGTACTTAGTCTAAATGAGAAAATAATTTTTTCATGATACCATCAATGAAAAGTTTAAGTCCAAGTTTGAAAAAAAACTATATTGAAGCAATTTCATTTAAAGCTAAGATCAAAGTTGTACTCTATATTTACTCAAAAAAATTAATTATTTAATATATAAACAATGTTGATAAGAGGATATTTGGAAAAAAAGATAAATTGATAGGAGTTAAATGATGACCATTCAAAAGATTATCACAAAACCATACATTACCAGTTAGAGATCTAGAAAATGCATTTTTAAGGGTGTTAATATCCAGCTCTCAGATCATTAACAAGAGTGATTATTATCATGTTTCTATGGGAAAAAATGCAGGGGGAAAAAATATACCTCACTTAATTTCACAAAGATCTGTTTTTTTTTTAATCTTCTAGGAGCTCCCACTATGTAAAACATAAAAGTTACAAAAAAGTCAGGTTTAATTGTATACAAAGGTACCTACAACTCAAGTATTTGCTTTACCACACATTGGAATTTAATTTCAATAATTACCTATTTAAATAAATAATTGAATGAAACTTTATAAAAAGCTTAAAATACAATTTCATTATTCTGAAGAACATTTAATACCTGGCACTGGGCCAACCAAAGATAATCCTTCATGATGGATTAAACAATTTACAAACAATCCTATAGATATATAATGTGGAGTCATCCATGATTTGTCAGAGGCAGGGGTTCGATTTCAGACAAGCAAGAGTGAGCTATATGGATAAGCCTAGCTCTCTATCACATTCAATGTCTGATTTTGTTGCTCTAGACTTATGATTCCAAGTACAGTAATGCTTATGGGTGATCGGTGTATTGATTTTAGCTTTGCTTCTTTGTGTAACTGCTAGCAAATATAATAGAATGAAAATATAAATTCTTAGGAGGTGATTGTTGTCTGAAAATAGAAGTTTAGAATTAATTAAAAAGTAGAATATAAAATGCAACAGTCCCACAGGGGCTCAGATCTTAAGCATTGGTAAATCTACAATAAGTGAGTGTTCCATTAGTGAAAAACTCATTCACAAGGTGACAGAACTTCAGTGAAAGCTGAAAACATGGTTAATTTGTCTATATATGTGACTAATTTGCAGGAACCATGACTCTCAGAAGAAATGTGATTTATGAGAAAGCCAGCACTCACCCTGTGGTGAAGCAACAGTTACTGAAGATTCTATCATCAGGAGCAAAGTCTGGTCAAAGAATCTTAAGATTTTTTTTTCTTTTTGTGTGATAGAAAGGTAATGAGGGGAAGCAGATTAACCACTGAGCAGAAGCATTTTCTTCTGGGTTGAAGATGATCCTAAAAAAAAAAAAAAAAGGACAGGAAGTACTCAATGAGACCCTAAACAACTTCTACTGAAGAAAACACCTCTGGGAACCTATTAACCTCAGAAGGAATTGTGAACATTAGAGCAGCAGAAAAAAATCTACTCTTCTGATCTGTGGCCCTGCTGCCGGCCTGGTGATTAAGCCAGACTTTCTCTGTCCTTCTTTAAACCCCAAGACATTAAAGGGCAAACATAAGGGCCTCTCACACATGAACTGGCAGTTCAGTGAAGTCTTGGGTCACGGCCAACACTTTTGCAGACTGATTTCCTAAGTGCCGTGAGCTGAAAGTGGAACAATATCTTGCTTTACTGAACATCAATTAAAGATTTTGTTCATCAAAGATACTGCAAAGGGCCATCCACAGTGTTTGAGTTCTCACATTTAAGTTGAAGTTGTGCAATTTATTTCCAAAGTGCATAGCATTTTTTAAGATTTAATAATTCATTTAATTTCTTTATTTGTAGAATCACTAAGGGTTTTTTTTTTTTTTTAGACTTCAGTGTATTCCATTAGAATACATACATACATACATAAAAATATGCATATTCTGTATCACCTCCTAAATTTTTTTAACATTTATTTATTTTTGAGAGACAGAGCCAGAGCATGAGCAAGGGAGAGAGAGAGAGAGAGGGAAATACAGAATCCGAAGCAGGTCCAGGCTCTGAGCTGTCAGCACAGAGCCTGATGCAGGGCTCAAACCCATGTACCACAAGATCATGACCTGAGCCGAAGTCGGACGCTCAACCGACTGAGCCACCCAGGTGCCCCCTGTATCAACTTCTAAAGGTACTAACTTATTATTTATCAGTGCAAATAATGCTAACCTCATATATATTGACATTTTCTCATTTTTTAAATGACTAAATTCTTCCAAAAATCTTTTTGGTTTTATAAATATTCCCTTACAATATCATTTCAACCACTGCATTTAGCTTAAACAAGTTCTTTTTTAAGAAAATATGGAGGAAAATTCTATTCTGATCTTCAACTGAAGTATCCAAAATATTTAACAATTTAGAAGTTGGAAGAGACATTTTTACTGAAGATATTAATATTATTTTTAGGTCAAAATTTTCTTTAGTTACACTTCTTTTAAAATTACTATGTTCTACCTAAAGATACATTTCTATTCACAGTATAATTTCTACTTTTTTCTCTCTCTTCCTTTGGCATCCTGGCAAATAGACTTCATTTTATAAAATAGTGTCATTATATTTATCTTAAATCACTTGTTCTCAAATGCCTTTGCTACACCAACCCAACTGAAAAACACAACAAAGTCAGAAATAACGGCTTACTAGCCAGTGATTCCAGATCATAGGGGAGTGCACACTTTAAAATAATCCTCGAATATTAAAACAAACAACCCCAGGGGCGCCTGGGTGGCGCAGTCGGTTAAGCGTCCGACTTCAGCCAGGTCACGATCTCGCGGTCCGTGAGTTCGAGCCCCGCGTCGGGCTCTGGGCTGATGGCTCAGAGCCTGGAGCCTGTTTCCGATTCTGTGTCTCCCTCTCTCTCTGCCCCTCCCCCGTTCATGCTCTGTCTCTCTGTCCCAAAAATAAATAAAAAACGTTGGAAAAAAAAAAAATTTAAAAAAAAAAAAACAAACAAACAACCCCAGTGAAAGGAAACATTAACCCTTCCAATCAGCCTATAAAAGGCCATTTAAAAATCGTTTTGGTTTGTTGTTCATATTTTGGTTGTGTTCATAAGGGAGTTGATTTATTTATATATATTTTTTTAATTTCTTATTTTTATGTCTCTTTGTACTTATCAATGTATGTATTTCAGGTTTAAATTGCCCAAAGGCACCAATGCAAACATAAAAAATGTAGCTAAAACACATAAAACACAGCAGCAGAAGCCATCAGCATATATTACAATACCAAGTAGTATTTGTAAAGATGCTCCCAAACTCAATAGGTTGGATTTTCCTGCCAAGAATAATTAAGCCTACACTAAATTCCACAAGTTTTCTTGTCACCAGGTAATGAACCTCAGAATTAATTTCCACAGTGCTGTAGCTATTCTGAGTTGTCCATATAGAAAAAAGACCTAAATCACTTAAGAATTTATAGATCATGAAAAATACTAGAAAAAAACATTGAACGCACCAGTATGAGCAAATAGCTACTACATATAGTATTTATATTTAAAGGTCAATGGCCCCACAGTTGCCTCACCTAAAGTAATGCCAAGTTCTCTGTCTTCTCATTTTAATGGATCGGGATAGTGGGGTGGGAGTAGGGAGTTGTTTCTGTGTTTTGGTGATGAAAGCCCATAAGATAGAGAAGCCTAACACAGAAAGATTTTGACAACTGGAAATATAGTTTAGATCGTATTTGTTGATCAGATGTAGTGAATACCTCCTGTCCTTAAAAGGGCAATTTCTCTGGGAAACCATGGGTTAGCCACGTACTAAGTGGTGTTACCACTCTGCATAAGCACTGCGCTTTACAGTCTATAGAGTGTTTTCAAACTCATGAACTCTGTATGCTTATGTTCATGGCATCAGCTCTGTGAGTTAATTAATAGGTATCATAATTATCCTCATTATGCAGATGAGGAAACTGAGGCTTAGAGATACCAAGAAACCAACATACAGAAGAAGATAATTTTGTTTAAGGTTTCATACCAATTCTGCAGTACCATTGACTAGACCTGTCCTGTTACACACTGACACTCAGTGTGACCTGGCTGGCCGCCCTGCAGCTTGAGACTACAGCACTTGCAAGGCAGAATGCCACCTCTACACAGAACAGCGTGGTAAGCAAAGAACTATCTCCACTACTTCTTGGTTAGATTATCTTGAATTCCAATTCCTTCAGTTCATAATAGCCACCTTAGAAATGGCTTAGAAAATTAAATTAAATGCAGTTTTAAAAACTGCATTGCAAATCATGAAATGCTGCATAAAACTTAATCCATTCAGTCCACAAATACTAAATGTCTTCTGTGTGACAGGTACTGTGGATATAATAATTAGCAAAACAAATATGGTTTCTCACCTCCAGAAACTGGTAGATGGCTACTAGTCTGGATAATGATTATGATCTTAGGTTGATTAGCACACTTAAACAGAAATCAGTAATAAAGTAGCTTCTCCATAAAACCAAATCCAAAAGCAAAATGAGTAACAGAAAGAGCACAGAATGTGTGAGAGATACTTTCATTTAGTTACCCCACTGGCTTCATGCTTATAGTACAGTGTCTTGTTTTAGATACATAACAAAGAAATCATGTGAACAATTTGGAAATGATTCATAGGCTAGCTACAAATATGGTTAATTGGTTGGAAAATAACATCTGTAGAAAAAATAAAGGACCATGTTTTTTAACCTAGAAAACAAAAAAAAATTAAAAGAAGCTTAATAAGAGTTGTCAGATGAATTCAGTTATGTAAATTTTCCTTCTTTCTGCCTCCACTGAGGACAAAGAAACTCAAGTTGAAGCATAAAGATTTAGTTAGATTGGAGGGGAGGCAGGGGGAGTCCTATTGAGAGAGTTCTTAAATAAATGATTACCCTAAAAATTAAATTGAAAAATGTTCTTCCTTTTTTTTCAGTAATAGGTAACATTCTCTTGTGTCAGAAATTGTGTGGATATGGGGGAATAAACTCAGTGATTTCTCAAGACCCTGCAAGCCCTACCACTATTAGCTGGTGCTCATTTCTCTAAAATTAAATAAAAGGATCCATTATCTTTCATTCAAATTTATTCTGAAAGAGTGGGACAGGAATGGAGGAGCTGGCTTTAACAATTATCTTCATTTTTATTAAAGAACACTGCATGGAAATTAGACAGTTGTTCTACATGTCCTCAGAGGCCAATGCCACAAAGAACTAGCTTAAGTGAGAACATGGAAATTTGGGTTACAGGACTCCTAAATAACAGGCAGAGGAAAGCAGAGCAGGTCAGCAATCACATATTTAATATTAGTAGGGTTGGATGTCTGAGAACAGAAGTACCAAGTGGAAGTAGATTTTACCCTGACAGGGGACGTTTGCTATTCCAAAAATATTACATAGCCTTTTTCTTTTGAAGATTTTATTTGTAAGTAATCTCTATACCCAAAGTGGGGCTCAAACTTGCAACCCTCAAATCAAGAGCCACAACGCTCTACAGACTGCCAGAGGCCCCACACTGCAGCCAGAGACCCCAGTATTACATAACTTTTGAAAATAACATTTTAATCTGCTTTTCAGTACATCTTCCATAGTGTTAACTCAATATCTTGATTTCATCTCTCTCTCTCTCTCTCTCTCTTTTTAATTTGTCTGGAAAACAATGATCTGGGGTAAATTCCTCCCCAACCACAGCCACTGAGAGGACTGAAGAAGTTTAGCATCGGTTGCTGTAGCATGAAATACAACATTTTAAATATTCAAACAAAATCTATTATGTATCCATAATGTCTACTTTAGCTGTTTGAAGACAATTATTATGTAGGAATTCCATTTGTGTTCTATTTATTTATACCCCACCTCTTTTTAAAAGGATTTGAGGCAGCTGAGTGGCTGAGTTGGTTAAGCATCCAACTTCGGTCCAGGTCATGAACTCAAGGTTCATAGGTTTGAGCCCAGAGTTGGGCTCTGTGCTGATAGCTCAGAGCCTGGAGCCTGCTTTGATTCTCTGTCTCCCTCTCTCTCTCTGCCCCTCCCTCACTCATAATCTCTCTCTCTCTCTCTCTTTGTCTCTCTCTCTCTTTCCCTACAATAAAAAACATTAAAAAAATTTTTTTAAGAACTTTAAAAATAAATAAATAAATAAATAAATAGGATTTGAGATTTTCAATAAAAGACATCATAAGATTAAGAAAACACACATAAAATCAAGAAAAGGGAACAGAGAACTCAAGTGGGCTAATTGTAAGGGTTTGCTTTATAAGCAGTTGTAACTAAGTTTTAAATTTGGTTCCTACCACCCAGAGTAAAAAGAGAAATACAATATAATAAAGACTTATAATGACCCCAGAAAATAAGTATTCTGATTTCTAAGGGAGAAAAATCTTCCTAGTTACTGATTTCAACTTTTCTGAAAGTAATAGCACTATATGCTCACTGAAGATAATTTGGAAACTATAAAAAACTATAGAAAAGAGAGGGGGGAAATCCTACCCTCAGAAGCATCCATTTTTTTTTATTGCTTCAGGATATTCCCTTCCAATCTCTCTTCTGTGCATTCCACATGATTCAAATCAAAGTATTTACTTTTGACATCTTTGTTTCATTTAACATGATATTAAGAAATGAACCTTCTTACTCTTAAAAACTGAGAATAAACTGAGGGTTGATGGGGGGTGGGAGGGAGGGGAAAGTGGGTGATGTACATTGAGGAGGGCACCTGTTGGGATGAGCACTGGGTGGTATGGAAACCAATCTGACAAAAATTTCATACTAAAAAAAAAAAAAAAAAGGAATGAACCTTCTTAATGATTGGATAATGCTTTGCTATGTGAATATAGTATATTAACCACTCCTTAATGTAAGCTATTCATATTATTTCTACGTTTTTACCATTATAAAAATACTTTATTGGGCACCTGGCTGGCTTGGTCTGTGGAGCATGTGACTCTTGGTCTCAGGGTTGTGAGTTCAAGCCTTGGGTGTAGAGATTACTTTAAAAAAATAAAATCTTTAAAAAAAATAATGTTTTATTGAAAACCTTTATGCATAAGACTTTACCTTCATCTCTGAGAATTTCCTTTAGGAGATACTCCCAAAATTGTAATTACTTGGTCAGTGGGTTATCCCAATGGATTGTGATGCAGCTGTGCAAAAAAAAAAGTGGGGAATAGATACCACTCTGAACTGATATGAAACGATTTCCAGAAATTATTGGTGGATTTAAAAAAAAAAAAAACAAAGTACAAAAAAAATCACATATGTTTATTTTTCCTTATTTTTATTTCTCTGTTATCCAAGAAAAAAATCCATCTTAAAGGGGCTTCCACTGTTCAAATCTGGAACAATGTAAAGTAATGAAGGGCAAGCCATTTTTTAAAATAGGAATTCATGAATACATACAGACAGATGAGGGATAAAGGAAAATGTGCTTTTATTTACAGTAGAGTGCTGAGGGCCAACTGATAAATACAAAGGGAGTACTGAAGGTGAAAATGAACATGCTGAAGTTTGGAAAGATCAGAATCATCAACAGTTGCTAAATCTCAGGGGAATTTTTATGAAGAGTAGAATATTTGTGTGGTCTTAAACTGTAAAAGCGCAGAAAAAATAATTATTATGCTATGAATAAATTAGACCACCCTCGACCAGGTGAACAAATTAACATTACCAATGAGGGTCAGCTGAATGAACATCATGTACCTTCAGACGTGGTAATCTGAGAAATACACATTAGGTTTCAATCAAGAATGTATAGATCAGAATAATGAGAATCATTAGAAAAGCACACAAAATGTGAAATGTTCTACTAAAGAAGAGATGAATAGTCTATATTCTTCAAAGATGTCAAGGTCAAAAAGACAAAGTAGGGCTGTGGAAATGTTCCAGATTACAGGAGGCTGAGACATGACAACTAAATGCAATAATACCTAATCTGAGACTGGATTCTGTACTGAAGGGAAAGAAATTGCTATAAAAGATTATAGAGTCAATTGAGAAAATTATAGAATGAATGGTAGATCAGATAAAAATTATCACATAATATTAAATTCACTAACACCAATAACTGTACCATGAATATGTAAGAGAATATTCCTATTCTTAGAAAATACACTATGATGTGTTCAGGTCTAAAGGGTCATGATGTATGTATCTTAGCCTCAAATAGTTCCACAAGATAGGTATAAAACAAATGGAGTAGCATATTAACCCATTTAACTAATGGGTCTAGGTAAAAATTATGCAAGTGTTCTTTGTACTGATCACATTCTTGCGATCTTTCTATAAACATGAAATTGTTCACATAAAGTTAAAAAATTAATAAAAAAAAAAATGATTGTTCCAACTCATTCTCCCGGAACCAATAACTGTTGAAAGTATCTCCCTCGTTTCTGCCTTACCAACAGAGTATTGTTTTTTGTAATCTGCTATTTTGATAGGAAGAAATGGTATTTTATGTACATTTATTTGCTACTAATGAAGGTTGAAAATGCACATATGTATTTATTAGAAATTTATATTTTTCTTACCTGTAAATGATTTTTCTTTCATTTCTGGCACAATTTTTTTTAAATGAATGACTGTAGCTTCGATAGCTCCAACGACTCATGAGTGTTGTCATGAACAAAATCTTCAATGACATTTTCATAGAATATTCAGAATTGGATTTTACAGGCTGTTCACTTCAGTAAATTCAATAAAGTTGAAGGTATAATTTAATGTAGGCAAGGGGTCAAAGTACATTTAATTCCCTTCCAGAAGGGCCAGTTTTCTTTTTTTTTTAATTACCCATGTACTCCAGGTAGATTGCCACTAGGTGGCACAATGCTGTAATCTAAGTGGCTGAAACACCTCAATTTGCTTACATCTAAGAAGCAGTCACTCATTCATTCAATGAACCTAGGAATCATTTTTTCAGGTACTGTGCTCGACTGCTGATTTTTTGCACCTGCTGTCTTACAGATTAAAAATATAAATTTCTTTTTTGAAAATTATTTCAAAATGTAATTATTTGAAAAAATATCAAATATATTTAATTTTTTAAACAAATTTGAATCTTATGATACTTAACTGATATCTTGCCTCATTATATGTTAGCTATCCAATTAGCATCCCAGTCTGCTCCTAAAGACTCCCAAATGGAATGCACTATATTTCACTCTCGACTCTTTAACCTAAGATCAAAACAATTTCCACCTTCCTTGCTGGATTAGTCACCTGTCTGCATTCTCTCAGTTTAAGAAAGAGGCCTCAAAAAAAAAAAAAAAAAAAAAGAAAAGAAAAATGAGGTTGTCCACACCTCTCTAATGGTTTCACTAATGCTGTTTACCTCACAGACCTCAAATCTACTTTCAAGCAACACAATACCATTTATGACCAAGGAAGTGGCCCTTCTTCCTTTCTGGAAGAGTTGTTCTTCCTCTCAGTCCAAAGAAGCTATTGATCTACTTCTTACACATAAAGAGTTTGTTTTTCTTCATGACACTGGCTCCTTCTATTAGAACTTTTTCATTTATGAATAAAATACAATTATTTACTAAGGAACAGACCCATAACTCAACCACTTAGCAACAGGCTTCACATTTTAACAGGACACAGGAATTTAACAGTTTTAAACCATTTGAGTGAAAAACAGGAAATCAGAAGGTGCCAAAAAAAAATTATTGCATCATACCTTGTGTTGAATTTTAATATATTAAGTAGATGAAGGAAGTGTGATATTAGGCAAATATAGATCCCTCTTTTTAAATTTTTTTTAATGTTTATTATTTATTTTTGTGAAAGAGAGAGACAGACACAAAGTGCAAGCAGGAGAGGGGTAGAGAGAGAGGCACACACAGAATCTGAAGCAGGCTCCAGGTTCTGAGCTGTCAGCACAGAGCCCGATGCAGGTCTCAAACTCATGAACCACGAGATCATGGCCTGAGCCCAAGTCGGATGCTTAACCCACTGAGACAACCAGGTGCCCCTAGATACTTCTTTTTAATAGATAGTTTTGATTTGGAATAAGGCAAGTAGCAAGCAATCTGATTTTCTTTACTGAGAGGTTTCCTTTTGAAAATTATCCCTTCATCCTTATGTCTTTGAATGCTCTACTTACATGATTTAAAATTAATATCTATACATTGAATGTTATAATATAATATAATATAATATAATATAATATAATATAATATAATATAATATGCATTCTAATTTACTATTTCTATTTTGACAACAAATTTCTATATTAAAATATTATTTTCCTATATTTGTGTAGGAACTGATAATTTGTGTTTTATTTTCAGGACATTTGACTGTTAACCCATTTCTGTTCATCTTTGTTATTCTCCCTTCCCATTTCTTGCTCCCACATTCATATCCCTCTTGACACATTTCTATCTTCAGTCACCTTCCTCAACTCTCTGCCCTGCTGTAAACTAAGACCTCATTATCTCTGTCCTGGACATTTAGTGGTCTCCTAAAACTTCTGCTGAGATCAGAAAATAAAAATAAAGCATGAGGGGCACGTGGGTGGCTCAGTCAGTTGAGAGTCTGACTTCATCTCAGGTCATGATCTCATAGTATGTGAGTTTGAGTCCCACATTGGGATCTCTGCTGTCAACGCTGAGCCCACTTAGGATCCTCTGCCCCCTCTCTCTCTACACCTCCCCTGCTCATGCTTTCTCTCTCAAAATGAATAAACATTTACAAATAAATAAATAGGGGCGCATGTGTGACTCAGTCGCTAAGCCTCCGACTTCAGCTCAGGTCATGATCTCACAGGTTTGTGGGTTCGAGCCCCACATCGGGCTCTGTGCTGACAGCTCAGAGTCTGGAGCCTGCTTTGGATTCTGTGTCTCCCTCTCTCTCTGCCCCTCCCCCACTCGTGCTCTGTCTCTCTGTCTCGCTCTCTCTCTCTCAAAAATAAATAAACGTTAAAAATTTTTTTAAATATATAAGGGGAGCCTGGGTGGCTCGGTCGGTTAAGTGTCCGACTTCGGCTCAGGTCATGATCTCACGGTCCGTGAGTTCGAGCCCCGCGTCGGGCTCTGTGCTGACCGCTCAGAGCCTGGAGCCTGTTTCAGATTCTGTGTCTCCCTCTCTCTCTGTCCCTCCCCTGTTCATGCTCTGTCTCTCTCTGTCTCAAAAATAAATAAACGATAAAAATAAATAAATAAATAAAAATAATAAAATATATAAATAAATAAATAAAAAATAAAGCACAAGGCCAGTGTACTAAGAGAGAGCTCAATAGTAATCTCCAAGGAAGGGGAAATAATTATTACTATTGCTGCAAACGACTGATCAATTAATCCAATGATGTACAGGAATTTCCATAACTTTTGACTTTATAAGTTTCTATAGCAGTAAATAAAGTCAAGAACTACAAATTCTTCCCTTCATCTCCACTTCTCTACCATCTCTTCTTCACATTTCAGAATCGGGGTCTTCTTTATAAATCAGGTCTATCTCATGTTTCAAACCTTTCAGTGGTTCCCCACTGACCTCGAAATTAAGTTCAAATTCCATAACATAGTTACAAAAGCTTTCAAAAATCTGACCTCTATTTAGCATTCCAGCTTCATCTCTTTTCAGTCACCATCATCTCACACTTGCCAGGCAACATCCTAAATTTCCCTCAAGTACCAGACTTCTTCCACCCTCTAAGTTTTTGCACAACCATACCTTGTGTCATGACCATGCTTCCTAACTTTTACATCTTTCAAAGTCCGATTTGGATATTCTTCCAGGAAGTCTTTCCTGATCTTGCTGATAGTAATTATTTTGTCTTCTGTACCTCACGTATTATATTATTTCATTTACCAGACTGCAATATAACTAACTTATATACCTATCTCCCATACTCATTACAGTTCTTTAAAAACAGGAACTAAAAGTTATATTTGGTAGCAGAGTAGGATAGTGCCTGACCTATAGCAGGGGCTCAGCATCATTTTAATTGAACGAAAAATGCTATTCCATAATCGTTTAATAAAAAATCTTTTCCATGAGTAATTACATTAACAGATTACTCTATTTCTGACCAGCTTTGTTCTCTTTGCAAAAAGAAACAATCTTATTCCTGGTTTCCACTTACATTACCATTAAACACTCAATATTACCAAGGAGGGACCAATGATAGAAATAGTTATGCTTGATATCACCCTCTCTAGACTCCCAATTATAATTTATAATTGTTCTTTCATATAATGGTAGTAATAATAATAATGCTCATTATTATTAATATCTAGCATTTATCACTTGCCTGACATTAGACTTTATGCTTTCATGTGATTATCTAATTCAATCTTCAAAACAATTCTTTTCCATTTCTTATTTAAATAGATCTGTGTTGATGTGGCCTCCAGGTCACTTTGAAAATAAATACATTAATTGGTTATTTATTTCACAGCAGTATACATAAACTGTCTTCAGAAAGCATTTGTCCAGTATCCCTAAGGAGAATAAATCAGGATGCAGACATAAAAATGTATTTAAGCCTTTTTCCTGAAAATATTCGCTTCAGGGGAATTTAATGTCTTCACCCAGTGAGTCTTCCAGGCTAGCTTTAATACATGAGTGAATTAAAAACATGAACAAATAGCAATGCTGCAAGCATGGCGAGTTTATTGACTTTTGTCGTGTAGGAATATGTACTGGATAGGACAGTTAATGACAGAAATGCCTGGTGTGGTAGACTCTGCCTTGTTTGACATACTGATGTAAAAATGAGTATTATTGATTAATTTTTTTAAGACAATTTTTCAGAGACTAGATTAGAATCTGAAAATGCTATTAACCTCACAGCAATGGAAAAGACTCTAACTCTGTTTGATGGAGGCAGTTGAAGAGAAATTCAGGTTAGGGGCCAATCACCTCAAAAAAATTAGTTCACTGTACTAGTTGCAGTAGCAAGCAAATATGGTTTTGAACATCTTCCAACTGATTTGATGTTTCTGGAAGCTCTGAAACACCAGTGGGAGAATATGTGCATAAGTATCAAATTCTCAAGGCAAAGTCTTTTTTTTTCTGTAGGGTTAAGAGAACAAAAAGGGGTGAAGATAATGCTTGCTGGTTTATGCATTCATTGTTTATCAAATAAGAATACTCCTTCGCAAATGAAGAATCCTTCTGAACTTCACTAACTCAAACATGTAAGGTAAGAATTATTTGCATGGAACTGTTTGATTTTCTGCCTTTTTTTCTATTTTATTTAGGTAAATCTTTGTTTGGGGAATACTGGAATAAGGAGTTTTCATTGATTCTGACAGTTTGAGGACTAGAATTATAAATGATAAAAGTGTAAGAATAGAATTGCCAGTGATATGAACTGTTTTTTTTAAAGGAAATTTGCTAGTAAAAATAGGATAAAGCTAGCTGTGAATATATGTATTTTATATGAGAAGTGGTAGGGAAGAATTCAAAAGATTTGAGTTTTATAAACTTTACTTATCTACGCAAATCATCTAGCCAAAAATTAATCTTCTGTATTTATTAGATAATATAACTCTTTTATTAAAAGTATACTCTCCTTTTATTCAAAATAAGATAATTCCTAACAAAGAAAAAAAAACACATTTCAATCCTAATTTTTAGAGCCTAGTTAAGAGTGTCAATGACAGTGGTAACCTGAGTTAACATATGAAAGTTACTGGTTAAAAATATTGGAAGCTATGAATATACTTTCCACGAAACAAAGTATTAGTAAATATACAAGGTTTTACAACTTAAGAGAACCACAAAATAAAAGAGAACAAGATATAAACCAATAGTTCACTCAAAGATGATAATTTCCACATAGGTATGATGATAAAAATAAGAATCTTCAATAGTGATCAAAACACAAAGCAAAACATCAACGTGGTATCACCTAAAGTAACAAAATTTCAAAACACTGATATAGGAGAGAAGCAATGATAAAATGATACTTACACAACCCTTTCAGAGAGCAATGTAGAAAGGGTCACAAAAATATACTTATATACTTTTATACTTTTATATATACTTTTATAAGTATATATACTTTTATATATACTTTTATAAGTCTTATATACTTTTGATACATTAATACAACTCCTTGCAATTAATTATATTGATATTTTAAAGTTTATTCTTTTATTTTGAGAGAGATAAAGACAGTGAGAGTGGGAAAGGGGCAGAGGGAGAGGGAGAGAATCCCAAGCAGACTCTGCTGCCAGCACAGAGCCTGACACGGGGCTCGAACCCATGAAGCCGTGAGATCATGACCTGAGCCGAAACCAAGAGTCAGATGTTTAACCAACTGAGCCGCCCAGGTGTCCCATCCTCACAGTTAGCTTTTAAAAAGTAACCCAAAAGGGAAATAGGTTTAGGAATGTAACAGAACTGAAAAGAAATGGAAAATATCCTCAATGTCCAACAATATGTAAATGATTAAGTAAAGTATGCTATATCAGCATAATAGGACATTGGATAAGTAAAATTTATAAATAAGAAGCCTGTGGCGACATGAAGAAACACTTATAGGTTAAAAAAATAAGTCCAAATATATATCTATAGTGTGAATCAAATTATATAAAAATCACTTATACTTAAGAGACCAGAAAGGAAAGTGAAAAATTAAATGCTAATTTTTTAGATGTGAGGGGAGTACTCCATATTTTTAATATCTATCGCATTTATATAAAGCATGTTAAAGATAAAGGAGAATTTATACAAAACATTTTATGTCTGATATCAAAACACTGACACTCACTAAAGCAATACCAGGACAATAACTGAACCCGTTTCAAGTCTTCCCTTAACTGGAAGTTCTTCAGGCTAGGGCAGTCCTGTAACCTATCTTGGCTTCAGGCAACTATCTCATCTGTAAAACAATAGTATTGGTATATATCAGTGAGCCTTACACTTTTTTAAGACTGCAATTCTTTGTTCAAACTAAATCTTACTCAAAATAGGTGAAAGTAGGGTTCCTGTGGCTGAATGTAGTAAAAACGGCAAGCGCTCTGTAGGCTGGCTCTCTCCCCCTTTCCCCTCCCTAAACTCTACCTCTGAAAACAACCTCTGAGAAGGCTCTGAGGAATCCCAGTGAAAGATAATGATTTAAAGACTTTGACACTCCCTTTATATCTAAAATACTGTATTAAAATATTAAGGTTCTCTTCTATTGTGTGTGTCATATCCTTAACTAGATTGTAAAGACTTTTATGTTAGAAACTGTCTCTTATAAACTGACTTAGCCCTATCTAACTTTGCTTTGCTATATCCACTTAGAGAAAGAATCATTAAATATATAAAAAGAGGAATGATAAAATTAAAATATCCATATTTTTTATTTGCAACAAAACATTGCCCAGCAACAGGCTGTTGTCTTCTAGTTCATCAAAATTACATAAAAAGTACACATGGATTAGCAATTTTCAAAGAATTGTAAGACAATTTTAGATTGGAATAATTTAGGCATATTGAATGGTATTTTCTGATATAATAACATTAAAGAGACGAGACATCTTTCAGACAGAAATCTTCTTGCTTCCTAAAATTTTCAAGATATTTTTAGTTCATGATTTGGTTGGAAGCAAAGCAGGATGGCATCTGATATTAGGTTTATTATTTAATAATCCATACAGGCACTCATGTTCACTCCTGTGAGATCTCATGTGACCGGCCTTGTGGTTTTACCAAGGGAGACCCCATGCCATAGGACTGTTCTCTCCCACCATGTTTGAAATCCTTACCATTATAATTATTTCCCTTAGATAGAAGTGATTTAAAAGACCATGGAGAGAATGCTTACATTTTAGCAAGTCGATCTTCCATTAATCCTCTGTCACATGTTGGCTTATTGGATTTGCTAGTGATCCTCCAAGAATGTATAAAGAATCCAAGGTCAAAGGATTATAAAAGAGAAAGTTGGATTAGAGGAAACGTAGCAGTGCCAAGAATTATCTAGAGCAAGAATTATCTAGAATTGTGGAGGGTCTGGGACAAATTTATGAAAAGGAACAGATGAAAGGCAAATTCCTGTCTATCAAATTGGGAAATGGAAGTCAATAAGAGCATGACCACTTAACAAGATATGTAACTGCCTTTCCAGCTGTATGACCTCCTTTGAGGATAATTTATCTCTGGAACATTACTTTACCTCCTCATTATAGCCCCAACACTTTAAGTTAAATACTCTATCTCTTATTTAGCTTGTTTCTAAATTTTACTGACAACAAAGATAAAGAGAAAATAATCATAGGCTTGGAAGTCAGACAAATCAAGGATAGGAATTCCAGCTCTATCTCTTACTGGCTACAAATGACTCAAAAGAACAGTTTAGTGTATGGGTTGAGCCCACTGATTCATGACTCAATCTCTGGGTTTAAAGTCCAGGGCTACTACATCATGTGGGTCATGCTGGCTAAATTCTTGATCTCCCTATTTCTCCATTTCTTTATGTTTAAAATAAGGGCTGATGATGAACATAATGATGGTAAAGATAGATACCAACATAAATATATCCAAATATATTTATGTCTTTATCATAGTTTCTAACACACAAAAAGCACTAATAAATACTAACCATCATTATTATTAAGTTGCCTAATTTCTCTGGACTTCAGCATGTCATCTATAAGAGAAATAATATATTTATTGTACTACCTATTTTCAAGGGTTCAGTAAAGAAGAGTAATAAAAGCACTTACCACAATATCTCCACACTGTAGCTATCCAGTACCCAGTAAGTGTTCTTCCCATTTAAAGCCTAAGTCTTTTCAAAAGCCTTCCCAATGAGTACTTCTTTAGCCTAAAGTATATTTTCTACATACCCATTTGACATTGAACATTTAATGACCTATGATAATTTGTGATGTTATGTACTACCTTTGCAACAATGACTATGATCTCTTTGTGTAACCTCAACATCTTAGTTTTTTCATCTCTCCCTGAAAGTACTTTGAAGATCAATATCTCTCCCTTTCCTGCTTATCCAGCAACTTGCATATATTTGGAGATGATTTTAATTTTATCCTACAATCTTCAATATAAGTATATAGTTTGGTTAACTGTTATCTCAACCTAATGAAAAATAAAATCATTTTTAAACAGACAATGTCAGGGGAAAAAATGAGCTTTTTGGGGCCCCTGGGTGGTTCAGTCAGTTAAGCATGCAACACTTGATTTTGGCTCACAGTTGTGAAATCAAGCCCTGTGTCAGGCTCTTCTGGGCATGGAGCCTGCTTAAGATTCTCTCCCTCTGCCTCTCTCTCTCTCCCTTTCTCTCTCTCTCTCAAAAAAAAAAAAAAATGAGCTCTTTTAGGAATAATATTTTTGCCTAAAGAAATATAATGCTCCAGCCTACATCATGACTACACTGGTGACTAATCCCCTTACTCTTTGACAATTCTCTCATAAAATATCTAGAAATGTGTCAGAGATCTTACTTATATGCAAATGGTAGAGTAGGGGCAAGGAAAAAACCCAAACTATTCTTTTTTCTCTTTTGTTGGCCTAGATTCTGAATATTTCCTTAAAACTACTAAAAAATATTATGACTTATGGCTTAGGTTTTTAGAAAGAGTTCAGAATACTTTTTCAAAGTGTTTTTTTAGTGTTTTTTATTTATTTTGTGTGAGAGAGATAAAGAGAGAGGGACTTTGTGCATGCTTGTGAGTTGGGGAGGGAAAGAGAGAGGGAGAGAGAAAATCTCAAGTAGGCTCTGCACTGTCAGCACAGAATCCATCATCAGGTTTGAACTCACAATCCATGAGATCATGACTTGAGGCAAAATCAAGAGTCAGATGTTTAACCGACTGAGCCACCCAGGTGTCCCCAGAATATTTTTTTTAGTTAATTTCTCAAAGTTCTTTTTCTCAGTACTTCTCAAGGAGCAATTTTTACTAAATTACATAAAGGTAAGATTAGTAATCAATTTCTAATATATATGATATTTTAGAATTATATTCTAGCAAATGTCAAGTTCCAAGACCTACATCATCCCATTTTAAGTATAAGGATGACAGTATATTCCAGCATTATTTTGCATATCAGCGAACTCAAAGTTCTAAATCTAATGTGACTAACAAAATAAGCTATTACAAGAATAGCAGTATTTCTAAATTAAAAGAATCATTTACCGTGATCAAGTGGAATTTATTCTGGAGATGGAAGGATGGTTCAATATTCACAAGTCAGTCAACATGATACACCACATGAATAAAATGAAGGACAAAAATCAAACAATCAACTCAATAGATGCAGAACAAGCATTTGAAAAATTCAACATCTGTTCATAATAGAAACTCTCCACAAAATAGGTTTAGAGGAAACATACCTTAACATAATAAAGGCCACATATGAAAAAAACAAAGCTAATATCATAATAGTAAAAAACTAAGAACTTTTCCTTCAAGATCAAGAACAAGCGAAGGATGCCCATTCTTGCCACTTTTGCTGAACATAGTACAGGAAGTCCTACCCACAGCAATCAGATAAGGAAAAAAAGAGGGGTGGGCATCCATATTGGTAAAGAAGAAGTTAAACTGTCACTAGTTGCAGATGACATGTTACTACACATAGAAAAACCTAAAGACTCCACCCAAAAACTACTGGAAGTAGAAAATGAATTCGGCAAATTCATTTGTATTCAGGATATAAAATTAATAGCCAGAAATCAATTGTGTTACTATACAGTAATAACAATGTATCAGAAAGAGAAATTAAGAAAATAATTCCATTTATAATTGCACCAAAAAATAAACTGCACCCAGAAATAAATTTAACCAAGGAAGTGAGAGAACGTACTCTGAAAACTAAAATATTGATGAAAGAAATCGAAGATGACACAAACAAATGGAAAGACAATCCATGCTAATGGATTGGAAAAATATTGTTAAATGTCCACACTACCCAAAGCAATCTACATATTCAGTGCAATCCCTAACAAGATACCAACAATATTTTTCACAAAACTAGATCAAATAATACTAAAATCTATACAGAAACACAAAAACAATCTTGAGAAAAAAAAAGAACAAAACGAGAAGTATCACAATTCCAGATTTCAAGATATCCTACAAAGCTGTAGTTATCAAAACAGTATGGTACTGCTCCCAAAAAATAGACACAAAGATCAATGGAACACAATAGAGAGCCTAGAAATAAACCCACACTTATATGGTTAATTAATCTATGACAAAGGAGACAGAAATATAAAATAAAGAAGAGGCAGTCTCTTCAATAGAGGGAAAAGTAGACAGCTACATGCAAAAGAAAGAAATTAGATCACTTTATTACACTACTCACAAAAATAAACTAAAAATGGATTAATGTATTAAAGACTTAAAAGTGAGACCTGATACCATAAAACTCCTGGAATAGAACATAGGCAGTGATTTCTATAACATTAGACACAACAACACTTTTCTAGGTATGTCTGCTAAGGCAAGGAAAATAAAAGTAAAAATAAAGTACTGAGATTACATCAAAATA
This sequence comes from Puma concolor, assembly GCF_028749965.1. Taxonomy (NCBI): domain Eukaryota; kingdom Metazoa; phylum Chordata; class Mammalia; order Carnivora; family Felidae; genus Puma; species Puma concolor. The sequence goes on along the minus strand of NC_141671.1, from coordinate 89,206,363 downwards.
AAAACCTTTTGCACAGTGTGAAAAAATCAACAACACAAAAAGGCAACCTACTGAATGGAAGACTTTTGCAAATGATATATGTGATAAGGGGTTAATATCCAATACATGCAAAGAACTTACACAACTCAACACCAAAAAATCGGATTTTAAATGCAAATGCAGTTTTTTCAATGTTTATTTATTTTTGAGAAGGGGGAAGGGGCAGAGAGACAGGGAAACAGAGGATCCGCACTGATAGCAGAGAGCCCAATGTGGGGCTCGAACTCAAAACTATGACATCATGACCTAAGCTAAAGTTGGACACTTAACCAACTGAGCCACCCAGGCACCTCACAAGTAACCTGATTTTAAAAATGGGCAGAGGACCTGAACAGATATGTATCCAAAGACATACAGATGGCCAACAGACACACAAAAAGATGCTCAACATAACCACAACAAAACCACAATTAACACATCATACCACACCTGTCAGAATGGCTAAAATCAAAAACACAGGAAACACGTGTTGGCAAGGATGTGGAGAAAAAGGAACCCTTGTACACTGTTGGTGGGAACGCAAACTGTTGCAGACAATGTGGAAAATAGCATAGATGTTCCTCAAAAAATTTAAAATAGGGGCGCCTGGTGGCTTGGTTGGTTAAGTGTCCAACTTCAGCTCAGGTCATGATCTCATGGCTCATGGGTTCAAGCCCTGTATCGGGTTCTGTGCTGACAGCTCAGAGCCTGGAGCCTGCTTCAGATTCTGTGTCTCCCTCTCTCTCTGCCCCTCCCCTGCTCACTCTCTCTCTCAAAAATAAATAAACACAGGGGTGCCTGGGTGGCTCAGTTGGTTAAGCATCTGACTTCAGCTCAGGTCATGATCTCACAGTCTGTCAGTTCAAGCCCTGTGTCAGGCTCTGTGCTGACAGCTCAGAGCCTGAAGCCTGCTTCAGATTCTGTGTCTCCCTCTCTCTCTGCCCCTCCCCTGCTCAAGCTCTGTCTCTCTCTGCCTCAAAAATAAATAAAAACATAAATAAATAAATAAATAAATAAATAAATAAATAAATAAATAAATAAATAAATACTAAATTATTTAAAATTTAAAATAACAATATCACGTGGTCCAATAATTCTACTACTGGATATTGATCAAACAAAAACACAAACAATAACTTGAAAAGATACATACAGCCCCATGTTTAATGCAGCATTATTTACAATAGCCAAGATATGCAAGCAACCCAAGATAGATGAATGGATAAGGAAGATGTAGTATATATACATAATGCAATACATAAGAAAGAATGAGATCTTGCCATCTGCAAACACATGGATGGAACTAGAGAGTATTAGGCTAAGTGAAATAAATATGAAAAAGACAAATAGCATATGATTTCACTTATATATTATATCTAAAAAAATAAAACAAATGAATAAACAAACAAAAAGAAAAATCAGACTTGTAAATACAGAGAACAAACTGATGGCTGCCAGAGAAGGAGGGGGAAATGGACAAAGTGGGTAAAGGGGGGGTGGGAGATACAGAATCCAGTTATGGAATGAATCAGTCATGAGAATAGAATGTTCAACACAGGGAACATAGAAAACGATATTATAATAGTATTGCATGGTAACAGATAGTAGCTATACTTGTGGTGAGCATAGCATTACATATAGAGTTGTTAAATCATTATGTTGTATACCTGAAACCTATGTGACACTGTGTGTCAACTATACTCAAATTAAAAACAAAAAAATAAAATAAATATGTAAATACAAGAATGGCAGCATCTTGTATTTTCTTGTATATTCTATTAAAAATAGAAGTTTTAAAAAATCCTTAGGCTCAAATATCTTCCTCTGCATATAGATTTACATAAATAAAATAAAAGCCTTGATGTATCACATATATATCAATAGAGCAATGTTCTTAGGCTCCATACCCTAATAAGTCAAAAGTTCTTTTGCTACCTAAGGAACTAGAACCCTTTGATTAGGGTTCATTTCAGAATGGTTATTCGTTCTTCCATCCATTCAATCCTTATTCCTCTCTGGGTGCTAGACTGAGAATATAAAGAGAAAAAAAGAGGGGCGCCTGGTTGGCGCAGTCGGTTAAGCGTCCGACTTCAGCCAGGTCACGATCTCGCGGTCTGAGTTCGAGCCCCGCGTCAGGCTCTGGGCTGATGGCTCAGAGCCTGGAGCCTGTTTCCGATTCTGTGTCTCCCTCTCTCTCTGCCCCTCCCCCGTTCATGCTCTGTCTCTCTCTGTCCCAAAAATAAATAAACATTGAAAAAAAAAATTTAAAAAAGAGAAAAAAAGATACTGCCCCTTAGTTGTGTATAGTCTAGTAAGAGAATAAAGTGTTTAAACAAATAACTGTAGCTTAGTGTGATACATATTATGACACAAATATATACAAAAGGATATATTTGGAGCTCAGTGGAGGGGAAATTTATCTGGAGAGCTAAGAAAGAGTTCACAAAAAAAAACACAGTTGATCTGGAACTGAAACACTGAGAAGCCCTTACATTGAATTTACTCTCTCAAAAGGAGATTCCTGTGGTGCTTAAGATTTTTTTTCCCTAAAGACGGATGTCTGTAATATAATACTATCTGATTTTTTTAAATTTCTAAAAATGGTCAAGAGACATTTAAAGCACAATTTTGAAACGTAACAACATGACTTTACATAAGCTTAATTATATGACGAAGGGCGTAATTACCACAGTTGTGTCACGTCAACAAAAACAAATCATTTTAGCCTGAGTTTGAATGGAGAAAAGTCAGAATTAGAATTTTCTCCCACCACACAATGAGAATTGTCTCTGAGATCCTGAAAATGAAAAAGAAGTCTCAAAAAATAAAAACAACTTGCTGTCAAGAGTAAAGGCCCAAGATATTCCTAGGATTTAGGATCTGCCTAATGCAGTAGGGAGGACATTAGAGAGGTCCTACTTTGATCCTTCAACTTTGAGGACTCTACAAAGTTCCATGCTGTAGTTGCAAAATGTCAGATGTCTTTTAGTGGTTCCTTTATGACTCCAACCTCTGAGATGAGAATCAGAATAAGGAACCCATCCACAGAGGGATAAACATAAAGTTTTCAAAGACACAGAGCCTGGAAGGCATCTGTGGGCCCAGTTAGGCTTGTTCCATGTGAACTGATTCTAGTATGATCTTAATAGTCCAGGAAGTACATTCCTTCTCGACTTAAGATTTCTGAAATATCTCTCTGCCTTTCAATTAATCCACTGCTAAAGCTCTTTTTTATAGCATGTCAGCTGCTGAAACAGTGATAATGATAGTTTTTAATTAACCCAGAAAGTTCAGAGGAAGAAGCAGAATGTGCCTGAGCTCCAGGGCATAAGCTAACTTTATAGACAGCGATGTTAAAACTTTGCAGTTGCCAGAAGCATCTCCTGGCTGCATTCAGATTCAGGACACTAACATTTATAAGATATTTGACAAACCATTTTTTTTTAAAGTCTCCCCAGGGAATAAGGTTCTCCAATGTCCTGTGAGTAGCCATTTCCATGAAAAGACTAATGTATATTTAATATAATCTCCTGCTTCTAATTTTTTCTTGTTATTATCTTCATTTTAATAATAAAAAAAAATAAATCTATGTGTCTAAATGTTAAGAAAAAAGATAACTCAATCTTCAAGTTTGAACATTTCTGCCTGTTTTTATTGTGTCCATAAAACAGGGAAAATATTCTCAATTTGAGAGCCTAGGAAATTCTAATAAATATTGCCTACCATTAATTTTTATGTTAGCCAGTTATATTTTTTTAATTTTCCAGAAATTGTACAGATCACATATTGCACAAATGGCCTGTTGGCTGGTCTCAAAACATATGAGAAGGGATTCCAGAAACCTTGGTAACTGCCACTTGTTCAAATTCCATAGAACCAAAATGTGTTTGGCACAGTCTGAGTCTTATTGGGAAGCTGATGGTGATGGGCAAGGAGTTTATTCAAGACCAATATACTGTGCACTGTACACAGTTCTTAGATTAATGATGTACCTTGACCTAGGTGTAAAGATATTTAGCATATATTCCAGAAAAATTGTATCTTAGAATATTTTAACCTGTTATAATTAAGGTTGGGCCATGAGGGGGGGCATTTGAGCTTCCAGAACTTCTTTTTGTTTGTTTGTTTTTAATTTTTTTTAATGTTTATTTATATTTGAGAGAGAGAGAGAGACAGAGTACGAGCAGGGGAGGGGCAGAGAGAGAGGGAGACACAGAATCCGAAGCAGGCTCCAGGCTCTGAGCTGTCAGCACAGAGCCTGACATGGGGCTCGAACCCACAAACTGAGAGATCATGACCTGAGCTGAAGTCGGATGCCTAACCGACTGAGCCACCCAGGTGCCCCTAAGCTTCCAGAACTTTTAAACTGCAACTGTGTGAAATATTTGGAGAAGATCCAGAAACACTTCAATCTCTCACTGGAGATTATTGCTGATATTCCTTCTGTGTTACTCTCTGTAGGACTTATACCAGAGCTCCCAATTATTGAACTGGCATTGGTGTGCATCCAGTGGTTTAGTGGTATTTGTGGAAATGCTGATTCACTCAGGTCTAGGGGCTAGAGCTCCCTCATTGGGCGGCTTTGACTTCAATAAATATATTCCAGGACTCCTCAGAAAAGTGTCAAACATTGTGATCAGGCTCACACTGTGGTCACACAGATGGGAAGTACAAGATGTGACAACATGCTGCATTTACTATTCCTCTATAGCATTATGACCTTCCCCAGAAAAGTTGTCTATTACCTGGACATCAGTGTTATCATCCAAGAACAACCACATCATCCCTCATGTTCCTCAAGAGGCCTCTGAAGCTAATGGAAGAGTTAATACTCAAGAGTGAAACAAAACACAGCCCAATTCCTGGCTGATACAGCTGTAAGCCTAACTCCTAATCTCTGTCTTTGCATATATACAATACTTCTGTTTGTGTCCATTTAGGGGCATTTAAGCTGGCTACAGAGTAAAAATCTATGTACATTATGCAATTAGAACTTAATTGTTGTTACGAATCTTTGATACAAAAAAACCCACAATTTGAATCAAAATTTATTTGAGTTCACAAGAAATTCTGGCATATTTTAGCATTATGTTTGACATTAAAAGAAAAAGAAGAGCTGTAGGATTCCTTAAATATTCATTTTAGTTGTTAAAAAATTGGGGTTACTATAAAAGTAAGACTTTTAAAACAAAGTTTCTCATCTATATTATGTAATTATCAAGTAATGAGATTAGCATTAATGTCATTATCAGAAATTACGTGTTCTCTAAAGCAAGTTGAGTTTATTAATATTTTGAAAAGATTTATTTGAAAGTTTTACACACATTCAATTTTTGTCTTTTCTAATATTTTGTATTTATTTCTCTTATTGTAATTACATAACATAAAGAAAAACTTTTTTATACCTCCATTTTACCCTGGTATACCAAACATATACATCATTGTCAATGCATTCTGTGATGTGAAGAAGGTTGGGAAACACTTCTTTAGCTAAGCAAACCTTGTCTAATTTATTCAACTTGGTTTATGTCCAGCCTAGCCATCAGTTTGAAACTACAATTGACATTTGTCAAAATATTTGTCAAACTAGTGTGTAACTCAAATATTCTAAGGCCACACGAGCATGAGCTTACAAAGTAGATAATGTCAACATGCAACACCAGTTATAACAGTTTTAGTATACCTTTCATCTCAGTTCTTAATGATTTAAGAGTCCCCAAAAGGATCAGTCCCCAATACCTTAGTTACAAATCAGGAAAATTCAATTTGCAACTTTATCACCATTGGTGATTGAAAACCACCATTCACAAACACCAGTGACATACCACCAGGCCACATCCTGGCATTCAAATATACCTCTGCCATGAGGATCCAGAACCACTCCATCCAATATACTCCCTTTCTTGGTACATGAATGAGCAGAAATCTTGCTCAGTGCTTAGGCTGCTAATCACAAAAATTGATGCTGGCCGACTACTCTGCCTTAGACCTGATCACTACTTGGGAAGCCTGGTGGCTCAGTTTACGGCTCGACTTTTAAAAAAATTTTTTTAGATCCCTTATTTATTTTTGAGAGAGAGAGAGAGAGAGAGAGAGAGAGAGAAGTGGGGAGGAACACACACACACACACACACACACACACACACACACACACACACACACACAGAATCTGAAGCAGGCACCAGGCTCTAAGCTGTCAGCACAGAGCCCAACATGGGGCTTGGGCTCATGAACTGCGAGATCATGACCTGAGATGAAGTCTGACGCTCAACCAACTGAGCCACCCAGGGGCCCCAAGTGTCAACTATTGATATAGCTCAGGCTGTGATCTCACCATTAGTGAGATCTCTCTCTGCCCCTCCTCCACTTGCATGTGAATGCTCTCTCTATCTCTCTCTCTCTCTCTCAAAATAAATAAATAAACTTTAAAAAAACAGAACTGATCATTACTCTATCAAAAAATGAGAACTGAAATTGTTCTCTCTTCGTTGTATTGGACTCTTTTAGAGGTGATGATTCTTAGCCCTATTGCTGCTCATTTAGTTTTACATGGTCATAGACTTTCTCGTCTGAGGAGAGAAATAGCTGGGCTGGAATAGTTTCAAGTAACAGCAATAAGTCTATCCTCAGAACTACTCCTCCCTGCCATTGTTCTGTTGTAATGCAGTTCCTACTTCCAAACTTTCTTCTTATAGCTTGTGTTCTCTCTGACTCACACTGGAGTCCCTTCTTAACATTGGTTTTCCCCATATTCCTTCATCTTAACTCAGTGTATCAGCCTAGGCTTCCTGAATGCCAGAGTTATGTTTCTAAGAATAGCCTCAGAGACCAAGGAAACCAATCCACATAAATGCTTCATTCTCAAATAAATTCTACTAGAACAGTAAAATCATGTGTTACCTTGAAGCAAATGCATAACAGACAATCCTTAGAGATAATGCTTATATAAATATACTCTTTATGTATAGTAGATACACATTAAACGTGTGGATTGCCTCATTCCATGTGTGGATGGGAACAAACTAGATGAAGTAACAAATATTCTGATATGCCCATGTAATACCTTAGGAAATTAATTTCAGGATGCTAACAAACTTCATTTTTGGCCAAACTTGCTTAATAAATACTAATGGTACCAAATACATTTGTAAAACCTGTGAAAAAGCAAAAAGGTCTTTGTATAGTTCACTATAGTTTTTCTGTCTCAGAGCAAAGGTATTTTATATGGCACAGTCCCATGTTCCAAAGCCACAGTGCTATTCCAAGATTATACTACAAAAATCTCTCCAAACATTTAAGGAAACAGACTATACCTGAATGAAAATATCAATGGGGACACTTAGGCAAACTTTTCTGAGCATTATAAGAAATTAGATATTCAATTGGTTTGGGAGTATTCTGTAATATTGTAGACTGCTAATTATTCAGATACAAAACTGCATGACAGAAATTTTATGCATGCCCTAAAAATATGTAAAAATGAAAACCTCTGAATGAAGCATGCTACTAGCATTTACATGTACAAGTAATTCTAGTTAGAGACCAAAATCCTCAGTGTGGTTCGCCAGGCCTTTCTCATCTGGCCTAGGCCTAGGCCTTCTTTCCACCTCCTGTCAGCGGTATGGGCACCCTGCTGTTCTTAGAAGTCTCTGAACATACTGAACACTCTCAGAAACTTTCCCTCCTGAAAATCATTTCCCTCTCATTCATTTCATAAATTTCAACTCATCTCTCAGGAAGCATCATAAGGATGCCTCCATTGAAAGTTTCTCTGTCTTATTGCCCCGCCAGAATTGTATTCTATTATAGTCATTTTCTTGCCTTTCCTTCCCTACTTTTTGGTGAATACTTTGGCATCAGGAACTGGGCCCTTTTTAGGTTAGAGGCTGTCCTCTGGAATATTGATCAGGTACATGCCCTGGTTGGCTATAGGAAAGCAGAAGGAGAAATTCACAAGATGTATTGAGCACCAGATAAAAGCTTGGCACAGTGCTTAGTTCTAGATACTGTACACATATGCTTGATCTCTATAACAACACTAGGGACATATCATTACCCAATTCAAAATATATTCCAGATGATAAGAAAGTTAAATGTAGGGTGCCTGGGTGGCTCAGTTAGTTAAGCGTCCAACTCTTGATTTTGGCTCAGGTCATGATCTCACGGTTCATAAGATTGAGCTCCATGTGGGGCTCTGTGCTGACAGCATGGAGCCTGCTTGGGATTCTCTCTCTCAATCTCTCTCTCTCTCTCTCTCTCTCTCTCTCTCTCTCTCTTTCTCTCTGTCGTTCCCCCGCTTGTGCTCACTCTCTCTCTCACTCTCTCTCAAATAAATAAACTTAAAAAAAAAGTTAAATGTAAAAAGTCAAACTATTAAAACTTTAGAAGATAATACATATGAGTATCTATATAAACTAAGGAAAAGGCCTTTCTGTGCTTAAAGGCAATAGAGTAAATCATTAAGAAAATGACAAATTTGGCTCCATATAAATTTAAATTTGTGCACAAATGTGTTAAAAATGATTAAAGAAATAAATGTTCAACCTGAAAGGGATTTATAGTCACTCACTGGCTTTATACACATACAAATTTGTCAGCAGCAGCATGATCAAAAGTTTGAAACAAAAATATATGTAGGTCAGCTTTCTTCATTATAAATGTTCAAAGGTGATACCTTTGGAAAATTGTTAGTAAGGTACATGAATTATTTTCCTGTAATAGTCATTCACCTATTCTGTACACAGTTTCTGGGAAATTTAAATTTTACTAAGAGAAGTAATAAATATGTGCCAATTAATTTCTATCCAGCAATCTGGAACAAGAAGAGTCCATGATCAAAATTTAACTGAGAACTTTTGACGCTGTAACAGAGTGCTCTAAACAACCCACAAAACAGTATACTGGTATACTTGTAAACAAATGTATATACATATGTACCTGTATATAATTCATGAATATTTATATGCATGTGAGTATCCATTATTATAACCCTGCTACAGAACTATCCTTGGAGTCTGTAATGTCATACTGCCTTAAGTAAAACCCCTTATAAAGAGCTAATCCAGTATCTAGAGCCTATAACATTCAGTAAAGACAAGCCTTAGAATTGTGTTCCATGGAAAATAACACCATAATGACATTCCTATGTATTTGAATAAATGTGCACAAAAAGATTCCAAAGGCTAAAGAAAGAATCCATGTTTTTTCCATTAATATCACCTAATTGCTTACAAAGGAACTAAACTTCAAAGACCTTAATCTTGAATGTAGTCATAACAGTTTCAATTTTTTAATGCTCATAAACATTACATAGGAAATCTAAAATGCAATAGGAACAAACAATACAGGAATAAGTTTTCAAAAAAGTGAAGTATAATCACATTCAAAATTCCATTTTCTGAATTGGTATTTCCACTTTGAAATAAATGAAGATGACTGATATTTACTACTGATAAACACTCAAGTAATTAAACTACTCTACAATTCTATGTAATGGTTGAACTTCTTTACTCATTACATTGTCTTTGCATTCACTTAATGCATTTTTTCACAAACCCAAATTTGACCATGCATATCCACAAATCCAACTCTTGGTCTTGATGATATATTTTCTTTATGTTTTATAATGATATAATTTTATTTTGTAAGGATCATTTAGCCTATTTTGTAATACAAACCTGAACATCATTGTGTACATATGTAATCACCTGCCCATATCATGAGATAAGAATACTATCTACTCAAATTAATGATGTACCCATTATTCTATTCTACTGAATTACCGACATTTTATGTAATAACAACAAAATAACCCTATTTTCTCTTTATGAAACTCAAATATTTGGTCTTAGAAACTACACATAATTTTCATTCCTCTGATACTAAGCTTCTATTCAAAGAAACTGACAGCCAAAGGTAGTATCAAATAAATATTTCAAAAATTTATATTCAACAGATTAGGGGCACCTGGCTGGTTCAGTAGGAAGAGCATGTGACTCTTGGTCTCGGTGTCATGAGTTCGAGCCCCACATTGGGTATAGAGATTGCTTAATAAAATAAATAAGTAAACTTAAAAAAAAAATAAATTCAACAGATTAAAATCCATTGTTATTGTTTCCATTAATACAATTAAATTCACCACTTTACCCTACCCTGAGCTCTTTATTTCTGTTCTGCTTCCATTCCCACTGTGTAACTGAGTTCTCCTAAAGGATGGAGGAGGAAGAACACCAAAAATCAGACATCGTGTTGAGGACACAATGAGTAGTGGTAGAAAAATCAGAAATCAGAGGGTCCTTCCTCACACTGTCTCTGCCACAAGCCAGCTGGGGCCTTTTGAGAAAGTCAGTCTTTCTTTTCTTGCATTTTGCTGTTATAAAATGGAGAGGATTGAGGATATTTAGAAACCCTTCCATCTCTAACTTTACGAATGTGTTAATTAGGGAAAATTCCATTCCCTCATCTCTGATTTCTCTCTGTGATACCAGGAAGTCCTGGTACATGCTGCTTCCAACCCTACAGAGGGACTCCACCCCTATCAAAACCCTAATTTCTTGGAGAGTTTCCACATAAGAACTGTGCTAATAGAAGAGACTGAACCACAAAAGAGGAGGTAATAGGCACAGTTTCAATTTGTTTCACAAGAAAAAGAATGTATGAGGCAAAAAAGGGCCCCAAAATTGAATTAAGAGGACTTCTTTCATGGTGATCTGCCATAATAATGGAGACTTTTGCCCAGAAAATATAAATAAAATCAGTTACATACACAAAGGACAGGGGGTTGATAAATTCAAATCAAGATCGATATTCAACTTAAAACACATCTGTAGGATGTTCACCAGAGCATTTTTTTAATCAATAATGAAAACTAGAAAAATACTATTCAACACATAAATAAATAGACCATATTGTTTTTATATGTGCTGACATGGACAAAATTATCTAACTTAAGAACAGAAAGATGTCTAGAAAGATCTGAATCAGAATATTAATGGCAGTAGCTTCTATAAGGTGAGGTTTAGAGTATTTTTTATTTATTCTTCATACAACATTTGAATTTTCTCCAAGATTCTGTCTTAGGATGTATTATTTTTATTATAAAGTTATTCATTTTGGAAGTAGATAATTTTTGATGAATTATCAGTATGTCAAACCGATTTTCATAGGAAGTTGATACAACTGCCTATGTTGTGCTTTGTATATAGCATGATGATTAATACTACAAGATTACAAACTTTCTACAGTGAAAAATAGTAACTGGAGGGGCCCCTGGGTGGCTCTCAGTTAACATCTGACTTCCGCTCAGGTCATGATTTCACGGTTTGTGGGTTTGAGCCCCACATCAGGCTCTGAGCTAAGAGCTAAGAGCAGCCTGAAGCCTGCTTTCAGATTCTGTGTCTCCCTCTCTCTGCCCTTCCCCCTCTTGTGCTTGTGCTCGCTCTCCCTCTCTCTCTCTCTCTCAAAAATAAACTTAAAAAGAATAGTAACTGGAAAAGAAAACGGCTGAGAGAATTGACTTCTGGTCTGATTATATAACAAACAATAACAATTAAATAGTGTTTCTTTTTAAATGAATATATTCAAGTTTATTAGGTACCAATGATAATTTTCTTTGCAACAATTTCTATATTAACAGCTATTTGTAAAAAATAAATATAGTAGAAAAAGAAGAATATTTATAGGATTATTGATTTCTCTGAATTTTTGGTTTGTAGATATTTACATATTTAATATTTAATTTTAATATTTAATATATTCTGTGCATTTGAACAGTATCTCCCAATTTTCAAATAATTTTATGATGTAAAAAGGATTATAATTACCACGTGGCTTTTAGCAGAAAGATCATCAGGCTTTGGACGTAAACAGACCATAACTCAAATTATAACTCTATTAGATGCTGACAATGCAGCCTTGTTAAATCCGTTGTCTCAAACTTCAGTTTCATCTATAAACTATGCATATTCGTCTTGAAGGAATGTCATAAGGATTTGAAGTTTTATGTAAATTAGGTGTCTGACCCAGTCCCCAGCAAAGCTCAGGCATTACATTGGTATTATTGCAATAACTCTCTTGTACATAATCATGACGGTCAGCACTCTTGTGGAATTTGCCTGGAAAGGCCCTGTTCTAAGCATTTCACATGTACTAACTCATTCAATTCTCTCAACAACTCTATGTGGGAATAATACTGTGAATCCCTATATTACTGAGGATGAAACTGAGGCATATACCAGCAAAGTAACTGGTGGAAGGGCTCATAGTCTGGCTCTGGAGTCTGTGCTCTTTACCACTAAGCTTTGCTGCCACAAATCCTATTCCATGTGTCTTTTTATAGTTATATATGTGTTGTAAAGATGCTTTCTATGATTTACTGATGCTGGTACATCTTCTGAATAGGGTGTAATTTGAGAATTTAGAATTCATTTTTGTATTATAATAATAAAGTCTACAGTTTTTTTATATATTTGAAAACACTCTGCAGACATATAGTCGATAGGTGGCCATTTTTGTTATAAGTGGTCTGATGATTAGTCAACCTATTAGTGCATAAAATATTGCTAAATAATCATCCTGATTTAACCATACTTAAAAATGAATACTTGTACAATGCATAACTCATTCCTGCATAAAATAAATTGCCACATACTTTATCAAAGATATTCACAGAAGAGAATGGTAAGAATGATAAAAACATGACCATCAGTTTTCCTCACATGAAAAGAATTTACATCTATTATTTATTATTAAATATATTATTTACCATAGTATATTATACTTTCAAATAAATAAGTATTCATGTTGTAGTTTTTACAAATTGAAATAAAACTGAAATACAAGAGTTCTCTAAAACCACATGAATATGTGTACAATAATTTAAAAAAAAATTAGTAACCACAAAACCTTGGTCATAGTTTCATATAGTAGTATGTTAAACACTTCTTTCAGAAATGGAAAAGTGACATATTTGCAGATAATGGGAAGGAGAAAACTCAAGGTCAGTGCTCTCCATCAGCAACACTGCTAGTGGGGAATAAAATGACCAGCATCTTTAATCTAGAATTGAATAAGATCTTCTTTTTTATGTATCATTTAAATCAGAAAATGCTCATATCTGTTCATTCTTTTAAAAATAGAACCATTAGGCTCTTAGAATCCCTGCCTCTTATAGGCCTATTCCAAAAAGAGTTCTAGAAGAATAATGGACTATTATGTGTGATTTATTCTGTTCTTAGCAAAAATGGGAAACAAATTAGGCTGGAGTTTTCTAATAATAAACAACTTCTTGCATATTAGAAAATAACATACTCACCTGTAGCCATGTAGTCTTCTTTTAAATTAAATAAGGGGGTGCCTCAGGGTTCATATGCTTCAATGTCATATGCAATACCTAAATGTCATTTCTAATGTTCCCTGAAGCTATTGTTTCTTTTGATTTATTTCATAATTATACTCCCTAAAATAAGTAACAACAAAAAACAATCAATATCAAACATTGGTTAGGAGATCGGGCTCTTTTTTAACTTATTTTTTATCATAACATATTATTAAACATGCTTTCTAACTTTTTTTTGAAACTTTATATCCATGATCAATGATTCCTCTAGCATTCTTTTTCCTCATCTTCAAGTGCATTGTCCAGCCTCTTCTAACTCACTTTTAGAAAAAGGACGATTGCTAGGCATATTGAACTCAAGAAGGAAGTCAAACTCAGATGGGAACTTTAACTCCAGTCTAACCCAGTAACTCAGGCCAGCCACTCCGTAAATACATACTATGCTTACTTCTGCTAAATCACGATAGAATGAGTTCTTCTCTAACGCAGATATTGCCAAAAATGAGCTAAGGTCCCAGAATATGTGGTAATTTTTACCAAAAAGAAAAATCAAAGGAGAATTGAGACAGTGGAGTGAAACAAGAGCTGATGTTCAGACACTCACAGGCAAAAACCAACTGATGCTTGGAAGAGCCCAGAAATAAGGGAAATGTGCACATACAGACTCCAGGTGGTGCAACTGAAGGTAAAGTTGCACCTTAATGTGATCATAGTGTGGGAGAAAGGCATGAAAGCCTTCTGTAGAACTCACTTTCACTTGGAGTAAAAAAAAAAAAAACCACAGCTTACCTATTCAAAATTGAGCCAGAGTCAGAAATTAGAAAAACAGACTCCTTACCCAGTCAATATGTTAATAAAAATATATATTTATAGATAAAAATTCTTATTCTTTACTCAGGAAAAAGCTGTTATTTCCTTCTTCAGGTCTCTTCTGCGTTTGCTTTGTATAATCTTAACAAGTGTAGTTATTTATGCCAGATTAGCACCAGCAAATTAGAAATAAGAAGAGGTAGTTTTCACTGAGAGAAAAATATGACAAATAGCATAAGAAAACTGAAAAACACAAAGCAGGCTCAAGAGTTGTCAGCAGAGCAATACAGGATCAATTAGCATGAACAAAAATAAAATTCAGTAGGCCCTGAGGACAATAAAATAGTATAGTATATAACAATTACCGAAGACTTGTCTAAATACGGCAAGGATGTATGAAAGGTAATTCTGATATATCTTTAATTCTGAGGGAGAAAAAATTGAATTATTCAGAAAGTGGCTATCTAAAATGTTTCATTCACCAAGAATTCTTCATGGCTAAGCTACTGATGCCTCATAATTATAAAGAATTGATCTATATATTAATATAGAACTTTGAGTTCCTATTAAATCTTGGGGAGTTAACATAGTTATCTTTTCAACTTTGGATACTGAATAATGATAACAAAAACACACATAAACCTACAGGGGGTTCTTAGTTTTGTTTTGTTTTGTTTATAGTTTGAAACACTCCAATAATGAGTTGTACACTTTAAGGAGCTATCTTAATTCTTTGAGCTTAATAGAAGCTAATTTAGGACACTGAAATAAGTAGCAATTTACTCTAGTGGAAGGGAAAGTTATTTGAGCTAGCAAAATTTATTCTGTGAATTTCTTTGAGGACAAAGAACATTAGCTTATGGGTATAAAAAAATCTAAGGATGATCTTATTATTCAATAATGAAACACATGTGAAAACGTGAAGCTTCTTAGTATCAAGACATCTTAATAAAATGCCAGACTTAAATGCAAATTTCTACTAATCCCTTAGAGAAAATGTCCCACAAATACATAAAATTATATTATTTTAAATGCATTTACATTTAATTTTGTCTGTTAAACTTTTGTTTAATATTCTGGAGGAGGGAAATTCAAAAGCACAGAAACATTGATCTCTTCTCAATTTATTTACAATTTAATCGCAAGCCTAACTGAAGTATACTGGCACTGATGGTTTTGTTTTGAGCAAAACAATGTTACCTTTACAAGAAAAGCAATTTTAATCAGTGTAAGATTTGGTGATACTCTCATACATTGTTTAGTGGAAGTACAAATTAAATGATACAAACTTTCAGAAGACCAGTTATTGGATGGCATTTGAAATGTACATACAATTTAACCCAGAAATTCCTCTTAATAAAGAAGTGAACAAAGATGATTATAAAAGACTATTTATCATAGCATTATTTGGGGGCAAATAAAAGAGGGGAAACAACCTCAAATGTACTAGAAGAGGTGAATTTGTTTTAAAAAAAATTGTGGCATATCCATATAGTGGAATATTATATATGTATTTGCAATATTCACATGTTTATTTTGAGAAAGATTTCACGATATATTATATGAAAAGAAATAGGAAAAAAGCCATACGCATTATCTGATTTCATTTTTTTAAAGAATGTTTGTTTAGAATGTATTTTTTTAATTTTTTAATGTTTATTTTTGAGAGAGACAGACAAAGACAGAGAGTGTGCAGGGAAAGGGCAGAGAGAGAGGGAGACACAGAATCCGAAACAGGCTCCAGGCTCTGAGCAGTCAGCACAGAACCTGATGTGGGGCTCCAACCCATGAACCGTGAGATCATGACCTGAGCCGAAACTGGACACTTAGCAACTGAGCCACCCAGGCGTCCCTAAAATCATTTTTAAAGATGTACATCAAAATGTTAACAGTCATTATGCCTGGATGATGTTTATTTTCCTTATTTTCTATGTTTTCACAATTTTGCAATGCGTATATATGTATTTTATAAACAGAAAAATAGAACTACTGCAAAAGGCTTGTTTTAATTTATTGTATTGTCAAACATGCAAATAACTACTAATTAAGCTTAACACAAAAGTATCTCATATAACTTAATTTCACAAAATCACTAGGTCTAACTGACCCCTAATGCTTTTGTTGACTTCACCAAGGCTAATGTTATTCCCCAACCCAGAGTATCTTTGATCCTTCCTTTGATTTCAAGACTGAAGAAGCAAGTATCCTGCCTTCCATCCTCTCACATTAGCCAACTCCTATATCCCTCATGAACCAGCCCTAGTGCCTCCTTCTGTTCAAAGTCTACCCTGACCACCTCCCCTACAGAGCAATCACTTCTTGCTCTCCGCTCCCCTGGACAACAGGCACATTTTGTTCAAGCATCTCCCACTCCAGACTGTGATCATTTGTTGACTCCCTGACTCCCACTAGACCATGAGCTCCTAAAGACAGGAATCATGTCTTATTCATCTCCATACCACCAGCACTTAACCCTCATGTGGCAGAGGGTGTGCAATAAATATTCATTAA
The DNA here is from genome assembly GCF_028749965.1 of Puma concolor. Classification (NCBI taxonomy): domain Eukaryota; kingdom Metazoa; phylum Chordata; class Mammalia; order Carnivora; family Felidae; genus Puma; species Puma concolor. Next base: position 89,189,688 of record NC_141671.1, on the reverse strand, counting down.
ATGAATTAATTAATCTACTTAAATCTCCACAATCATTCAATTTTCCATGGAATTAAATACAATAAGAAGAGAAAAAGCATAATAAACCCAGCCCATAGGACCATGACTAGTACATAAAAGTTAAAAAAAATATCTGATTGGTGGATAACCATTATCAATATAGCAATCATTTAAAAAAAAACCATTAAGTGTGTATTTTCCCACATGATTTGCTAATTCAAAAAGAAAGTTGAAAAAAATATGAGAATTCTAAGGCAAGAAAATAAATGAAAAGAAAAAAATACCTATACACACCACTATATTTGTACTTGCTTTTGGTTCTCTTTAATTTATACTAAAATAATTTTACTAATGTTGAAACTTAAATTTACCCTTCCTAAGAAAAAAGAAAGATGAATACCCAGCTTTGTGCTGCTGATCTGAGTTTACCAGCATGAATTAACCAGGCACATGAGAAACAGATGAGATAAAAAGTTCTTAACATTTGACCCCTAATTTCACTTGGGAGAATCAACATTTGGAAATAATCTAATGTGCGTTAAAAATGTATTAATGTATACAAAGCAGCATGCTAATAATATTTACATATAATCATACAAAGTGTCAAAAAATAGGCTAATGGCAGAATGACAAAATACTTCTCCAAAATAGACTATTAAGCAGCATTAAGTGTTGGAGTTCTTAATAATGTAGGGATATTCTTTTACTATAGTAGTAACACATTAATCACAACACAAATCTATCCAACCAACATGAGCTTTACTAAGTAAAAATATATGAAGAAAAGACTATATGGTATCTATAACAGTGATCTCTTCAGAGAATTCAGATTAAAAAAATTATCCTCTTTATAGATTTCTCTCCATCATGTTTTCAATGATTATCATATCTCACTAGATAATTAAAGGGAAAAATACATAGGAAGGAATATGTACTAAAATGTTCATATTTGTCTCTAGCTATTAAAACTATAGCTTTGGGGGCGCCTGGGTGGCTCAGTCAGTTAAGCAGCCGACTTCGGCTCAGGTCATGATCTCGTGGTCCATGAGTTGGAGCCCCGCGTCGGGCTCTGTGCTGACCGCTCAGAACCTGGAGCCTGCTTCAGATTCTGTGTCTCCCTCTCTCTGACCCTCCCCCGTTCATGGTCTGTCTCTCTCTGTCTCAAAAATAAATAAACATTAAAAAAAATTTTTTTAAACTATAGCTTTTACTTCCTTCTCACGGTTTTTTGTAACCTTCTATAAGACTGTGATTTATTTTGGGATGCCTGGGTGGCTCAGTCAATTAAGCGTCTGACTTCACCTCAGGTCATGATATCACAGTTTGTGAGTTTGAGCCCCGCGTTGGGCTCTGTGCCGACAGCTCAGAGCCTGGACCCTGCTTCGGATTCTCCCTGTCTCCCTCTCTCTCCGCCCCTCCCCTGCTCACACTATATCTCTCTCTCAAAAAATAAGTGAACATTAAAAAAAAAATTTTTAAAGAGTATGATTTATTTTTATAACTATAGTAAAAAAATAAATATTATTATAAAATCTAAAAATATTATTTTAAAAATAAAATCATTGTTTTATAACCACAACAAAATAACAACTATCCCGAATATTTGCAATAATTTAGCTAAAATAGTTTTCACTAGGGGCACCTGGGTGGCTCAGTCAGTTGAGCATCCAACTCTTAATTTCAGCTCAGGTCATGGTCCTAGGGTCATGGGATCAAGCCCTTCTTCAGGCTCCATACTGATCACATGCCTGCTTAAGATTTTCTTTCTTGCTCCCTTTTCTCCACTCATTTTCTCTCTCTCTCTCTCTCTCTCTCTCTCTCTCTCAAATTAAAAAAAAAAGTTTTCACTAGAATGTTGTTTATAATAAAATTTGGGGAAAAAATAAATGTTCAATAGAAAATTAAATACATTATAACATATCCATAGAATGGAATACTACAGGGAGCATTAAAAGTACTATTACAGGGGCACCTGAGTGTCTCAGTCAGTTAAGTATCTGACTTCAGCTCAGGTCATGATCTCACAGCTCCTGAGTTTGAGCCCTGCATCCGGCTTTGTGCGGACAGCTCAGAGCCTAGAGCTTGCTTCAGATTCTGTATCTCTCTCTCTCACTCTACCCCTGTTCTGCTCGCACTCTGTGTGTCTCTCTCTTAAAAAGTAAATATCAAAACCACACTGAGATATCACCTCACACCAGTTAGAGTGGCTAAAATGAACAAATCAGGAGACTATAGATGCTGGAGAGGATGTGGAGAAATGGGAACCCTCTTGCACTGTTGGTGGGAATGCAAACTGGTGCAGCCACTCTGGAAAACAGTGTGGAGGTGCCTCAGAAAATTAAAAATAGATCTACCCTACGACCCAGCAGTAGCACTGCTAGGAATTTACCCAAGGGATACAGGAGTGATGATGCATAGGGCACTTTCAACAATAGCCAAATTATGGAAAGAGCCTAAATGTCCATCAACTGACGAATGGATAAAGAAATTGTGGTTTATAGACACAATGGAATACTACTTGGCAATGAGAAAGAATGAAATATGGCCTTTTGTAGCCATGTGGATGGAACTGGAGAGTGTTAGGCTAAGTGAAATAAGTCATACAGAGAAAGACAGATACCATATGTTTTCACTCTTATGTGGATCCTGAGAAACTTAACAGAAGACCATGGGGGAGGGGAAAGGAAAAAAAAAAGTTAGAGAGGGAGGGCACCAAACCATAAGAGACTCTTAAAAACTGACAATAAACTGAGGGTTGATGGGGGATAGAAGGGAAGGGAAAGTGGGTGATGGGCATTGAGGAGGGCACCTGTTGGGAGGAGCACTGGGTGTTGTATGGAAACCAATTTGACAATAAATTTCATATTTAAATAAATAAATAAATAAATAAATAAATAAATAAATAACATTAAGAAAAAATTTTTAATAAAACTACTATTACAGATAAATATCTAATGACACGGAAAGATGTTTGCTTAATGTTATTAGGCTTTTTTTAAAAAAAAGAGAGATAATGGTATTTATACCAATTTCTTTTTTTTTTAATTTTTTAATGTTTATTTATTTTTGAGAGAGCAAGAGAGACAGTGTGAGCAGGGGAGGGGCAGAGAGAGAAGGAGACACAGAATCTGAAGCAGGCTCCAGGCTCTCGGCTGTCAGCAAGGAGCACGACGCGGGGCTCAAACTCATGAACCAAACCGGGCAAGATCATGACTTGAGCCGAAGTTGGACGCTTAACCGATTGAGTCACCCAGGTGACCCAACCAATTTATTTTTTATTAGTAAGAAAGTGTGCATAGGGAAAAAATGGAAAGAAAGATTAAAACCAAAATGTGAATGGTAATTTTCATTGGATAGTGACACTGGAGATAATCTTTCTTTTCTTTTTTTCTGCTTATTTAAGTTCTAAATTTTCTCTAACAAGTATAACCATGAAAAAGATTTTAAAAAGTTTTTAAAATAAAAAGAGGGAGAACCAAAAAAGAGATAACCAGATATCAGCTACAGAAAAAGTAAAATATTCTAGATGTTTTCTAACTTTCAGAAGGACCCATTATATTATTTTCCCCCACAGTCAATTCTCTCAGACATTTTGCATACAAACTTATCCTGAAAGACACATAGAGATAGTGACATTCAACATCATGTTATATGTAGTGATTCCTACATTTAGTTAAGGTCGAACTTGTAGACTGACAACCAATACTTAAAATTTTCTAGGATACAACCATCTCTATATTGATTTCTGGAAGGTATTCTGCTGTCTCAATTGAGTAATTGTCTAAGCATTTATACATACTAAAAACAGTTCTGTTTTGTTTTGTTTTGTTTTGAAGTAAAACATGGTCCTCAATTGCAGGAATCCCTTTTGTAAACCATTATGCACAGGTACCCACCCCCCATTCAGGCAGGTCAGATTCCCTTACTCTCAGGATAGCAGCCAATCCTTTCTCCCAGATACCAAGTAGGTAAGACATAGCATCTTTATTTTAACCACAATACAGAGCATCTGTACTTCATTCACTTTGTAGAGAACTCATTCTTGCCTGTGATGGAAGATCAAGATGATTAACATTTATAAATGACTTCAGTTTAAGGGACATGTGACTCATAACTTCTATAGGTCAAGCTAGGTCATGAGAAAGCAACATTCTAAAATTTATCCTAATTCTCTCACAAATGCTGTGTTTCTGAAAGTCACAATTCAGTTGTACATACTCAGCCTTGACTGACAATAAAAGAAAAGGTCGTATGTCCAGGAAAGTTCCATATTTTACCAAATCACACTTGAAGATATCTGGTATATTGCTAAATAACCTTACTAAAAAAAAGATTCAAGTAATAAGTCAATCATTTCAGACATTTATTAGACAAAGAAAGCCATTACTCTATTGCCTTCCTTTTTTTGTTTTTGTTTTGTTTTTGTTTTGTTTTGTTTTGCTTTTTTACTTTGTTACAGTGAAGCTCTGAGTCAGATTTCCAGATATTTCTTCTTACCTTAATTTTAAATATAAATAAGATCTTGTTCATAAGTACACTTAAATCCTTTCCAGAGGTAGTAAGTGCCTAGATTTGGCAAGCTTGAAGAGACTTTAGAGGGTATCTACAAACTCAGACCACTGATGAGTAAGCTGTGCTTTGCATCATCTTAAAGCCTCCAGAATACTCCAGGAGGAGTATACATCCATGAGGACCAAGGGATGAGGTCTTGACTTCGACCTCTGGTTATAATGAAGAGGATTCAATCAGAGCAGCCAATCGGTTTTAGTTACATATTAAAATATCTTAACATACTTATTTGACAAAAGCATTCCAAGGAGAAAAATTATTTTTAAAAACATTTTACAGATATGGAAAGAAACTAAAACCCATAGAAGCAAAGAAAGTATAAAGTATAAAGATATTAATGATGGTAATGATGATCATATATTTACATGCATTAAGTATTCATCATATGATATCATGAGATAGTCATCATATCTAAAATATTGTTGGTCATTTACTACAGATGAATCACTGAAATTGCCACTGGTGAGTATAGGAAAAACAGATAAAATAAGGAACGAGGTAGGATTCCTGACTGGGAACTGGTCGTTCTAGCTGCCTTTCTTTCTCTCCAAAAAGAATTCCATCCTTCTAGCCTTTTTTTTTTTTATTATGAAATTTATTGTCAAATTGGTTTCCATACAACACCCAGTGTTCATCCCAACAGTTAAGAGCTTCTAGCCTTTTTAATAAGTGATGAGGAGTAGGGGAATAAAAATTAATGTGTATTTCACTAATTTGCTTTTTACAAAATTTTAGGTAGTATTTTTCAAAATGTATGTGGTCAGCCCAACATATGAGGTTGCTTAGAGCCTGCTTTCTGTTAGATGCTGGGTATGTGTCAGGTTTCATGAATATGTTGCTTAGCTTGTGCTCAGCTGCATCATCAGTACTTTAAAGAAGCCTCAAAAAAAATGTGGCCTGTTTTGCACTGTCTTATTTTAAAAAATGCATTTACTTTTGTTTGCCACCATGTGTAACTTAAAGTAACCCAATATTTTCTCCAACCTCTGAGAAAATCTCACCCATCAGGTTTCTACCCTTTAATAATATTTTGCCAGCTTTGGAGTTATCCCAATTATTTGATTGCTGTGAATACAGGAGAAAGTAAGAAAACTGCTTATTTCAATTTCTACCTAAGGTAGCAAGTGTCAGATTGCTGAATTAGAGTGTCTAAATACCTGTATGCAACCTGACAAAGAGGATTTTTTAATTAGCTAATCCAAACAGTTTCACCCGTTATTACTTATTTTCCTCCAGATTAATTCATTTGTATCATTTTTGGTACCATTCAATAGCAACATTTCACCTATTTCCTTTTACCTCCAATTTAATCAAAAGGAATGAACAACCTTAGTTAAATCAGAATTAATATAGCTGTTTCTTGTCATCCCCTCGATCATCCAGAATAGAGTTTCCATTGATGTCAAAAGGATCATTTGATTCAGATCAGCTTTGCAAGGTAGAGAGCAAGATAGGAAATGAGTGGCTCATTAAGAGTGCAAAGCTATTACTTTTATAAAATGGTGAATCCCACTTAGCTGCTTTTTTCAGGAAAAGCCATCTCCTTCCAGTGTCTATGTACACAAACCATAGGCACCTGCTACCATGAAGAGCCTATCTCACCTCCATACTTCCATACCTCCTGCCCCAGAAAATGCTAAGTTGGGGGTTCTCAACCTCAGCACTATTGACATTTGGGGTCATGTAATTCCATGGTGTAGAGAAGAAAGGATGCCCTGTGCATTGTAGGATGTGCAGCAGCATCCTTGATGTCTATTCATACAATGTCGGTAGCACCCTCCAGTCATGACAACCAGAAGTGTCCCCAGACATGAACAAAGGTCCCCTGTGGGACAAAATCATACACAGTTGAGAATTACTACACAAACCTTTCTCAAACTGCGATCCTTGAATCACCAGCATCACCTAGAAACTTGTTAGATAATGCAAATTTGGGGGCCCCACGCACACCTACTAAATCAGAAACTTCGGGGATGGAGCCCAGCAATGTGAGTTTAACAAGTCCTTAAAGGACTGTGATGCACAGTCAGGTTTGAGAACCTTGGCATTAAAGCAATGTTAGCACTATTTGGTTGAAGGACCACTATATCAGAATGATCTGGGATCTTGTTAAATACATATTTCTAAACCAATACCCTGCGTTAAATCACTGATATTTTGAAACTGCTCTGAGATGTGAATTAGTAAAGTATGGTGTGTGTGTGTGTGTGTGTGTGTGTGTGTGTGTGTGTGTGTGTGTTTTATAAGCACCCACAGTTATTCTTAAGTACTTTCAATGTTCAGGGCCATTATCCTACTCTCCAACTCCTAAAGTCCCAATGTAAACTTTTCCATAGTGTCTTCTGACAAAGATTCTCTTCCTACTATCATTCAGTGCAACCAAAAGAAAGAACATCTGACTTATTCCTGGACACAGTATGACTGATGATCTTCACAAAGATCTTTAAGAAAAACAGAACTGGCAGGGACATCTGGGTGGCTCAGTCGGTTAAGTGTCCAAATTTTTCTTGATTTCAACTCAGGTCATTATCTCACAGGTTCCTGATTTTGAGCCCCTCCTGCACTGGGCTCTGCACTGGAGCCTGCTTGGGATTCTCTGCCTCTCCCCCTTTCCTGCAAATGTGCTTGCATGCTCTCTCTCTCTCTCTCTCTCTCTCTCTCAAAAAGTAAATATTAAAAAAAGAGAAACAGAACTGGCATATCCTCATTTCATAGACCACATGGCAGCTGGAAATTCTAACCAAAGTCAAATGCTTTTTCCTCTACGCCACTATGATGTAAGGTAAAATTACTATTATGTGCTGCTTTGACACCTGGGTAAAACTGAGAGGGCCTCAGTTCTTACAAGTTCCCCTTCCTACTCTGCTCAGGTAAATGATATCCCCTAGCTACACACCCTCTTTATCATAGGGACCAGGCACCATACCTGCCTCCATGTAATTATTCAAACAAGCCAATCACATCCTCCTGCAAGAACCAAGGGGCACCCGAAACTCTTGATACTAGAAAGTCAGCTTCCCATGGTTCCTGTTTATTCACTCTGTTCCCAGGTGCAACCATGTGCGGCCTTGGGAGGCATGCAGGGTCCTCCTTCCTCGAGACTAATAAACTGCTGTCAAGCTCATGTGTTCAGTATCAGGTGTCATGTGTTTGGGATCCCTATAACCCTAGGTTAGAAATTCCTCCCTCACCAATGGGGTGAAGAAGAGGTGACCAAAATACCCAATAAGATTGATGACTAAATGATACTTCATAAGGGAAAAATCTCTACGTTGATATAGACCATAAAAGCACCATGGATTAAGCACCCATCATATACCACGCATCATGCTTTATACATATTATTCCCAAGGTTCACAATAGATATTGTATAATAGAAGAAACTCAAGACTCCTAAAAGTTCATTAACATTGTAAAGTTATGTCTAAGGTGTGATGGTTAATTTTGTCATCAATCTGACTGGGCCACAGGATGCCCCGATGTCTGATTAAACAGTATTTCTGGGTATGTCTGTGAAGGTGTTTCTGGAAGAGATTAATAGTTGAATTGGTGGACTAAGTAAAGCAGATGGCCCTCACCAATGTAGGTGGGCATGATCCAATCCATCAATGATCTGAATGGAACAAAATGGGGGAGGAAGTTTGGATGTCCCCGCCCATGATCTGAGTCCTCAAGTCTAGGTTAAGTAAAAAGTAACGTATCAGTTCATGTAAGTTCAGTCCGTGGGCAGAAGGCTGGTCATATGACCAGGTTCTAGCTCTCTCTGTTTCTTCTAGTTTTCCCATCTCTTTGGGCAAGATTGTTATCAGCAGGCCCAATCATCACACCTACCAAATCCAAAGGAAAAATGAAAATAGCTGACTACTTTTCCAGTAACCACTAAAAATATTTGTTACAGCTGTTAACTGATTATTCTGATTGGCCTACATCCCCATTGCTGAACCAATCACTCTGGTCAGTGCAGTATGACCTGTCATTTGGCTTAACACAAATGGAAAACACCCCTAGATCTAAGATGGAATAAATCTCACCCAAACCACATTGGCTGAGAATGTGGTCATTCCCCGCAGCTCCAATTTAGGGAGCCTTTTATTAAAAGGTAGAACAAGAGGTACACAGCAGCAAATAAACAGGTGCTAGCTGAACCAAATAAACTAGGATCTACCTGAACTAAATCATGTCTGTTATTACTGTTGTAATACACAGGCCACCTTTTGGAATCACTTAGGATGCTCATTGAAGTTTGCACACTGCTAAGCTACTGAATCAAAATCTCTGGCACAATCCTCAGGAATCTATAGTTTAACAAACTCCCAGGCTAATTTCTATGCCCACTAACATTTGATATTCTTATACCCAACAACTGCTATTTATTCTAGAGAAATAAAATGAAAATCAATATAAGAATAATACTAAGTATAATCGGTTATGATCATATTTTTCCATGGTGAGGAAAATTATTGTTTTTTTTTTATCTTTTTAAACTTCTTTTTAAGTTTATGTATTTATTTTGAGAGAGAGAAACAAAGAACCAGCAGCAGAGGGGAGGGGCAGAGAGAGAAGGGGACTGAGGATCAGAAGAGGGCTCTGTGCTGACAGCAGAGAGCCCAATCTGGGGCTCGAACTCACGAACTGTGATGTGAGATCATGACCTGAGCCAAAGTCAGAAGCTCAAACAATTGAGTCACACAGGAGCCCCCAAAATTATTATTCTAATGATTGGCAAAATTCTTCTTTAAAGCAAGAATAGTTTTTATTTAGCAAAATGTCTTGTTTGGCTACTTTGTGGCTAAAGTGTATTAGGGCATAACTGAACAGCCTAGAAGTGAGCCAAAGAGAATTAAGGACCAAATAGACATCTGAGGATTTCAAAAGAAAGAAAAAAATTCTCTCTCTCTCTCTCAAAATAAATAAATAAACTTTAAATAAATAAATAAAATCTTAGAAAGAAAAAAATCTGGAAAAAATGTGTAATGGAGTGTGAGAGAGAAAAAAAAAGGGAGCACAGCAACACAGAAGGCCAAACCTCCAGAACAAGAGACAACTGGCAAAAAAAAAAAAAAAAAAAAAAAAAAAAAAAAAAAAAAAAAAATTATAGCCACAAACAGCAGAAAGATTTTTTAATTTTTTAATGTTTATTTATTTGAGAGAGAAAGAGAGAGAGAGACTGAGCATGTGAGGGGGAGAGACTGAGCATGTGAGGGGGAGGGGCAGAGAGAGAGGGAGATACAGAATCCGAAGCAGGCTCCAGGAGCTGACCAGTCAGCACAGAGCCTGATGAAGGGCTCCAACTCAATGAACAGTGAGATCATGACTTGAGCTGAAGTCAGTCACTTAACTAACTGAGCCCCCCAGGTACCCCAATAATAGAAAGATTTTTAAGAAAAGGGCTATCTAACGTGTAATTTTAAGTTGTTTGCTGAACTACAAACATTCTCTAAAATCAGCTGCAGTTGATATTTTCAATAGCAAAAGGATAGGTACCCTATACACCGGTACATTGCAAAATAGAGTCAGAAGCAAGAAGCAAAACGTGAGGCACAGACTGAGAATTTAAGAAGCAGGAAATAAGAGCCAGAAATAATTACATGCATTAAAGTCATCTCCAAAGAATTCTCCAAAATGCTGAAAATTGTACTAGATAATATTTTGAGGGAGGTAATGCTAATTTCACCTTAACATCAAGTGACCTGATACTTCATAAGACTAAGCAATGCACTACAGATAGAAGACAGCAAGTATTTTTGAGCCTTACTAAGGGCTTTATAAATACTACCAAATGTAATTCTCGTGGAAATTCAGCGGATTTGTGTTTTACATGCCACTGTTGAGTGTTCCGAAAGTTAACTTGTGCAAGGCCACATAGACAGTGGCAAAGCCTGGCAGAACCAGAAGTTCAACTGTGGGTCAATCCACCCTCAAATTCTGTTTTCTTCCCAGGGTTGGTGGTGCAAAACAGCAAGTCTCAGTTCTGTGTTCACACCAGAATCCCCTGGAGAGTATTAAAAAACTACCCACTTCTGAGTTCCACCTCAGACAAATTAGGTCAAAACCTATAGGGTTACAGGCATTACTTTCAAGAGTTAGTGGGGTAGAACAGTTAAATGCTTTAATTTTTTGTGTTTTATGTTATCAAGGTAAATTGTATATAGATATAGCCAGGTTTTATAGTTTGATATGCATGTTTTTGCCACATGGCCAGACATTCACAATTTGAAAAATTCTTAGGAGAGGTGTGTATTTGTTTTAAGGTGATATACCAATATATCGGGTAGAATTTCAAAGCATTTGCCTCATTTACCTTTTGCTTTGGGGAAAAAAAAACATAGCAATTCTAAATCATAGTCATATTAAACACCAGATATCATTAAGGTGGCCTTCAGATATCTAAGCAAAGCTTTTTCTCATTTATTTTTTCTCTCACATAAACCTGCCTAATGAAACTACTATGCATTTTCCAGATCCCAGATTCTAATGTTTGGAAATTTGAAAATAATATCAACAGAAATAAACTTTAACCAGCATTTTTGCAACTCTGCTTTTCACTCACATAGGCTGTTACTTACTGGTCATGACTGATAGAATTGCACATAATACACCAGTGAATGGGGGAAATTGAAACTCTTTCTCATCTCAAGTATATAAAAGCAAAAGATATGCCCACTTGATTTTTTTTCTATAGAACACTAAATTTGGCTCACAGCACTCCTGCACAAAACTTTGGAAGACTGTTCTAATATCTCCTAAAAAGATGCAAAAATTATCCTAGCAACTTATAAAGATATTTCAATTAAAGCATCATGCATTTGCATTTCAATGGCTTGTTTCAGGTTCCACAAACAACCCAATACACAATTCCCTCAAAATGAGCTAAAATCAGGAACTACAAAAATTACTCTTGATATTAGACCTGATGCCTTTTTCATCTGGACAAGGGACAGAAAGTAATGATACTTGAAAGCAGCAAGGTGAAAACAAATGGAACAAGTCACTAGAATCACTCTGAGGCAAATAAGCCCTCACTTATTTTTAACTATGGTAATCTGATTGTTACCTTAATATTGCATATTAACAATAGCACCTAAAGTGAAAGGCACTCACTACTTACAATAACTGAATGGATGGAGGCCCAAGGACCATTAATCTTCGTTACGTATTAGTCCCTGAAATATAATGGATACTGATTTCCTGATATGCTTTGTAGAGAGGACTAAATTTATCCTATGCCAGATATGAGAATATATCCATCAATATGTTATTTTGTTTATATTCAGTATTATTGTCCTCTTTTACACACTATATTGCATGAGTTATAACGGTAATAACAATGACAATTATCATTAAAAAAAAATCATGTTACATAAATTTCAGGGTTTGTGACACTATCCTTAGTTTTTACTTTTTTGAAAGTCCTTTAAAAAGAAATTACTATCGCAAAGGTTTTTCTATATTTACACAATATTTTAACCAGAATCTATTACAAACGTGTATACACACACATAATACACATGCATACATGTTACATGTATTACCATACCACGAATATTTATATTGTGAGAACACCTATTTATGGCCCTTTTGACTTGTCTGAAGTGAAAATCATTTGACTACTTTCACAGTACAGAATTACTGAGTTAATCATGTATCATAGCTTTTCCTTGCAAAAATGTATTTTCAGTATATATTGCATTGCTCACATAATCCTCTCTCTTTTATTGCACTAGTTCAAGAAAACTTAAAAAAGGAAAAATCAGGTTTCTTTGTTTTCTTTTTATACACAAATGTCTCCTCGGATATTTTTCACATTAAACCAAGATATATACAAAATTGCATTTTCAATTTAAATATACTTAATAATTTTCAAGAATGTGTGATTTTAGATTTTTACATGCTAGTCACATACACTATTGGAAATTTGATATGTCACAAAAAGATAAAAATGGTAAGATGTATTCATTTTTAAAATTATGGTACATGGCATAGTTAGCTAACAGGAACAATCTTAAAGCTTTCCATAACCAGAGAATATCAGAAGAAAATATAATACCATTATATAAATTATAGTATTCTTTCACATTTCAATAAGGGTCATCTTTCTTAGAGAAAAAGGCATACAAATTTTGTAAGAGTATACTAAAAAGACATTGAAAATGCTTAAAGACATGGAACACCTATATGCATGAAAGATTTAAGAAAAACTAGGACTTCTGTCTGCTGAAACTACTCTCATTACATGGATAAAACTCAAATCTGTACATCTCTGGCCTCTGTTTCTCCACTTGTCTCCCAGAAATCTCTCAAATCTCTTACTGTTATCTCAACTGCATGAAAAGTCTTGCCAGTCAATAACATTCATTAAGCATCGCTGAGTATTTAATAAATGTTTCTGAGCATTATGACAGGTACCCTAGGGAGATGCAATAGAAATAGAAGATATGGTCCCTGACATCAAGGAACTTTCAGTATCACTGATTATTCATACTATACAAATGGACTAAAATAGGCCTTCCAAAGAAATAAATTATCGCAAATTAAAACACTTCAAATAATATATGTATGCTGAGGTGATTCAGGGGGTGAACTGAGCGGGGGAGGCAATCAGAATGTTTTGAATCATGTATGAAAGAACCAAAAAACATGGATTAATGAGCTAAGGAAGGAGTTTTTCAGAGGGTAGAGGGCTTACCTAAAAAGATAGAGAAAAAATCCTGAAACAATATGGGTGGAACTAGAAGCCAAAACACTATGCAGCAGGCCATTGGTCTGACTTTGCTTATGTGTTTTGTTTTTTGTTGTTTTTTTTTTTACAATATAACCTACTAATTTTTTATCTGGCTGGTATAGTCTAGAGCAGAATCTTCCAAGCTTTTGCTTTTCATTGACCCTTTCATAAGAAGAAATATCCTTTAAACAAACAATGCCTATCTAACCCAATTCCTACTACCACTATGCATTAAAAACACAAAAATTGGGCCACATGGGTGGCTAAGTCGGTTAAGTACCTGACGCTTGATTTCAGCTCCAATCATGGTCCTACAGTTCATGAATTGGAGCCCTGAATGGGGCTCTGCACTGACAGTGGGAGCCTACTTGGGATTTTCTCTATCCCTCCCCAACTTGCACTCACATTCTCTCCCTCAAATTATAAACAAACAAAAAAATGGAAAACAAACAAACAAACAAAAAGAACCACAAAATTAATGGGGGAAAAAAGACATCGCTGTTTTTAACCTCTCTCTGTCCTCCATAAAATGTCATAAATAAGTTTCCTATACTCAAAAATGTATTGCTGTATCATTAGTATTAATGTCATGGAGACCAAACTGTGTGGCTACAAGACTCTCAAAGTCCTACCCAGACCACACCTATAGAATGGTAACCCTAAAACAAGAATAAAGAAACATTAATTCCCTCCTACATGTACCAAAACATCACTGTATGATGTTGATTGCAATTATAGCAATAGCAGCAAAAGTAATGGTGGTAGCAGTAATTTATACTGACTACATTCACTAGAAGCAATTTACTCATATTATTGAATCCTAACAACCACTAATAATCATGATTATTCCCATTTTATAGGAAAAAAATATTGAAGCTCAAATAAGCAACTTGCCCAAGGACACACAACAGGTGGGTGTTTGGTGGGGTGAATGCTGGCCCCGTGAAGGCAGAGCTCATACTTCTAGACATGACACTTGCCTGTTTATGCATGTGCCATGTGCCTACCCCATAAACACTGGCCCCTGATTTCTAACTGAAGAAAATACCTGTTCTCTTACCTGCCTCTTATAGTTTTAATAAGGATTAATTTGATGTCTGTAAAGTGTTTTGACCTCCCATAAAGACACCCATATGATTACACTCCTTAATTTCCATTTCCTCTTATGCCACATCTTCAATTACAGTATCTCATAGGTATGCAATCTTGGAACCAATTGACTTTGCTTTCTCTCATACCACATTCAGGCTGTAATCAGTTGCTATTTTATCATAGAAACATCATCCCTAAAATTCACTCATTTTATTCTAATTTTTGACGCTTAAACCATCATTAGTCTCAGTTATTGTAATCTCCATAGAGTACAGCATTTTATCTTGTGAAGAGGAAATTTTAATGGAAATTGGGTCCTGAGACCCATCAGGGGGGGAAAGCAAAAAAAAAAGTTTACGCGTTAATCAAGAAACAAATAATCTCACTCAAATATGCACATTCTTAAATTGCTTTCAGCTTTGAAATCTGCCTTAAGTTTCAATTCCACTGTGTATTTACATGTTCTCTATATTTTATCTCTGCACTTTCACCTTCAACAATATCTTAAAATAGTAAAATTTTGGAGCTAAAAGGGAGCTTAAAGATAACCTGAAGCAAACCCCATTTAACAAATGAGAAAAATAATGGAACAGCTGGGTGGCTCAGTTGGTTGAACATCTGCCTTCGGCTCAGGTCATGATCTCACTGTCCATGGGTGTGAGCCTCATGTTGGGCTCTGTGCTGACAGGCCTGGAGCCTGCTTTGGATTCTGTGTCTCCCTCTTTCTCTCTGCCCCTCCCTGGGTCTCTCTCTCTCTCTCTCTCAAAAATAAATAAACATTAAAAAATTAGAAAAAATATTGAGGAGGGCACCTTTTGGGATGTGCACTGGGTGTTGTATGGAAACCAATTTGACAATAAATTTCATATATTGAAAAAATAAATAAATAAAAATAAAAATAAAAAATTAGAAAAAAAAAAAGAAATGATAAAACTAAGGATCACAGATAGATAACTTGCCAAAGGTCCCTCATTTAAAATGTGGTAGGGGCACCTGGGTGGCTCAGTGGGTTGAAGTGTCCGACTTTGGCTCAGGTCATGATCTCACAGTTTGTGAGTTCAAGCCCCACATCAGGCTGTGCGCTGATAGCTTAGAGCCTGGAGCCTGCTTCAGATTCTGCCTCTCCCTCTCTTTCTGCCCCTACCCTGCTCATGCTCTGTCTCTCTCTGTCTCTTAAAAATAAGTAAATGTTAGGGGCGCCTAGGTGGTGCAGTCGGTTAAGTGTCCGACTTCAGCCAGGTCATGATCTCGCGGTCCGTGAGTTCGAGCCCCGCGTCAGGCTCTGGGCTGATGGCTCAGCCCCTGGAGCCAGTTTCCGATTCTGTGTCTCCCTCTCTCTCTGCCCCTCCCCCGTTCATGCTCTGTCTCTCTCTGTCCCAAAAATGAAAATAAACGTTGAAAAAAAAAATTTTTTTAAAAAATAAGTAAATGTTAAAAAAATTAAAAAATAAAATAAAATGTGATAGAACTAGATCTAAACCCAGGCATTCTGACTTTAGATATGTATTTTTTCTCTAATGTTTATTTTTGAAAGAGAAAGACAGAGAGACAGAGCATGAGTTGGGGAGGGGAGGAGTGGGAGGGAGACACAGAATCTGAAGCAGGCTCCAGGTCTGACCTGTCAGCAAAGAGCCTGATGCAGGGCCCCAAACTGTGAGACCATGACCTGAGCCAAGGTTGGACGCTTAACCAACCAAACCACCCAGGCGTCCCTAGATATATACTATTTCTAATCTATAAAGCGTTCCATCTACTCCATGGGCTTAAATTTAAATACTTTATGTTAATGAATTCCACTTTTTTTCTAGTCTGCTAGAAACCTGCTCTCCCAGGTTCCATGACTGTATTTTGAATTAATTAGTGGATTTTTGGAGGGATTTAATATTGAAAACTAATTTTAGAATCTCCCCACTGAAACCTATGTATCTCCATGCACTCACTGTTCTTGCATTTCTCAGTCCCAAGAAAGGAACTGGTTATAATGGATCTAGATGGACTCCAGAAGGAAGAAGACAGAAGAGATGGTTTAAGTCAATTCTATCTCCAGCTAGAAGAATATTATTGTCTTGCATTCCATTTGCCTATGTATTTCCAGAATTGATGAGGAGACCCAAAAAATAAGATTAGCAAATAGTCCTAGGTGAATGGAGTCACCTGGCCTATCAGAAGTTAAAATGTGAGTGCACATGTGGTGATGAGCACAGGGTGTTATATGGAAGTGTTGAATCACTATATTATACACCTGAAACTAATATTACACTGTATATAAACTAACAGGAATTTTAAAAACTTTGTTAAAAAAGCTACAATGTAGCTCTGATGGGTTATATATGGTCCAATCAGTTTAAATATATTTAAGAGCAAACTTCAACTGGTAATTATGTGTATAGAACTTGTGTCTTAAACAATGTCTTCTGGCGAGGGTTGGGGGGGAAGATGGCAGCGTAGGAGGACACTGGGCTCACCGCGTCCTGCTGATCACTTAGATTCCACCTACACCTGCCTAAATAACCCAGAAAACCGCCAGAAGACTAGCAGAACGGATTCTCCGGAGCCAAGCGCAGACGAGAGGCCCACGGAAGTGGGTAGGAAGGGCGGAGAGGCGGTGTGCACTACAGGGACTGGCAGGAGGGAGCCAGGGCGGAGGGGCGGCCCGCTGGCCAAGCAGACCCCTGAGTCTGGCTTGCAAAAGTAGAGAGGCCGGACGGAGTGTGTTCGGAGAGCGAGCAGGACTTAACATCTGGAAGGCTATAAGTTAACAGCTCTGCTCGGAGAGCGGGAGGGCTGGAGGACAACGGGAGGGAGAGTTGTTGAGCCCCGGATGACAGAGCGCAGCTCGGCGTGGAACAAAGGCACCCGTCAGCACCATCTACCTCGCCCATTCCCCAGCCAAAATCCCAAAGGGAACCAGTTCCTGCCAGGGAACTTGCTTGCACCGCACAAACACCCAACGCTGTGCTTCTGCGGATCCATCCCTCTGGTGACAGGTCTGACTCCCTCCACTAATATCCCAGCACCACAAGCCTGGAAGTGTGCAAGTAGCCCAGATGGGCCACGCCACCCCACAGTGAATCCTGCCCCTAGGAGAGGGGAAGAAGAGGTACACCAGTCTGACTGTGGCCCCAGCGGTGGGCTGGGGGCAGACATCAGGTCTGACTGCGGCCCTGCCCACCAATGCGAGTTATTCAAGACAGCACAGGGGAAGTGCCCTGCAGTTCTTTCCAAAATGACAAACAGAAGAATTCCCCTCAAAAGAATCTCCAGGAAATAACAACAGCTAACAAACTGATCAAAAAGGATTTAAACAATATAACAGAAAGTGAATTTAGAATAATAGTCATAAAATTAATCACTGGGCTTGAAAACAGTATAGAGGACAGCAGAGAATCTACTGCTACAGAGATCAAGGGGCTAAGGAACAGTCAGGAGGAGCTAAAAAATGCTATAAACGAGCTGCAAAATAAAATGGAAATGACCATGGCTCAGATTGAAGAGTCAGAGGAGGGAATAGGTGAACCAGAAGATAAAATTATGGAAAAAGAGGAAGCTGAGAAAAAGAGAGAAAAAAAAAAAACCAGGAGTATGAGGGGAAAATTAGAGAACTAAGTGATGCACTAAAGAGAAATAATCTACATATAACTGCTATTCCAGAGGAGGAAGAGAGAGGGAAAGGTGCTGAAGGGGTACTTGAAGAAATCATAGCTGAGAACTTCCCTGATCTGGGGAAGGAAAAAGGCATTGAAATCCAAGAGGCACAGAGAACTCCCTTCAGACGTAACTTGAATCGATCTTCTGCACAACATATCATAGTGAAACTGGCAAAATACAATGATAAAGAGAAAATTCTGAAAGCAGCTAAGGATAAACACACTCTAACATATAAAGGGAGACCTATAAGACTCGTGACCAATCTCTCTACTGAAATTTGGCAGGCTAGAAAGGAATGGCAGGAGATCTTCAATGTGATAAACAGAAAAAATATGCAGCCGAGAATCCTTTATCCAGCAAGTCTGTCATTTAGAATAGAAGGAGAGATAAAGGCCTTCCCTAAGAAACAAAAACTGAAGGAATTCGTCACCACTAAACCAGCCCTACAAGAGATCCTAAGGGGGATCCTGTGAGACAAAGTACCAGAGACATCGCTACAAGCATGAAATCTACGGACATCACAATGACTCTAAATCCATATCTTTCTATAATAACACTGAACGTAAATGGACTAAATGCGCCAACCAAAAGACATAGGATATCAGAATGGATAAAAAAACAAGACCCATCTATTTTCTGTCTACAAGAGACTCATTTTAGACCTGAGGACACCTTCAGATTGAAAGTGAGGGGATGGAGAACTATTTATCATGCTACTGGAAGTCAAAAGAAAGCTGGAGTAGCCATACTTATATCAGAAAACTAGACTTTAAATTAAAGGCTGTAACGAGATGAAGAAGGGCATAATATAATAATTACAGGGTCTATCCATCAGGAAGAGCTAACAATTATAAATGTCTATGCACCAAATACTGCAGCCCCAAATATATAAAACAATTACTCACAAGCATAAGCAACCTTATTGATAAGAATGTGGTAATTGCAGGGTACTTTAACACCCCACTGACAGAAATGGATAGATCATCTAGACACACGGTCAATAAAGAAACAAGGGCCCTGAATGATACATTGAATCAGATGGACTTGACAGATATATTTAGAACTCTGCATCCCAAAGCAACAGAATATACTTTCTTCTCCAGTGCACATGGAACATCCTCCAAGATAGATCACATACTGGGTCACAAAACAGCCCTTCAGAAGTATAAAAGAATTGAGATCATACCATGCATACTTTCAGACCACAATGCTATGAAGCTTGAAATCAACCACAGGAAAAAGTCTAGAAAACCTCCAAAAGCATGGAGGTTAAAGAACACCCTACTAAAAAATGAGTGGGTCATTAGAGAAGAAATTAAAAAATATATGGAAACAAACGAAAATGAAAATACAACAATACAAACGCTTTGGGATCCAGCGAAGGCAGTCCTGAGAGGAAAATACATTGCAATCCAGGTCTATCTCAAGAAACAAGAAAAATCCCAAATACAAAATCTAACATTACAACTAAAGGAAATAGAAGCAGAACAGCAAAGACAGCCTAAATCCAGCAGAAGAAGAGAAATAATAAAGATCACAGCAGAAATAAACAATATAGAATCTAAAAAAACTGTAGAGCAGATCAACGAAACCAAGAGTTGGTTTTTTGAAAACATAAACAAAATTGATAAACCTCTAGCCAGGCTTCTCCAAAAGAAAAGGGAGATGACCCAAATAGATAAAATCATGAATGAAAATGGAATTATTACAACCAATCCCTCAGAGATACAAGCAATTATCAGGGAATACTATGAAAATTATATGCCAACAAACTGGACAACCTGGAAGAAATGGTCAAATTCCTAAACACCCACACCCTTCCAAAACTCAATCAATAGGAAATAGAAAGCTTGAACAGACCCATAACCAGAGAAGAAATTGAATCAGTCATCAAAAATCTCCCAACAAATAAGAGTCCAGGACCAGATGGCTTCCCAGGGGAGTTCTACCAGACGTTTAAAGCAGAGATAATACCTATCCTTCTCAAGCTATTCCAAAAAATAGAAGGGGAAGGAAAACTTCCAGACTCATTCTATGAAGCCAGTATTACTTTGATTCCTAAACCAGACAGAGACCCAGTAAAAAAAGAGAACTACAGGCCAATATCCCTGATGAATATGGATGCAAAAATTCTCAATAAGATACTAGCAAATCGAATTCAACAGCTTATAAAAAGAATTATTCACCATGATCAAGTGGGATTCATTCCTGGGATGCAGGGCTGGTTCAACATTCGCAAATCAATCAACGTGATACATCACATTAATAAAAGAAAAGATAAGAACCATATGATCCTGTCAATTGATTCAGAAAAGGCATTTGACAAAATCCAGCATCGTTTCTTAATAAAAACCCTCGAGAAAGTCGGGATAGAAGGAACATACTTAAACATCATAAAAGCCATTTATGAAAAGCCCACAGCTAACATCATCCTCAATGGGGAAAAACTGAGAGCTTTCTTCCTGAGATCAGGAACACGACAGGGATGCCCACTCTCACCGCTGTTGTTTAACATAGTGTTGGAAGTTCTAGCATCAGCAATCAGACAACAAAAGGAAATCAAAGGCATCAAAATTGGCAAAGATGAAGTTAAGCTTTCACTTTTTGCAGATGACATGATATTATACATGGAAAATCCGATAGACTCCACCAAAAGTCTGCTAGAACTGATACATGAATTCAGCAAAGTTGCAGGATACAAAATCAATGTACAGAAATCAGTTGCATTCTTATACACTAATAACGAAGCAACAGAAAGACAAATAAAGAAACTGATCCCATTCACAATTGCACCAAGAAGCATAAAATACCTAGGGATAAATCTAACCAAAGATGTAAAAGATCTGTATGCTGAAAACTATAGAAAGCTTATGAAGGAAACTGAAGAAGATACAAAGAAATGGAAAAACATTCCATGCTCATGGATTGGAAGAACAAACATTGTCAAAATGTCAATACTACCCAAAGCTATCTACACATTCAATACAATCCCAATCAAAATTGCACCAGCATTCTTCTCGAAACTAGAACAAGCAATCCTAAAATTCATATGGAACCACAAAAGGCCGCGAATAGCCAAAGTAATTTTGAAGAAGAAGACCAAAGCAGGAGGCATCACAGTCTCAGACTTTAGCCTCTACTACAAAGCTGTAATCATCAAGACAGCATGGTATTGGCACAAAAACAGACACATAGATCAATGGAATAGAATAGAAACCCCAGAACTATACCCACAAACATAAGGCCAACTAATCCTTGACAAAGCAGGAAAGAACACCCAAAGGAAAAAAGACAGTCTCTTTAACTAATGGTGCTGGGAAAACTGGACAGCAACATGCAGAAGATTGAAACTAGACCACTTTCTCACACCATTCACAAAAATAAACTCAAAATGGATAAAGGACCTGAATGTGACACAGGAAACCATCAAAACCCTAGAAGAGAAAGAAGGAAAAGACCTCTCTGACCTCAGTCAAAGCAATTTCTTACTTGACACATTCCCAAAGGCAAGGGAATTAAAAGCAAAAATGACCTACTGGGGCCTTATGAAGATAAAAAGCTTCTGCACAGCAAAGGAAACAACCAACAAAACTAAAAGGCAACCAACAGAATGGGAAAAGATATTTGCAAATGACATATCGGACAAAGGGCTAGTATCCAAAATCTATCAAGACCTCAGCAAACTCCACACCCGAAAAACAAATAACCCAGTGAAGAAATGGGCAGAAAACATGAACAGACACTTCTCTAAAGAAGACATCCGGATGGCCAACAGGCACATGAAAAGATGCTCAACGTCGCTCCTCATCAGGGAAATACAAATCAAAACCACACTCAGATGTCACCTCATGCCAGTCAGAGTGGCTAAAATGAACAAATCAGGAGACTATAGATGCTGGAGAGGATGTGGAGAAATGGGAACCCTCTTGCACTGTTTGTGGGAATGAAAATTGGTGCACCCACTCTGGAAAACAGTGTGGAGGGGGGCGCCTGGGTGGCGCAGTCGGTTAAGCTTCCGACTTCAGCCAGGTCATGATCTCACAGTCCGTGAGTTCGAGCCCCGCGTCGGGCTCTGGGCTGATGGCTCAGAGCCTGGAGCCTGTTTCCGATTCTTTGTCTCCCTCTCTCTCTGCCCCTCCCCCGTTCATGCTCTGTCTCTCTCTGTCCCAAAAATAAATAAACGTTGAGAAAAAAAAATTTAAAAAAAAAGAAAACAGTGTGGAGCTTCCTCAAAAAATTAAAAATACATCTACCCTATGACCCAGCAGTAGCACTGCTAGGAATTTACCCAAGGGATACAGGAGTACTGATGCATAAGGGCACTTGTATATATGTTTATAGCAGCACTTTCAACAATAGCCAAATTATGGAAAGAGCCTAAATGTCCATCAACTGATGAGTGGATAAAGAAATTGTGGTTTATATACACAATGGAGTACTGCGTGGCAATGAGAAATAATGAAATATGGCCCTTTGTAGCAACATGGATGGAACTGGAGAGTGTTATGCTAAGTGAAATAAGCCATACAGAGAAAGACAGATACCATATGGTTTCACTCTTATGTGGATCCTGAGAAACTTAACAGAAACCCATGGGGGAGGGGAAGGAAAAAAAAAGAAAAAGAGGTTAGAGTGGGAGAGAGCCAAAGCATAAGAGACTGTTAAAAACTGAGAACAAACTGAGGGTTGATGGGGGGTCGGAGGGAGGGGAGGGTGGGTGATGGGTATTGAGGAGGGCACCTTTTGGGATGAGCACTGGGTGTTGTATGGAAACCAATTTGACAATTAATTTCATATATTGAAAAAAAAATAAAAATAAAAAGAACATAAAAAAAAAAAAAGCAAGGTACAAACTAGGTTTAGGAGGAGGACCTCACAAAGACACTGTGGAGTTCACTGGCTCCCTGAGATCACATGTGGGAAGAACTGAGAACAACAGCTCCTACTCTGAAGCCTTTGTATGAAAATTTTAGCATCTGGAGGACTCAGTGTGTTTGGAAATAGGGAAGGGGTTCTGTGGCAAGAGTGGGGGCCATCATAAGATAGAAGAATATCTGAGCCAGATGCATTAGCATCAAATATAGTTCAGAAATAGAAGGTTGGCTCTAGAATGTTGAGGTTCCTGCTTGAACAGCAGGAAAAAAAATCGAGATAAATAATGTTAGGAATATGAAAAATGCGAAATAAGACAAAAAGAATAAAATCTGCAATACTTTTGATTCCCTGCATATTTAAAATTTTTTCTGGCTTTTACCATGAAACCATGTTTAGCATTTGCAAAGATTTAATAACGGTTAAGTATAAACAATCTGAGAATTACTGGGTAACCATTCTAAACTCTTTATCAAACTAAATAAAGCTCAAATGCTTGCCAAAAGCAGATTTTCTGTGCTCTCCACCCTGGTGCTTCATAAACCTATGTAACAGGTATCAGAGGAGTTATAAACAGATGATGATGGCAATAAAACACCATTACACATTGTCAACATTTTACTATCTATCTCCTGTACACTTAGGTGTATTTCCATTGGCTGGATTCTGAGAATAATAAGGTGAAAAAATGATGACAGAGATAACAATCAATGGACAAAATAGCATAGATGAGTATAGTGAGTTTCCTGATAAATCTCTAGCCATACCCCTAAAAGCAAGTGAAAGAAGATGGGGCACCTGGGTAACTCAGTCAGTTAAATATCCAACCCTTGATTTTGGCTCAGGTCATGATCTCATAGTTCCATGAGTTCCAGCCCTGAGACAGGCTCTGTTCTGAGAGTGTGGAGCCTGCTTGGCATTGTGTCTCCCCCTACCTCTGCCTTTCCCCTAATCACGCTGTCTCTGTATCTCTCAAAATAAATAAATAAACTTTAAAAAAGCAAGCAAAAGAAGAATAAAAATTATTTCTGCAAAGAAAAATATTAAATAGAAATAAGATGTTATTTAAATTACAGGGAAATATAAAGAGAAAATTGAATAGATAATTGTGTGGAAGAAAGGAAGTGAGGTTTGTAAAGGAAATGGAAAATTTTATCAAATCTGGTTTTACTCAACTGTACATAATACTTAGGAATCATAAGCCTTTTATGTTCCAAACTATCCCAATTTCAAGAATCCTTATGTATTATTTTAATGTTTGTTAAGTACACCAATAAATGTAAGCTAAATTTATATGTTATAGGTCTCACAAAAATAAATTCTGAAACCAAAAATAAATACTTCTAAATCCAAAATCAGAATATATGAATTAAATCTTGATTTTTGATTCAGAAAACAGCTCTTTCCAAACATAAGGGAAAGGAGTTTTAAAACACTTAACTGAATATGCATTTAAGCTTATAAATAACTCTCTAGAGTTATTTATTTTATACTGTAGTAGATGCTGTGAGCCCTGCCCCTTTTCAGGCTAGTGCTCCTATCTCCTCCCCCCACCCCAACTGCTGTGAGTGTCTGTTGATAATAGCTTACAGTTGCCCTCAGTCCCTGCAAAATCACCAAAGGGCACTGCCTCACCAGGGAGGTTATGCCCTCCAACATCAGCACCCTCAAAATCTTGACCAATGACTAAGTAACACACAAGTAAAAAGGCTCCTACTTACCTCTTTTGTGCAGTTCTTAGCCCAGAGTGAAGTCAATCTCCATCTGAGATGCATTCCTGCTTAGCTTTATCCCATGTTTATACCCAGCATCCCTCACTCTCCTTTTCCTGAGAGCATACCCTCTATTAATCACTTGAACAAGAATACTTCTCTCAGGCTCTGCCTCTAAAGCATGCACTATAGAATAAGTGATTTTTTTAGGGTGCCTAGGTGGCTCAGTCAGTTAAGAGCCCAATTTTTGGTTTTGGCTCAGGTCACGATCTCAGTTTTGAGGTGGATCCTCACATAGATAGGGCTCCACACTGGGCATGGAGCCTGCTTGGGATTCTCTCCTTCTCTCTCTGTCCCTCCCCTGCTTGTTCTCTCTCTCTCTTTCTCTCTCTCTCAAAATAAATAAATAAACATTAAAAAAAAAAAAAAAAACCTTTTACCATATTGTGTGTATAATGCTTCCAGATGTAAACTGAGGAGAGCTGTGTATATCTAAAGAACCTCTCTTCAAATTTCTGGCATTAAAAAGTAACAATGGCCTCTGTGGCAGAAATGTGTTCTCTTAAAAATAAAAGACATTTACTTTTACCTCTTTCTACTAATCATGTGTACCTATAGGAGCAAATATATTCTACATCATTACCATTTCTCAATCCTCAAGCTCTTGCATATTTTCTAACCCAGAAAATAGAAGTTACTTCATGTAAGATAAAATCAACACAATCAGTATCTTCCTCTATCCCTCAGAACTCACAAAATTTAATGTATACACTGATTCAACAAATTCCAAACCTCTAGTAACTTTTGAGGTACAATTTACACACTATAAAAATACACAAATCATAATTGTACTGTTTCATGAAGTTTGACAATATAAACCACCCATGTAGAACCATCAGGCAAATCAAGATATAGAATATATCTAGCACCCCGAAAAATTCCCTCCTTTTCCTTTCCAGTTAACCCCCGCCCCTCACTTAGAGATAATCACTGTTCTGATTTCTTTTGCCATATGTTAGCTTTGTCTCTTCTTTTTCCCCTCTTTGGAACAGTTTTATTGAAATATTTAAGATAAAGTTCACCCATTACAATTGTACAATTCAATGATTTTTAGTACATTTACAGAGTTGTGGAACCATCCCCATGATCCAGATCTTCATTCCCAATAACTCAAAAAGTTCCCTCATGCCCCTTTGTACTCCCCACTCCCCAGCCCCATCCAATCATTGATCTGCTTTCTATAATCATATATTTGCCTGTCTGAAATTTTAATACATATGTAATCATATACTATATAGTTTTTCGCGTCTAGCTTCTGTCACTTAGCATGATGCTTTATGTGTTTAGTATCTATCAGATGTTCTTTTTTTGAATAATATTAATATTCTACATTTCACTGTATGGATATGCCACATTTTCTCTGTTTACCAGTTGATGGACATTTAGATTGCTTCCTGCTTGAGTTTTGCCTGTTAAAACTTCATGTAAATTAAATATATTATGTTTAGTATTTTATGTCTGCTTTCTTTCATTCAACATAAAATTTTGAGATTCATCCATGTTGTTATGTTGCAGTAATTTGCTCCTTTATATTGCTGAACAGTAATACATTGTATGACTATACCATAATATATTCATTGTTCTACTAATAAACAGTTGAGTTGTTCTCACTTTTTGTTTATTATAAATAAAACAACTATACATATGGTGTAGTTTTTGTATTTATATTTCTCTTGGGTAGATATCTAGGAATGAGATTTTTGAGGCACTTTAGGTTTATTTTTAATTTTAAAAGAAACTGCCCAACTACTTTCAAATTCTTATACCACATCACACACTCACCAACAATATGAGAGGTTCAGTTTTCCACTAATTTTTGCTATTGTCAATCTTTTTAATTTTAGCAATTTGGCCACGGAATGGTATTTCATTGTGGGTTTTATTTGCATTTCAATAATGATGTTGAGCACCATTTCATATGCTTATTGGCCATTCATTTCTTATTGTTGAAGTATTTGTTCTAATCTGTTCTATGTCCTTTGCATTTGTATACAAATTTTGGAATGAATTTGCCAATTTCTACCAAAACGAAACAAAAAACAACCTATTGGGATTTTGTTTGGGTTTTCACTAAATCTACAGAATTCGTAGAGAATTGACATATTATGGGGTGCCTGGGTTGCTCAGTCGGTTGGGTGACTGACTTCAGCTCAGATTATGATCTAATGATTAATGAGTTGGAACCCCACGTTGGGCTCTGTGCTGACAGCTCAGAACCTGGAGCCTGCTTCAAATTCTGTGACTCCCTCTCTCTCTCTGTCCCTTTTCTGCTCACGTGTGCTCTCTTTCTCTTAAAAATAAATAAACATTTAAAAAAAAAGAATTGGCATCTTAATACTGACTTCCAATCTATAAACATGGTATATCTCTCCATTTATTTGGCTCTTCTTTTGTAGTTACTTCCTTCCTTAAGACCTGTCTTTAAATAGAATGAGTTTATGAAAAAGAGCTACTTTTATTACTAATAATGAACTAAATTGATTCTTCAAGAGAGTATATTTGTTTTTGTTTGATAAATCCTTATACTAATTTGCAAAAAAAAATCACAAAATTTTAAAATTGAAAGGAACACTTAAAGATCATTTGATCTAATACTTTATTTTTATGGAAACCAGAAGCCTTTATAAAGATATAAAATCTGTTTATAGTTATATTGGAATTGGTTTTCCTCATTTGTCCTCAATATTAAAATGAGAGAGAATACCTAGAAACTACCCTTCCTGTGATAAAAGGATGGCTTTGCAGGGTCACAATCCATATCATCAAGGAGTATGCTAATTTTTGTTGTCAGTTTCCAAGATATATTAATTAGGTAGGCCCTAGATATTCAAAAATCATTGGCAGAATTTAGATCATTTTGTGGCAATTTTTTTTTATTTCTGTATTAATGTGTTTTATATGTCTCTACGTTTTAATGCCTATGGTTATAAATATAAGGGGAAAGTAAGGATCAGAAAGATTTCTTGGATCTTGTGTAAGCTGATAACCTATAGACCCTATTCAGTTGTCACATATACATAGGAAGAAAAGCATATAGAGAATGGAATACTTAAAAATAAAGTAACATAGAGTTCCTAAAAGTATGAGGGTTAGCTAATCAGGGGTTGCCAATTTTTCTGAAAGGGCATTAACTTTGCAGGCCATGCTCAACTTTGCTGTTATAGCATGAAAGTGTCCACAGATAATACACAAATGAATGAGTGTTGTTGTGTTCCAAAAAAACCTTACTCACAAAAATAGGCAGTAGGCCAGATTCAACCCATAGACAGTAAATTTGCCAGAACTTAATCTAGGTTCTCATCCTTCATGATAAGATGTCCATCACATATACATGGATATATATATCCATATATATACATGCATAAATACATATACTCAGAAAAAGTACTATAATGAGTATTTTAAGGACTGTTCTCAAAGTGAGAGAATAAGCTAAATAATGTAAATTTTTCCTCCTACTCTTTCTTTTCTATTATATGATTACTGATGAAATCATTTGAGCCATATCAAAGATATTACATTTTTTTCTGTATTTTATTATCTTTCAAACAAGTAGATAACAATACCTTATACTCATTGTTTCTATGCTTATAAATCAGATACTTTATAAATATTCATAGAAGCAGACTATTCCCTACAGAATTATCTCCAAAACAATAATTATGCAAATTACTGATTGTCCAAAGCACTTAATTTCTTCGCAATATGCAATCTGAGTTAGCCTAAAGACAAGTTAATAAACAGTCTTTAAAATAAATGATAGAAGTGCCTTGTATCTATAATCAGTGATAAAGTTTAGGAAACAGAATGAACAATCTTAGAGGCAATTTTTAATTTGATAAACACATACTAAAGCTCTTACTTCCATAAAATATACAAGAGGTATTATAAACACTGCAAATAAATTCAGTACATCACAAATGGTGTAATATAATAATATCTCTTCCAATTATAGCAAAAAAGTAACTTTATACTAGATTTCCTGAGAGAATATTGTTTACCTATGTATGTATTTAACTCCACTAGGATCTTAACCAAGTAGGATGTTAAAGTGGGTGCTTTTTTTCCCCCCTTAAAGATAGTAAAACCTTTCCTGGTAGAAGTGTAATTCTAATATCTTTCCATACCAAATTTCTTTTCTTTTGTAGGTGTCCTGGAAGGTTTTGAATTTTACAGAGCAACCAGTTATAAAGACCATGCCATTATCATCATGATAACAGGAATAATAGTTTTCAAATAATGAAAAGGGGTGATTTAGAAAGCTTTATAATAAACCATATTAAGAAATGATGTCAGCATCTTTCTTCCACCAAGTTTGCTACAGAGACATTATAATCATTCTTAATAACATTGATTTGGCTTTCTTCTCTTTAAGTTGCAGTGAAGACAACTTAGCAGAATTTAATAAGTAGCTCAACATTTTCCTCAATCACTCTACTCAACACTATAGGTATCCAATGGGCTGAATAAGTGTCCTGCCCCAGGTAGCTTATAATCTAATTGACAAGGCAAAATATACAAGAAAAAAATGAATAACAATTAAAATTTGAAACAAAAGTTCAAAATAATAGAAACTAGCATAGGGAGTTCATCATTAATTAATTAATTTATTTTTTTTTTCAACGTTTATTTATTTTTGGGACAGAGAGAGACAGAGCATGAACGGGGAAGGGGCAGAGAGAGAGGGAGACACAGAATCGGAAACAGGCTCCAGGCTCTGAGCCATCAGCCCAGAGCCTGACGCGGGGCTCGAACTCACGGACCGCGAGATCGTGACCTGGCTGAAGTCGGACGCTTAACCGACTGCGCCACCCAGGCGCCCCTCATCATTAATTTAAAAATGAAGAGAAACACAGTTGTTTATATAGTTTGGGGAAAATTCTCTACTGGTGGAAAACTTATTTGTATAATTTAACACCTGAGTTTCTTGACCATAAACAACTAACTCTTTATTTAGAGATATCCCTAAAAAAACCCTAAGTTTATAAAAAAGAGAAAAAGTAACTATATGCCAAAATAAATGAAAGTAAAATGGAGAACAAATTGATGCATATGTCAAGAAAACAGTCCTACAATTAGTCACAATTGGTCAAGAAATTTTTGAAAACCTATGACACAAGTCTATTTGGTTTAAAAAAAAATGCCTATCTCCAAGGAGCTTATATTCTGGTATTAGAATAGGGATGATAAATATATAAATAAATGAAATTATTTCAGTTACTTATAAGGACTATGGAAATTATAATATAATATGAGACAGAAAATAACTTTGGCAGTAGAGGGAGAGAGGAAGACATTTTAGCTAGAGGTGGTCAGGGAAGGCCACTTTGAGAAGGCATTTGGATAAAAATTTCAAAGATAATAAATGTGGCAGTCATGGAAATATCTGGAGAAAGCTTTCCCAGAAAAGTAGAATAAAAACAGCAAATGCAGAAGCTTCTAGGTAAGGATGGAGTTTGGCGTATTAATGTAAGAGATATAGAAAAAGGGAGCTAGTGTTGGTTAGTTTTCATAATCTCTTCCTACTAGAACATTTTATTTTCCTCGTTCACCACACACTCAAGTATTCTTCAAAAGAAATGCTTTTTTTTTAAATTATGGAACTATCTTTACAAAAACTTTATCAAGAATTGTGTATTTTTACTGATCACATTTTGAAATACCTAAAGAAAGACTATTGCTATAATTACTCAGATATGCCTTTGGAAAATATCCCTTTTATGAATTATATGTTAAGACTGTATTTCTGAAATAAAACATTGGTCATCTAAAAATGTTCTGTTTTCTGGGATCTAGGGAAATAAAAAATGAGAGTTAAAATTTTAAATAAATTTAAAGAAAAAAATGACCCATTTCACAGAATTATCAGAAAAGGACATTAAAAAGTGATTATAACTGTACCCTATATGTTCAAAGAGATAAGTAGAGATACAAATAAAGACCCAAATCAAACTTCTAGAGACTAAATATATAATATCTAAGATGGAAAACATACTGGATGGGATTAATAACAGATCAAACATTGAAGAAGAAAAAATTAGTGAACTTGAAGATATAGCAAAAGAACTTTCAAATATGAAACACAGAAAATGAATATTTAGAAAAGAATTATCAGTGAGCTATGGAGTAACTTCAAGCCAATTTACATTCTTGTAATTGATTCTTTTGAGATCATAATCTAGGCCAATAATAAGGTTTACCTCGTTTGTTTTCTGTCTCTGAGATTACTGCCCCTTTCTTCCTGATGTTCACTATCTTTAAAAGCAATATTACCTAAATCTAGTCTTTTTTTGTTTTGGTTGTTTTAGATGGGAGGGTAAATTTGGTTCCTCTTTCTCTATCTGAGTCAGAAATTTAAAATATTTAAAAAATAAAATAATCTAGGACTCCTGGGTGGCTCAGTAGGTTGAGTGTCTGACTTCAGCTCAGGTCATGATCTCATGGTTTGTGAGTTTGAGCCCCACGTCAGGCTCTGTGATGACAGCTCAGAGCCTGGAGCCTGCTTCAGATTCTGTGTCTCCCCCTCTCTCTGCCCCTCCCATGCTCATGCTCTGTCTCTGTCTTTCAGTAATAAATAAACGTTAAAAAAATTAAAAAAATAAAAGAAAAATAAAATAATTTATTTACTTCTTACAGGTGGGAAAGTGATGGGTAGAAGCCACCACAGACAGAGTTTCGTTGCTACCTCTTTATCAATAATGCTGCACATGATACAATTACACTTCTCTACTGGAGAAGAGCAAACACAAATCTGCATCATTCCCAAGTAGGAAGCAGGAACATGAGGGAAATGCTAGAAAATATTTCGGGCAGCAAGAATTAAGACCAAGGAAACCAGGCTAGAAATAACTGAGGAGATCTTCCTATGTTTTTCAGAAATTTTAAGATTTCTCACCCAGGACAATCTCATTCTCATTAGGATAAAACTGGTCATCACCTAGGGCATACTCCAGATTCCATTTCTTCTTGCTCAAGGATTGCCACCCTGCTGTCACTAATGAAAACCCCAGCTCCAGGAGTCCCTTGCAGCCAAACACTTCAAAGATGGCCACACCTGATATGTCTCATATAGGAAATAATGAAGATTTACATTACTACAAAAACATATCTGAAGAAAAAATGAATTATTCATAATAAAACCCTCCAATTGTGACTCCCATTCCCAATGTCCAGAAGTACTTGATGAATATTCTGCCTTGAAACTCTGGCTTACCAAATACTCCAATATTTCCCACCAGAGTGAGTTTTCTTTTTCCCTTTTTTTATGTTTTGTCTTTTGTTTGTTTGTTTCTTTTTTTTTTTTTTTTTTTTTTTTTGAGAGAGACACAGAGCACGAGTAGGGGAGGGGCAGAGAGAGAGGGAGACATAGAATCTGAAGCAGGATGATCTGAGCTGTCCACACAGAGCCTAACACAGGGCTTGAACACACGAACCACAAGATCATAAACTGAGCTCAACTGACCAAGCCACCCAGGCATCCCCAGAGTGAGTTTTCTTTCACTAAAGTTAAATCTCTAGATGATTTATTTCCCTTGACAGATATTTCTAGCTTAGGAATATCTTTCCTACTTTCTCTTGGCACTTTCTCTGGCACAGAAGAAAACAGCCATAAGCATGGTGGTTGGAATTAGCCCTGCTGACTCTGACCCTTGTTGTTTGCTAATATGAAGTGAAATCTCCCACAGATAGTGTGCGATGGTCTGAAATTTTTGTAATGTGAGTTTTTATATGGGAAGAAAACAGAATAATGGGGAGGAAGGGGAATTTTCAAATCCCAGCTTTGCTTTTACCAGATCTCTGAGGCCTCGAGAAAGTCACCTATCTTCATGACTCTCAGATTCCCCATCAAGTCACTCCATGTCATCACTTCCATATTTATGATGCTTTAATCTTCCAACCAGGTTATTTGGAGGATTATATAATATGTGCAAGGAACAACCGGCATCTTCTCCATCATGGTCATTGTTACAAGTATCAGCACCATTAGCATCATCATCATCATCCTTATAGGTTAAGTCAGACAGAATAGTTGTCCAGAAGAAAAGCAGAAAAAATAACCATGTAGTAATAGTAGCCATTTGGTAAGACCACTGAATTCATATCTAGTAAAATAAATTTAAATATTAGTTTTAAAAGTCAGGTCAAATGTTAGGAAAAAATTATAGAGGTGTAAGACTGTTTACATATTTAAAAATAGTAAAATTGGCTTATTTAGAAACATGTAATCCCCAAGTAGCTTTATAGATTCAATGCCACACCTGTCAAAATTATAACTTTTTTTTGCAGAAATGGACAAACTGATCCTAAAATTTATATAGAAATACAAGTCACTCACTGTAGTAAACGAACAAAAAAAAAAGCTTGAGAACGAACCGCAAAGTTGGAGGACTCATACTTCCTGATTTCAAAAACTATTATAAAACTATAGTATTCAAAACTATGGAGTATTAGAAAATATATCAAGATATCAATAGAATAGAATTGAGAGTTTAGAAATAAAACTTTATATATATGATCAATTGATTTTCAACAAGGATGCCAGAACCATTCAATGGGAAAATAGTCTTTTCAACAAATGGTAGTGGGACAACTAGTATCCACATACAAAGGAATAAACTTCAATGCCTGCTTCACGCCATATTAAGATCCTAATGTAAGAGCTAAAACCACAAAACTCTTGATAAAACATAGGAGTAAATCTTCACAAGTTAGGCAATCTTTTGAGTTGAGTTAAAGTTTGTTAGATATCACCCAAAGCATATGCAATCAAAGAAAAAATTAACAATCTGGATTAATTTAAAATTAAAAAGTGAATTTAGGGGCGCCTGGGTGGCTCAGTTGTTTAAGTGTCCGACTTTAGTTGAGGTCATGATCTCACAGTCTGTGAGTTTGAGCCCCGCGTCAGGCTCTGTGCTGACAGCTCAGAGCCTGCAGCCTGCTTCAGATTCTGTGTCTCCCTCTCTCTCTGCCCCTTCCCCGCTCATGCTCTGTCTCTCTCTGTGTCAAAAATAAATAAAAAAAAATTTAAAAAAATTTTAATAAATAAATAAATAAAAAGTTAATTTAGAAATTTAATTAAAATTTTAATAATTTTTTTTTAAAACTTGTGTGTCAAAAGTCACTATCAAGAAAACAAAAAGACAACTCAGCAATGGGAGAAAATACTTGCAAATCATATACCTAATAAGGGTCTAGTTTTCAGAACGTATAAATAACTCCTACAACTAAATAATAAAAAAGACAACCTAATTCAAAAATTGCCAAAAGGGTCTAATAAAGATACTTCTACAAAGAAGACATATGAATGGCAATAAACACATAAAAAAGATACTCAACTCATTATGTCATCAAGGAAGTGCAATCAAAACCACAATGATATATCACTTTACACACACTAGAAAGGCTACAATTTACAAAATCAAAAATGATGAATGTTGGCAAAGATTTGAGGAATTTGAACCAGCGTGCCTAAGTGGCTCAGTTGGTTAGGTGTCCAACTCTTATTTCTGGCTCAGGTTCATGATCTCATAATTGGGGGACTGAGCCCATGCTGCCAGCAGAGAGCCTGTTTAGGATTCTTGCTCCCCCTGTCTCTCTGCTCCCTCCTGCTCATGCCCTGTCTCTCCCAAAATAAATATTTAAAAAAAAGGAATTCAGACCTTTAAAAATGGTGCAGCCAATATGGAAACCAGTTGGCAATTCCTCAAAAATTTAAATATAGCCTTATTATAGGACCTAGAAATTCCATTCTTTGGTATATACCAAAGAGAAATAAAAACATGTCCACACAAAAACTTGTATGGACATAGCTGAGTTATTCATAATAGCAAGAAAAAATAGCTCAAATGTCCCTCAACTGATAAACAAAATATGATATATCCACACAACGGACCATTATTTAGCCACAAAAAAGACTCAAGTACATGCCAAAACACAGATGAACCTCAAAACATTACACAAATGAAAGCAAACATAAAAGGCCACATATTATATGATTCCATTTACATGAAATGTCCACAAAAGGTAAATCCATAGAGACAGAAAGTATATTAGTAGTTGCCAGGGGCTGGCAAGTGGGGATACTAGAAAGTAACTAATAATTCATACAGGGTTTCTCTTTGGGGTAACGTAAATGTTCTGGAATTAAGTAGTAGTGATGGTAACGTCATGAATTTACTCAAAACAACTTAACTATATACCTTAAAATGGTGAATTTTATGCCATGTGAGTTATATCTCATTTTTTAAATATTCCATTTTAAAACTAGAAACAAAAGAGTATAAATATACAGTAGCCCCCCTTATCCATGGGGGATACATTTCAACATCCCCAGTGGATGCCTGAAACAGCTGATAGTATCAAACCCTATATATACTATGTTTTTCCCTAAATACACACACACACACACACACACACACACACACACACACACACACACACCTATGATAATGTTTAATTTATAAATTAGGCACAGTAAGAGATCAACAATAATAAAATTGAATAATTATAACAATATAGCATAATAAAAGTTATTGTGAATGCAGTCTTTCTCTCTCTCAAAATATCTTTAAAAATATCTTATTGTACTGTACTTACCCTTCTTGTGATGATATGAGATGATACAATCCTACATAATGAGATGAAGTGAGGTGAATGATGTAGGCATTATGATTTAGCATTAGGCTACTACTGACCTTCTGATAATTCGTCAGAAGGAGGATCATCTGCTTCCAAACCACAAGTGACCTTGGGAAACTGAAATCACAGAAAGCAAAACCACAGATAAGGGGTGGGGGGCCAGGGGGTCTGCTCTATGTGTATTATGCACTATAGGGGTTTCTAAATCTCCCATTTTTAACGAATTTAAAGTAACAAAGCCCAATTTGGCCAATTTCATACAAAGAGGTTCAATATTAAGTAGGCAAGAAAATACAATGGGAAACAATTCAGACACACCCAAATAATTCCAAATCAACTAACAAGATATCTGCTCTGAGAGTGGCTGTTCAGGTTGAAGCCATTTTCACAAATACCTTTACTCTCACAGTTAAATTAAAAATAAAGGGAATTTAATTTTAATCTTAATTAAAAGAATTTAAGAAATCAACAGCATTTTATAATGGTAATTTTCACCTTAGATATCATAGATGTGTTTCTAAAAATAAAAGCATTTGCCATGTAGAAATATACCCACATTAAATATTTGCTAATCAACATGCAGCCTCCCTATGGCCTGGGCCTATCCATTTTGGATAATGAGTATGAGTAGGTTTCTTCCTTTTATTTTGTTCCCCTATTTCTCTTTTGTGTGTTTTTATTCTCTAATTCCATTTACAACTGTCAGGAAAGAACTAATGCCTGCCTCTCCATAAAACCTTCTAATGCAACTCACCATTTGATTTTTTCCATGAGTGTTAGTTTTGTTGCTATAACTAGACAGGTATTTCCGGCTGCAAGAACTATATTACACTTTTTAAATTTGCCATAGTACCTAACACAACATTTGATTCATAGTGTGCATTCCATAATTATTAATATAACAAAAGGTAGCAATGCAGACTCTGAAACCAGTGAAGATGGATTATTCAATAAATGCTATTGGGTAGCCATCTAGAAAAAAGTAACATTAGAGCTATATCTCATATTCTACATCAGGATAAATTCCAAATGAATCAAAGATTTAATTGTAAAAATGAAAGCATAAAAGTATTAGAAGAAACCTGGGAGAAGTGTTTTATAATCTTGGTATAGAAGAGGCCTATTTAAATATGACACAGAAGCTATAAATCAAAAGACTGATAAATTCCACAGCATAAAAAAATTTAATAATAATCTTCATAGCAAAAACTAAAATAAGCAATGGCAAAGGAAAATGACAACCTGGGATAAATATTTACAACTCATATCACAAACCAATAAACAATAAACACCAACTATTTGATAATAAATGACCCAACAGAAGAATTGGCAAGCAACGTGCACAGACAGTTCATGGGAAATGAAACATAAATAACTCCAAAACACATGAATAAGAATTAAAAAAATGAAAATTAAAACTACACTAACATACCATTCTTTACCTATCAGATGGGCAAAAATACAAAAGATTAATAATGCTGTTTGGCCAGGCAGTGGGAAAACAGGTATTTTTGCATGCTGCTAGTCAAAAGTATGCACTGGCACAACCTCTCTGCAGGGTAATTAGGCAATATTGTTCAAAATTACAGAAGCACATACTTTTTAATTCAACTCCACTTCAAGGAATTTTTCTTAAAGACATATTTACTTAACAGGTGAAAAGACCTCTATATAAGATTATTCACTAAACTATGGTTTGTAATAGCAAAACTGGAAACTGCCTAAATGTACACAACCAATGCCTGGTTAAATTATAAAGCACCCAAAAAAGAAAAAAAAAAAGTCTTAAAAAAAACGATAATTCACTACTTGGGCTATGGAATAATCTCCAAGATCTGCATGTGAAAAAGCAAGATTCAGAACTATGTGTATGGTATACTACCATAGCGTATAAAGCAGGCTGTACAACAGGGATGTTGTACAAACACCACTTTGCTTGTATCTACATAAAATGTCTGTGTAACAATACACAAGGAACAGGTAATATTTGTTGCCTCTGGGATGGAAATAGAGATAAAATAATAATTTTCATGGTATTTTTATTATGTACCTTTTTTAAAAATTATAAACCAATTGATTATTCAGAATAAATATTCAAAAATAAATGTGTTTAGGGGCGCCTGGGTGGCGCAGTCGGGTAAGCGTCCAACTTCAGCCAGGTCACAATCTCGTGGTCCGTGAGTTCGAGCCCCGCGTCAGGCTCTGGGCTGATGGCTCAGAGCCTGGAGCCTGTTTCCGATTCTGTGTCTCCCTCTCTCTCTGCCCCTTCCCCGTTCATGCTCTGTCTCTCTCTGTCCCAAAAATAAATAAACGTTGAAAATATAAAAAATTAAAAAAAAATAAAAATAAAAAATAAATGTGTTTATAAATCTTCCACAGCACCTAATAGTACTGGATTCATAGTATGAATTTAGGAGATACTAAGGAGGGTAAGTGCTTAAATAATAACACTGTCCTTTATCTGCTTCTTGTTTTTAAACTTACAAATTCTTTTATATAAATTACCATATTGAGAAATAAATGATTTTTATTAATTATCTAAACATTTTGGACTCCATTTGTAGTTAATTTCTGAGAAAATTGTCCCACAAAAAGTAGCACTTACTTCAAGTGTTAGAAAGAAAATCCCCCACCCCCATTCAAATGGACATACATTTTTTTGACTGCCTACACATGAATAAAATTCTCACAATCTCATGACCATGGGATCATGACCTGAGCCGAAATCAAGAGTCATACACTTAATTGACTGAGCCACCCAGGGCTGCAGCAAAACTGATATTTTAAATTACTGGTCTATTTTCTTCAATTTTTTCTTAACTCTAGGACAACTCTTTGTTTCACTTTTTAATTAGAAAACCCAAATAATTCACTGGATATGAAAACTTATTATTTCTGTGAGAGATGAACTATACAATCCTCTAGTCATAAAAAAAATGCTTATTCCATCTGAATAATGATCTAAAGGCCTATTTTTAGGATTATATATTTTAAGTTACATAACAATAAACAAAAAGATATTAGTGTTCCCTTCCCAATCCACCTCCTACCTTTAGAATATATTTGTTTCCAAACAAAATGCAAGATCTTATAATTTTTGAGACCCCAATGCCAGAATAATGCAAGCATTATTCTTTACCAACCCCAAATTCCAGGTATAAATATCCTAAAAAATTATACTGACACAATTTGAATAACATCAACATTTTAATGAGTGGCTTATGTCAGTCAATTACAATTCCAGAAGAAAAGCCCAGAGTATTATATAATCTCAGAAGGCCCTGGTTTGGTACCAAAATATATTGTCTTGAAAACTATAAAAGCTCTCTCCCCAATTTCTTAATTAATCATAAGGATAGCACAGGCTTAACTTTCCCCCACCTTAGTCAACAAAGCTTTGAATCACAACTGAATCCAGAGATGATGAACTCTAATAGGGTCAGGTAATATGGTTGATAAGTTATAGGAAAGGTGGTAAAATGAGAGCTCAGACTTCATTCTAGAGGGAGCAGAAGCTACTTCCTCTCAGCCCTTGTTCCAGACCTTCCAGAAAAAATACAAGTTTGGATTTCCATGTGAGACATTGTGATTCTTAAGTACGACAACTTCTCAGTCTATATATGGTCACATTGTAAACCTTCCTTTATAGGACTGCTTGGGTGTTCCACAACAATGTGGTGCCATGTGATAGTGAGAAAATGATGGGTCTGGGAGTTTCGTGGACTAGAGTTTGAATTCCACCCCTGCCACTTAGCAACTGTGTGACTCTCAGGTGAGGTGCTCTCTAGCTCAGTTTCCTTATCTGCAAAATGGACATATATGTCTTTTGTGAGGATTATAAATAAAAATATATAAGTGCCTAAGCATTCAAAAGTAATTTTAAAATCATGTTTGTTAATACTCTTCCCTCGTAAACCAAATAATAGTGTCTTTTGGAGGAAACTTCCATTTGATCTTCAAATCTGGATTTAGTGTAAAAAACATTTATTGCAGTTATAAAGTACTATGAATGTGATTTAGAGAAATCATAGGCTGTCTGGCAGGATATTAGGTATTTTGCAGCCACTGTTGTACACAATGATAGTGTACTCTGATTGGTCCCAACTATGAACTGTCACCATCAACCTACAAAACATCTTGTTTATCTAAGAGGGAAACTTGTTCTATATGTATATACACAAACACTTTTTGAGTGATGAAAAGGAGAATAAGGTAAAAATAAAGGTAGATATGAATAATGCAAGAGGCAATACTAGCATTTTGGTTCAGAGTTTGGATTTGGGTTTGAGTTTGAGGTGGAACAACTTCTGAGTCCTAACTTTATCATTTTCTAGCTATTAAGACTTAGAAGAGTTGATACTTCTCTCTATGTCTTTTCATCTGAAAAAGCTGGGATACTAAGGGCTCCTGGGTGACTCAGTCAGTTAAGCATCCAACTCTTGATTTGGCTCAGGGCATCATCTCACAGTTCATGAGTTGGAGCCCAGCATTGGGCTCCACACTGACAGAACAGAACCTACTTGGAATTCTCTCTCTCTCTCTCTCTCTCTCTCTCTCTCTCTCTCTCTCTCTCTGTATCTCTCTAAAATAAATAAACTTAAAAACAAAAAAGCTGGGATGCTACATAGCATATAGTATTATAGTGTTAGCTGTTATTGTCCTTATTTATACTACCACATTCACATAAGATAGAAACAC
Source organism: Puma concolor (assembly GCF_028749965.1). NCBI lineage: Eukaryota > Metazoa > Chordata > Mammalia > Carnivora > Felidae > Puma > Puma concolor. The sequence goes on along the minus strand of NC_141671.1, from coordinate 89,149,677 downwards.
TTTAAGCAATGCAACATACTAATTCTCCCATAAAATAATTGTGAAATAATACATGTATATATGAAATTTATTTGAATTTTGGAAATTAGTTCATAATCATCAAGATGGCATCCAAAAGAAGGTAACCATACATGTCAATGACAAATTAAGACTCAATTCAGTCATATAAAGTTCCAACAAGGAATCTATCAACACTAGATATAAATGTGATTAGATTGAATCACATCTAAAAAACAATAATGTCTTAAGTCTTTGAAATATACTAACATTGATGATTCCTTACATTTAAAGAATATTGTATTCAAATTGCTCACATGTTTATCTCACTTGATCCTCAGAATAAGCTATGTAATAAAAATACAGTAGGTTTAAGAGTAAAGAATTGAGGCTAAGAAAGATTATGTGACTTCACCAATGGTGCTTGAATAGGAAATGATGAAGCTGAGGCCAAAATACATATTTCCTCACAGGTAATTCAATTTTCAGAATATTATACCACAATGAGCAATTTGGCATTTCCCCTTTTGTGTTAAAACCAAGGTGTGATTTTTATATTCCAGATTTATCACTGTAAACTCTATTGGCAATGGCTTAAATGACCTTAACTGGCCTTTAAATCACTGTTTCCAGGTACAGATATATAGGTATTGTGTTGAGAATCATTGTTCTGTTTGTAAATATGTAGTAAATTCTCCAACCTTACTATGTTTAATGTTTAGCAATTAGAAGTACCCATGGGAAAGAGAAATAGGAATCCCTTTCTGATGGAACAGCCCTCCTACCTCAAGTCTCCAGATGAAATCTTGCCATGGTAACCATTTGGTTTAGCATAGCAATCATTTGTTAAATTATAATATTCAGGAGACTAATGATATTCCAATATTCTGTTAAAACAATTATTCTAAAAACTGATTAACCAAACCAGATAAACATTTTAATTTTGTAGAACAGTATCACACAGAGAATTAAATTAGTATGGACTGGTTTTCCTTTAGAAAACCCAATTAGGTGCCAAAGAGGAGGTCATTTACGTTAGCTGCTATAGCACAAGTCAAATTGGTATTTTTATTAAGCTAATGTCAGTAATTGTATTTTAAATAAAAAAGGTTAACAGATACACCTTAAAAATTGTATTTATAAGAAAATATAAATGGTATAAATAAAACGGTAAAGTGCTAATAGAACTGCCATGTGAACAGCTCATATTAAGTCAGAAATGAAAACACATTTCTAAAGAACAGATTCCTTGCTTGAGGGACAGGTTGCACTTAGTCCTAGTCCCCAATCCAGTGATGTGCTAGTAAATGTCTAACATTAGCTCTAGAGAGGAAAAAAAATCTCTCATTTATACCATTTGCCAATTTCCATAGTATCAATACTCTCATCAGGTCTGACTTCAAGCTACCAACATGAAGTCACTCACTGTGGAGTTAGAAAGATAGGGGCACAATGGGTTCTCACCAGCCAGAACACACCGGCTCCAACCTACCACTGCCCAAACTCCGGAACCAATTCAAATCTCCAGAGGTAGAACTCAGAAGCATGTATTTTTAAAATGCTTTCTCAGTGATTTTGCTATACTCAGTCCATAGACCAGTTTTTAGGAACCACTAGACTAGCTTATCATGCAACCATGAGAGCCTGTAAGGTTACGAAAGGGAAAACACTTGTATGACTGTTTCAGACGTAGTGCAAAACCAGGTGGAAGTGACATTGGCATCACTGTCACCTAGGAAAACTCTGAATAGTGGTAAGGATATTTCACTTTTATGTACAGCTGCTTGTGAGCCCAAATAAATGACAAGTCTTTTTGATACCTTCCTAAGCCAACAAGAAAGTGCTTGTCTCTGATAAAATAGTCACTGAAATCCTCAATGCTTTTTTAAAGCAGTCATTCAGGCCAGTCCTCTGCCTCCAAGAAAGGATGGCAGCTTGGTGGTATTTAATTACCCACAATCATGAATTACTTATGGGCCATTTTAATGCTTGGTGCAAATTACTCAATTGAAGCCAACAAAATGCAGGCATTACCTCTTGTAGACATCCCCAATTTCATATGAATTTATAACCTTTAGTTTTCACATTTGTACCAATCTTCAAAAGATAGGAAATGAGTTAAGATTAGCATTGGTAAGTGTCTTTGCCTAGGTCCCCTTGGAGCCTGAGAAAAAAGTTTTGCAGGCAAGTAGTTTATTTGGGAAAAGTGATCTCAGAAAATAGGAGTGAGGTAAGGGAAAATCTGTGAGGAAGGAGGAAAAGTAAATACAAAGATGTGTTAAAGGAAGGACCACACTCTCTACCTGGACTCCCACCTACAAAAAGCTTCAGCTGAGGTAAAGGAAATAACTACAATTTTGAATGAAGATGGAAGTGTGTATCGATACAAGAGAGTGTACACTTTAGATTATTGAATTAAGACTGCATATATGACTTACAGACACTATAAGACCCTGAGAGAGAGCAGAAAAGCCATAGAATTGGCCACATTTCCATCTAGTAGAAGACAAGCTGGTTCCATTGAAGAAATTTAAAGGGGCAGCATATCTCATGATTATATGAATTACAAATATAAGGCACCACACAACTTGCTTAGAGCAATTGACCTTATGAGATCTATTTTTCCAGAAAAAATAAGTTAACAGATGATTATTAGACATTTGTTGACAATACCAAATTTTAGGGTTTTTCTCACTAAGCAACTCTAATTCACTTAAATTGTATAATTAGAGTAATATAAACATTTCAGAAATGTTAGGCACCATTTGTCTTAAAAAAAACAACCCAGATAATTCTTATACACACTAACGTTTGAAGACATTAGTCAGTAGCAGCAGTTCTTAATGGCACAGTGCTAGGGCGGAAGTCATTCCTCTGTAACCCCTTCATAAAGCAAAGAAACATTAAAATGGAAAAAAGAAAAGCCTTACATACAGTGCAAGCAACAGAGCAGAGCAGTTAGGGGATTGGAATCTGCAGTTAGATTGCTTGGTTTAAACAGTAGTAACCTTGGGCAAGCTATTTAATCTCTCTAAGCCTCATTTTCTCATCTTAAAAACGAGGATAATAATTTCTACTTCATAGGGTTGCTGTGAGGATGAAATGAGATAATGTATATGAAGCACTTAGCACAGTGCCTGCCATATAGCAAGTTTTTAACAAATATTACCATTATCATTACCACATCAGTCCTCTAGAGAACACTGTCATACACATATAACACACAATCAGGTAGGAAGTAAAAAGAAATTTCTAAACTGTTACATGGATGCATAGGGCCACTATTGATCTTACTTTTATTCTTTCTCTCTCTCTCAAGAGGAAATATAATAAATAAGAAGTCTGTTGTGGTAGAAGGGACATCTTGAATGGCTTCTGCACACAACTCACCTCTCAGAATCTCAGTTTCCCCACCTATAGACTGGTAATCCTAAAGCAATCCTTAGATCTCAGGGATGTTGCAAGACTAGAAGACATGGCATGTTGTGAAGAGCCCAGAAGTGGGCACAGACGCAGTCACAGAGGTCATGCAAGTGGCTTTGAAGTATATTACCTATGCTAGGAAACTTTTCTTACATTGCAATGGAAAAACTGCAGGAACCTCACATCTGGGCTTAGAGGAAAGTAAGAAAGATGGTCTTTCCTTGGAGAAGTGACTTCTTAAGACACAAGACATAAGAAGATTGCAATCAAAGTTCCTGCCTACCACTAGCTTTAGGCATATCATTAAGAATATCTTTAAAGATGAATACATAGAGATCAAAAGAGATAAATTTAATTATTCATAATGTGCAACATTATAAAATTAAAATTCTTAGCATAACTTTTGGCCTGAATCGTTATCAGGTTTCTGCTCCTGAATGTTCTGATTAAATATGTCAATATTCATCAATACTAATGATTACAAGGCAATAAGTGAAATAGTACCACATAAATATAAATCTGTTTTTAAAATGTGAAGTATTCTGAAAACTGTAAATATTAAGATATAACACATGTGACTGACATTTATTAATATTAATTTATAAAATACATACCTCACATAAGTTTAATAAATATCTTAGGAAAAAGCTATCTTCAGCACTTCCAGATCTTACAGACACCATTTTGCAATGAATGGGTACACTGTAGCTTTATTTTATCTGCCTTCAGATAAATAAGGCTTGATTTAGTCATCATGTAGTCATCAGATAAATAAGGATGTAAAAAAAGGACCATGAAAGGCTATAGTCCAGCATCACAAGCAGGGACAAGTGAAAACACCATCTACTGACTGTGTGATCTTGCCCATCTCTTTTCTTCTTTAAAAGAAAAATAACTAAACACCCTGTCAGGGTCAAACTGAAGGCAAAGGAGCAGGAGAACTGTTAAATGCATATATGAATAGATAAACTACTCAACCTCACAGTAACTCAGATTCCTCATCTGTAAAATGAGGTATGAAAGTTATCGCTAATAACCTTTGAAACATGTAAATTCTGTGATTCTAGGTTTAGACTGAAGGTATCAAGGCAAAAGTTGAGAAAGCCCTCTCTCACTGGACGTCTGTCTTAGACATAGACACAATTCTCAAATCGCATATGAATCTTGTGCACTTTTTTCTTCATTGACTGCCAGGCACAGCAGATTGTTCAGGTGATAGCACTACTTAAGGCAATACACACTTTAAATACAGATAGGCCCTTCTTCTAAAAGAACTTTGAAAACTGTGAGCTTAATTGCAATTAAAAGGCCATTGAAATTCAGTACAACTAGAAGACAAATTTTGAGTTTACTCCAGTATTAAAATAAGCAACTTTGTAATAAAATATATCAGTATGGATTTTATGCCCCAAAAAAAAGGATCCTCAGTGAATAGGAGTATGTGTAACATTTAAATATTTATGCATAAATTTGCAATTTACTGCAAATTATTGAAGATTATTGGTTTCTCTAATAAGTAATCAGTGTATTAAGGGGATTTTAAATTGAAGAAAGTAATTTAAAATGGCCAAGCATGCTTAATGAAAATTATCACATTTTAATATCTCTTTTCTAATTAATAAGTATTTTTCTAAAATTTAAAAGAAGCCAGGTGTTCAATAAGTAAAAATAATGTCTATGAAGTCTAGACATTTTTATATTATCCTGATTTAGATGGTGTTTTAGGATTAGAAAGGACCTTTAAATGTCACCCATTTAATCCCCCAGCATCATATTTGCCAAGTGGTCATCTAAAGAATGTTTGAATTCTTCATGTTTTGGGGACTCACTACCTCTCATTTTATCTTCAGAGACCACAGAATATTAGAATTTCTTCTATTCTGCCAAATAGAAGAATTCTTAACTTAGAAAATTAACAGGGGCACCGGGGTGGCTCAGTGGTTTGAGCATCTGACTTTCGCCTAGGTCATGGTCCCATGCTTAGTGGGTTCGAGCCTCACATCAGGTTCTGTGCTGACAGCTCAGACCCTGGAGCCTACTTCAGATTCAGTGTCTCCCTCTCTCTCTCTGCCCGTCCCCCACTCTGTCTCTCTGTCTTCCAAAAACAAACACTTAAACAGAAAATTAACAAAATAAACAAATAATTTAATGTTAAATGTCTTTGTAATAATACTTCAATAAAAGCAAACAACTTGTTAGTTTAATTCAATTGAGACTGGAGTCATGTGGCATTATGCAAACTGCACAGAACAGGTGGAACAAATTTCTATGGTATTGTTCTTGATATGGCAGAGACCAACGGTCCTATTCCCCCCAGACTGACAGTCAGAGCCTATAATTGGCCATGAGCAGGTGCAAGTCCTGAAGAACAACCATCAGTGAGCTCTGATCTGCCTGAGCCAATGAGTATGAGGTCTGACTGGATATTAGTAACAAGCTCAAAGGCCTGGAATCTATCTGTCAGCTAAAGCTCATGTCTTCTCTGGCACCAGTGTTCCTAAGCCCCAGGCTGGACCCTTTGCCCCACCATCCTTACCAGTCTCTATTTCTGGGCTTCGGCCATGCTTTGCACTTTATATTCAAGCTCCATATCCTGAATTCTAGTCCATTTGCCTGGGATCCCAACCCTAATGGGGCTGGACCCTAGATTTCTAGTTCTATCTGGATCTGTTCTCCCAGAACAAGCTACCTCTGCCTGTCTGTAATTATCTACCCTTACCAGATACTCTATGGCTGGGCCATTCATCATTTTAAAAGCATATACTTCAGGGCATCTGGGTGGTTCAGTTGGCTGAGCATCCAACTTTGGCTCAGGTCATGATCTCACGGTTTGTGAGTTCAAACCCCATGTCAGGTTTTGCATTGCCAATGCAGAGCCTAGTTCCGATTCTCTGTCTCCCTCTCTCTCAGCCCCTCTCCTTCTCCTGTGTTCGTTCTCTCTCTCTCTCTCTCTCTCTCTCAAAAATGAATAAGTACTTTTAAAAATTTTTAAGAAAACATAAAAAATAAATTAAAACATCTGTGATGTTAATGGTAGTTGCCTCAGACTTGAACTACTTACTTCCCCTTGAACACTGGAATATGGACTTCCAGTAACACAACCTAGGGGTCAACCCTGTTGCTATGTTAATACGGATATCATGAAATAATAAAAGAAGTCCTGGCCCAGGTCAATTTCCCAAGCCTTGTCCCCACCTGGTCCCGACTTACTACACTTACATGCTTTTGAGGTCCATAAATACCTAGTGCTAGAAACTCTATCAGTTTACTAAGACAACAAATTTAAAGAAGGAAATATTCTTTAAGGGTTTACAGAAGGTTGGTACAGATTAAGGCACAAAGATTAAAAACAACAACAGTAGTTTCATGAACAATTAAAAACATACATTCCCTGAGCAAGAGTTCTACAGGATGGCTTGGTAGAAGAGGATGCTTGTTAAGCTAAGTGTATCTAATAGTGACAAAATGAAGCAACAAATTTCCAACCTATGCAGGGAGATATTTTCAAGCAGAAATATCTGACCATTGTTTATTAAGTCACATCTTATAAGTGACTTCAGCCTGGGAAAAATCACAACCTTGCTTTCCTAATCCCACCACTTCATGAGAATATTCCCCTTCTAACACCCTCATCATGCACACATAGGAATTGTACACTCTCGTGTTTTTCTTTATCTCATGTGAATATATCTTATCTTCACAGATTACAAACTCCATACCTTACCTTATCATTCCAGGAATGCTTTCAGTAGACAATAAATTCTTACTGAATTTCACAGAACTAACTGAACTGAAACAAATTGGGATAAAAATGACTTTATATATCAGATGAACTAAGTTGGCAAAAGAGTTGAATCAGATGCCTACTGTAGTTCTGAGACTGAATAATTGAGGCTTGGAGAAAAGGCCGACAAAGATACTGCCCAAATTAGAAAACAATGTGTGGAACAACTATAATACAGGCAAATGCTATCAGTTATGGACTGTGGTTAGCAGAATAATGCTCCCCTAAAGACACTCACCTCCTAATCCCTGGAACCTGTGAATATATTATCTTAAAATCAAATGAAATTTTCTTAATATAAGGTTAAGAATCTTGAGATGTGAGGTTATCCTAGATTTGAAGGTGGGCAAAACGTAATTAAATGAGTACTGGAAATTAGAAGAGGGAAGCAGACGAGAGGGTCAAAGAGACGATAGGGAGGAATAATGAGAGATTAGAAACATGAGAGGGTCTCAACTTGCCATCACAGGCTTTCAAGATGGCAGAAGGGAACTATAAGCCAAGGAACATAAGTGGTCTTCAGAAACTGGAAATGGCCTTTGGCTGACAAGCTAGCAAAAAAATCAGTCCTACAACCACAAAGGAACTAAATTCTGCCATCAACTCAAATAAGCAAGAAACAGATTCTCCCCTAAAACCTCCAGAAAGGAACAGTCTGTCAACACTCTCTGATTTTCATCTAGGGAGATCTGTCCTGGACTGCTTACCTATTGTACTGTAAAATAAAAAAATCTATGTTATTCTAGTCCATTAAGTTTACGGAAGTGAGTTACGGCAACAACAGGAAACTAATAAAGGGAGAGATGATTTATATGCCTGCCCTAGTTGGACAGTCAGAGTGACTGGTTCATGTGACTGAGGGTTTACAGTTCACAATTAACTATGTAGTTTGGGGATTAGGGGCTCAAACGCAGAGATCAGGAGACATTTCTGAGGCAAATAGTAGATGATCCCACCCAAAGAACTACCAAATTTAGTTCTTTTCTTCAACCCTTCTTCACTGGCTTGTCCCAGCCCCCTCTAATTTTCCAACTTTTATTTAGCAATTTATTTAATAAATCTTATAAGGCTTTAAGGATCAAATATATAACATGCAACGTCTGTCCTCAAGTTCATAACTTTGCCAATACAGCAGATGTACCAACAACTTACATTGTGTAAGCAAAAGAGTTGACAGAGTACTTTCACTGGCCATTCTCATTTAACCCTTAGCATCTTTCTATGAGGGACACTAACTGTACTCTAGACTATAAGTAGCCACAGAGTGTGAGTGTAGGGGTGTGTGTGTATGTAGAAAAATACATTCAAAATGGGGCAAAAAGGGGAAAATTCTGAGAGGAAAAAAAGATGCTCTGCTAAACTGTAGCTAGTTTAATCTGCACAGTGTACATGTGGCCATGAGTAGGAAATATTTTACCCCCAAAGGAATTCAAAATCAAAATATCTTTTAAATGAGATTCCAAATGGATCAAAGAACTATTATATCCACTAAGAACATACTAATCTAAATTCTAAATAAACTTCTACCTTGTGATCCATTAATTTTCAAAATAGCTTTTGACTTTCTCCAATACCACGTAAAACCCAACAATTAGTTTACGAGGACTCCATGAAGAGACAGGAAGTGAATTCATTGCATACCCAACCTACATCACTGTGTGAAGCACCTTACTAGCCTTATCTCACTTACCTCAGAACAGTCCCATTAGTCACTCATCTCCTAGGTAATACCTTGGTCATTGAGGAATTTGCAACTTAGGGAAAAATAAGTATGCTAGTCTACTGGTAGAGAAGTATCCAAGGAAAATCAATAATGTGGCAATAAAATTGTTATCAGTTAGACAAACTGGACAGCAAAACGAGTAAGTCAGATAAAGGTATGTAGCACACCATATTAATTTTCTATTGCTGCTGTAGCAAATTTCCAGAAACTTAATGGCTTAAAATCACAAATTTGTTTTCATACAGTTCTGGAGGTGAGAAGTCCAAAATCTGTCTCACCGGGATAAACTCAAGGTGCTAGTTACCTCTGGAGTCTCTAGGGAAAAAAAAAATTGTTTCCCTACCTTTTCCAGCTTCTATAGGATGCCTGCATGTCTTGGCTTATGGCCGCTCATTCTATCTTCAAGGTAGCAAGATAGCTCTTTCCAATCTCTTTCTCTGACCTACTTTTCTACCTTTCTCGTAAAAGGACCATTATGATTACATTAGCCCAGCCAGATAATCCAGGATAATCTCCCCATCTCAAGATTCTCAATCACACATTCGAAATACCTTTTGCCATGTATGGTAACACATTCACAGATTCTCAGTTATCTTTTGGTGGGGGGAGCTACTAATCAGCCTGAGCATAGGCAGATTAGAGTTAGGAAAAAAACACAGTTTAGTTAAGATCAAGGATGTAAGAGTAGGTCAAAAAACTGGATGAAATGCCTGAACACATCTGAGAGTAGGTGTTAGTGTTTCCAAAATATACTCTGTGATACAATATGTACAGTTGTTAGAAGTAAATGAGCTCTCTATGCACAGGTAAGTGAATGGAGATTGGTGGAACAATAAATCTATGCTGATTTAAGAAAGCAGTCACTCTGAAAAGGGACAAATTCAGAAGCAGAAAAAAAAATGAAGCTGAGTGAAGGTTAATGGACTATGCAAAGTCTCTCTCTCCAGAACTTGGGCAATAACGCTGTGTTCAGAAGACCTAGACACAATTTTCCCAACCATTGGCATCCCTATTGCTGCTCATTAACTGGTTTCAAGTTTCCCTTAGGATGTTGTAGAAGATTTTGCTCCCAAATAATTACCTTAAAAGCTCTAAGCAGCTCCTGAGGGAAGAAACCCAGAGTTAGCTATCTCAGCACTGTAAGGTAAAATAATCAGGAAAAGAAAGAACCAGTGATGGCTCATAAAGGCTTTGAGTTCCCTGAATTCTCAAGGCCATGCTACTTATAAGGTCTATATTGCAGGTTATTACTATAAAAGCGTGATAAAGAAACATCATCAGTGTCAGAGACAGAGGACAGCTTCAGGGCCCAGGAGTATGGCTTAAGCATCCTTCCCCATCTCACCTGTATTCCATTACCACACATACCTCACCTGTCTCTGCCTTCAATCTTGCCCCACCAAATTCATATGCCTTTGATGCCCAGATTATCTTTCTGAAACACATGTCTGGTCACTTTGCTTTCCATCTTAACTTCTGACAATTCTTACTGCTGGTAAAATGAAGTATAAACTCTTCAGTTTAACACATAAGGTCCTAAAAGTGAGCCTACCTACTTTTATAATTTCATATCCTATGCCCCCATTCTGTGTGTTAAACACTTTCGTCAAAATGGATGTCTCAGTATTTAAGATACCTTTCACATTTTTATCTCTCTGTCCTTGCATAATGCTATTCCTTTGGCTTGAAAAAAAATGACCTATTCATTCATTTGCTCTCTAATTCAAATGCCAATCACTCAGTAAAGCCTTCCTGAAAGCAACTCAGCAAAGTTTTAAATTCTATGTTCTTTGCCCATTGCTAGCATAGAGGCACAGAGAAAATGTTCCCAGTAGATGGCAAACCTGAACAAAAGCTATGACAGTGTCACTTTCCAAAGGGTTCCTGTTAGGTCAGGGCACAACAAGGGCTCCCAAGAAACTGGTTTTCAAGGGCACATGGGTGGTTCAGTTGGTTAAGCATCCGACTTCGGCTTGAGTCATGATCTTGCAGTTCATGAGTTCGAGCCACACATCAGAGTCTGTGCTGACAGCTCGGAGCCTGGAGTCTGCTCTGGATTCTGTGTCTCTTTCTCTCTCTGCCCCTCACCTGCTCATCCTGCTCATGCTTTCTGTCTCTCTCTCTCTCTCTCTCTCTCTCTCTCAAAAATAAACATTTTTTTTAAGTTTAAAAAAAAAGGAAAGAAAGAAAGTGGTTTTCAGCATGGGCTGCCCATCAGGATCAATGATGAAGTTTTAGAAAAGATAAAAAAAGTTCCTAAGACCCACCCCAAGCTTACTAATAAATCAAATCTATGGTAGTGTTACTGAGAGAGTTTGCAAGTTTTTTTTTTCTTTTTAAGTTTATTCATTTATTTTGAGAGACACAGAGAGATAGTGTAAGTAGGGAAGACGTAGAGAGAGAGGGGGCAATGGATCCAAAGTAGGCTCTGCGCAGTCAGCAGAGAGACTGACATGGGTCTCTAACTCATAAACCATGAGATCATAACCTGAGCTGAAGTCAGATGCTTAACCAACTAAGCCACCCAGGCACCCCTACTTGCAAGTTTTCAATAAGCCTCACAGCTGATTCTGATTCAGACATGGGAATGAAGATCCTCAACCAGGCTGATGGCACTATTAAGATGGAACAGCCAATGCTAGTAATTGGGCGTGTGGAATCAGACCCATAGGAGATCTCTGCCAGAGCTAAACTGGTAGCCAGGGCCACGGCTATATAGGCCGAGACTTAGGGCACCAGAGAGCAAAGTCAGGAAACCAAGGTAGAAGCTTTTCTATATGGACCCCCCCAAAAAAAAATCAGAATTGGAAGAGTGGAATTCAGTAAGGAATTCAGTAGATGCACTGGACCTTCCCTGGATACCAAACATGGGGGAAATAAGACACAGCAGTCCCCCCTTCTCCACAGGGGATGTGTTCTAAGACCCTCAGAGAATGCCTAAAACCACAGATAGTACCAAACACTACATATATCATGTTTTTTCCTATACATACCTATGATACAGTTTAATTTCCAATTTAAGCATAGTAAGAGATTAACAACAATAACTAATTAAAACAACTGTAACAAAATACTATAATAAAAGTTATGTGAATGTGGTCTCTTTCTCTCTCTCTCTCTCTTTAAATATCTTGTTGCACTGTACTCACCCTTCTCCTTGTGATGATGTAAGATGATACAATGCCTATGTGATGTGATAAAGTGCAGTGAATTATGTAGGCATTGTGACGTAGTGTTAAGCAACTATTGACCTTCTGACAACTGGTCAGGAGGATCATCTGATTCCAGACCATGGTTGATAACAGATAACTGCAGGTAACTGCAGGAAGGAAAGCACAGGTAATTCTAGAACTGTAATTCTAGAACTCACCAAATGGACACCTCATGAAACAGCAACATTGCATCACCTGGAAACCTGTTAGAAAAGCATCTTGGGCCCCATCCCTGACCTACTGAATCAGAATCGGATTTTAACCAGATCCCCAGTTGATTTAAAAGTCACATCAAAGTTAGTAAAGCACCCAACCCTGGTTGCAAACAATGCCAATGCTGTCGTAGCCCACACTGTGAGTAGCAAGTCTTGACCCACAAGGAGCAGGTGGAAGAAACTCAAATATTACCACTGTGAGCAATGTGAGGGCAGGAATCTCAATCAATTCCTTTATCTCAGCACAGAGCTCAGGACCTTGGGAACTGACAATGTAGTCTATTGGTTGCAACATCAGGACTTGGATCTGGTTCAATTCTAATGCTACTACTTAGCAGCTATGTAGTATTGTCAAAATACTTAATTTCTTTGTGCTTCAGTCTCTCATCTAGAATAAGGAGACAACCACCTCATAAGAATGAGGGCAAGATAGCATGTTAGTTTTGATAGCATTATAAGTGCTCAATCGACAGCCAAAGAAAAATTAACAGATAATCAATTATTGATTGGTTGATAATTGACCATTTTGGGTGAGAAAAAGAGCTCCAAAATTCCAGTGGTGGAAATTATCTCATTCTGACTCATGATCTAATGAGAAGAATGGCCAAAATCTTGATAACTGGCAGATATTCCAAGCATAAGACTTGTTACAGTATTAATATGTGTCTCTTCAGTGATAAGTGAAAGAAATGTCCAAGGCAAGATGATTGCCAACCTTTTTTGGAGTGATGACACCAAACTCATGTTCATGGAATTTCAAGGCTTTCTTGTTCTCCCCCAAACACCTAAGAAGGGCATTTTTTTCATGGCTTATTTTCATTAAATTGAATTTAAATTTATTTACTTGACAATATTTTGACATTTTTACATTACAGAGTGTTGCAAATCTGGATAAGAATCTCTTCCATAATAAACAATACAGATTCAAAGACACACATTTTGGTTTTTGTTAATCCTTAAAATAGCTTTCATATTTTTATCTAGTGCTTTTAAGTTTTCAAAAAACTTTCACTCCTCTACCTCATTTCTCCCCATAATAACGTGGCAGTTGTTTTGTTTGTTTGTTTTTTTTTCTAAATCTTAGAAAAGTTTGTTATTCCAGTCTGACAGATAAGGAAATGGAAAATCAATTTAGGTGCTCAATTTCAAGTTTCCTAATTCCCAGTATTTCTTTAAGCTACTAAAAGCACCACTGCTACCAACGGATTGCCACATATTATACTGGATCCAAGTCAAGTCAGGTCACTTCCTCAACTATACAATATCCTAATTCATCCCCTAACCAAGTGCCCTTTCCCAAAAACCATGTTTGAAGTGTCACAAAGGCAACAGCTTCCTAAACATATGTGAAAAACATCTTTATTTTGTTAAAGTAGCTTTTCAGTTCTAGAAAGTAGAAGTCAAATTTGGAGGTGTGACTTAATTTTTTTTTTAATTTGGAATTTTTCAAATTAAGGTGGAATGTACTTTCTTTTTATTTCGCTAGTTCATTCCTTCCCTAAACATTACATTTGCCTATAGATATCTTAACTCAAGTTTCCTTAAAAAAATGTTCTAAGCTATAAAAGGCAGTTTTAAAGTATTACTCTGCATTTCTATTTAAAATGCCAAATTTGATTAAGGATCTTGACACTTGGGTTTTGGAAATGAGCACAAATCTTAGACAAACAAATGGTAAAGCAGTGAGATCTTATTAATAAATATTAATGTTTAAATCCTCAAAAATCCCCATAAAGTCTACCAGGCAACATGTTTTTTGTTTGCTTGTTTGTTTGTTTGTTTGTTTTGTTGTTGTTGTTTAAATCACTGTAAAGTTTCCAATCTGGCTATTAAACTTTAGAATTAATACTGTGAAATGTTTTCCCAAAGTTAGTATACATTTTTAAAGTATTGCTAGCAGTTCTGGGTAGTCTCAAAGGTTATATCACTCATGACAGAACAATCCTAGAATCATTAAAGAAAAACTGACAACTCTAAACCGACAAGTGGAAGAAATCCCAAAGTTGCACTGACAATTCAGATCTACTTCCTTTCATGTCCAGATTCACTTAATATCTCATTTGATTTTCAAACCTTCCCTCAGAAGCAACTGGAACAAAACCATGAGCAAGCTCAATCTCCATTTGGGCATGTAACCCTTTTACAAACACAATTACAGCCAAACACCACTGTAACCTGATTTGCATTTGCACTAACTAAGTTACAAAGCACACTGAGAATGCCTGCTATGCATACTACAGACTTATTAGGAGGATATATTGCAGGGCTTCTGTGAACACTAATTAAAAAGGTTTTATCTTTCCCCTCTGGTCCACTGAAATTGTTCAAATGCCTCGCCTGCTACAACTTTGTTCAAAAACAGTTTTCAAACATGTGATCAGAGCTAGGCAACTATTTCAGGTGGCATGATTCTGTTTCCACAGTGGACAAGGCCGGAGAGACAAAGTTTCAGTCTAAACTTTGAGCTTCCTTTCCTTTGTTATTTTGTGTTGCAACCTTAGCATTATCCAACTGTGGACTTTTATCTGTGAATATCTAAATCCTGTCTTGTGGAAAACTAATTACTGAACCACTGAGAGCTTCATAATGTCCTGCATTTAAGTCCTGAGCATCATACATAATGCATAGGCAGCAGTCTCTGCACTCTGATTACAGAACACTGTCATTAAGTGAGCAAATTAAAGATGTGAATAATTCACTGGCTGAGCTTATTGTCAGTGCTGCATTGTGAAATTAGAATTTCTAATAAGTACTGCAATTTTTTTAACCCAATTAACACAGAGAACATCTTGAGACTGATTAGTACAATAAAAATTATTACCTTATTCTTTTGCTTCACAACAGCCAAATTAAATACTGTACTTAATTATGCAGCATTCATTCCTCCTCTGCTAAAAAAAAAAAACCCTATCATTTTAATAAGACTTCTAATATTTGTATGTGAGCTAAAAATACAGCACATGCATCTGTAGCTCACTGTCTTTTTACAAAGTTTTTTTTAAGAGTCTCAACACCAGTATTATCACTAGTGGTGGATTATGATGACACTAGTCTATTCTTAAACCAGATATTTTACCTGAAAAACAAACAGCATACACAGAATTGACAAAGTAACTATCTCCCCAAATTGAGTTGAATATATTATACCTCTGCTTTTTCTTGGCTCTTTAGATGCAGATTAACACAGATTTGCCCCCACTATACTGTTTGTGATTGAGGCTGAAACATATTTAAGAAAATTAATTGTTTAGGAAAAAAAGCAAGTATCTGTAACAGTGGGTCTTACCTCAGATGCTCATTTAGCAGACAGTGATCTGTCTCACTCCTGCCAGGCAAGTGGGAAAGTCCAGTTTATGCTCGGCATGATGATCCTACGCAGAGAGTGTCTGCTGCCATGTTAAATAAAGAAAATGATCATTTAAACCGGGGCTTTTGTCTCCCAATACTTCCTCCTCCTGCCCCTTTCGAATCAAAGCCCAGAGAGGCAGGCACATCTGGCGGCAGTCCCTGCCCCTGACCGCAGCTGCCTCTGGAGAGCTCCCCCCTTCCTTTCCAGCTCCTCTGCATCCCCTTCCTGGGCAACTTCAGCCCCCTAAAATGGGGGAAAGAAACGATGACATTGCAGGCAGAATATGAGATTGTTTGTTCAGCCTCTGCAGCCACCTCCTTCCTGTCTAGATATTTTACAGAAAGGGAATGAGAAGGGGGAAACAGCGAAGGTGCTCTGAAAATCAGTCAGACACAATGCAATAGGGAGATGGAGAGGAGGGAAAGGAGAATGAGAGAGCGAGAGTGTGTGTGTAAGGGGGGTGGCTGTCAGTGCAGATAAATCTGCATATGGAAATTAGGGTTATCCTGGGTACAGTTTTATTTAACTATGATCTACTGTTTTTTTAATTAGACCAGAATTTTAGCAAAGGAAAGGAAGAAAAGGAGTCTTGAAACCAGAAAGAGCAACTTCTGATTCAATAGACTTAAAATTTCATAGCATCTGCAAATAGCAGATCCAGAAGTTGTAGGAAAGAGAAAGGAACAAAAAAACCAAGGCATTTTCCCCTCTGGTTTTGTTTGATAAACAAGAAGACCTCCTGCCTCTCTGAAAACAAAACAAAACAAACAACAACAACAAAAAAAAAGGAAATTTGGATGAGAATGTGAAGAATTTGAAAGGAAGAAAAAAAGAAAAAATACCTTTCATGGTCTGTGTAAAATCTGTCCTTAAGTAATAGAAGAATCATATAGGACAAAGGAATAATTAAAAGTAGATAATTGGCATTATTTGTGGAAACCAGTAGCAATACATTCTGCATCTTGTGAGGCATGTTTTGCTTTCCTTAGAGAACACCTTTTACAACTCTAACCCAAGGCAAAATACTACTGGCTATAATCAGTCTACAATGTCACTAACACCAGCCAACTACTCCCTCTGGGATAGCTGAGGGTAAAACAACGAGGCCGAGTGACCAAAAACTACAGGAGGTTAGCTGGTGTGCCCAGCAGTGAGCTCTCCACCAGAGGTGCGGGTAGGATAGCAATTGGACCAGAAGGAAGGAAGAGTTAATTCTGTAATCTGTCAGTGGGGAATTTTGTGGAATCAACTAATGTTCACCCCCTCATCAAACAGTTCTCAAACACCTATAACATGGCAAGCATTGTAGACAAACACTGCATGGTTCCTGCTCTTAAGAACTCAGAACTGAATGGGGGAAAATTAAAAATGAGGTGGTACTGCAGTTTTATGAACAAAGGTGTGGTTAACATAGTCTTGATGTGAGTAGTGGGAGCAGATGTCAGTACCCTCAGAGCCCTGCATCCGCAGAGCTCATGGGGTCCTCCAAGACCATCTCAGGCACTCTAAGCAAGTTACTGTCTCTTTCAACTTTGGCTTCTTCATCTGTAAAATACCTGATTTTTAAGTTTAAGATTATATGATAAAAATAAAACGTTATGTTTTGTCTGCCTCACGACAATTGCTCAAAAAATAGCAAATCAATTCTCAGTTCGGCTGCCACCTCTTCTGTGAATCTTTCCTCCACATCTGTAAACAGGCTCAGAAGCTTCTTCTGCAATGCTCCCACTGTTCTCCATTACATTATATCATTGTAATTTTCAGCAGGACTGTTGCTATGCTAGTGGATCTCAACCAGGGGCCATTTTGCCCCCTAGGGGACATTTGACAATGTCTGGATACATTACTAATTTGCACGACTGGAGAAAGAGGGTTGCTATTGGCATCTAATACGCAGAGAGGCTAGGGATGCCGTTAAGCTAGAATACACAGGACAGCTCCCCACAATAAAGAATTATCTGATGTCAATAGTGTAACAATAAGCACAACTAAGGAACCAGGGATCCTTAGACAAAAGGCTGATTCTAGGTCCAGGGTAGGAAAAAAACTAGGTGAACCTGTAGCATCTTATAGTGCCAGAAAGAAGTGTTCAAAAACAAAGAACACGTTTATGGGGGTATGTTACAGGGATACAGGAACCATCTGACAGAGCTCCCAATAACTAAAGTTGTAACTTTTTGAGCAACAAATACATAAAGCTGTTTGGGCTATAACCCAAAGTATAACATAAATATATATGAATCCATACAGAAATAAAAAATTATTGAAAAATAAATAGCTGGAGAAGAGGCAAACCTTTCTTGCTGAAGAATTCCAAATAATTTATGTGGATAATCCTTCCTGAAGGATATGGAGCATAACTCTTCACTCCTTAAGTGCGAGCTGCACATAGTAACTTACATAGTGGGGGTGTTGATATTATTATCACAGCGATAAGTCATGTTAATCACGTATATGCCCTAACCCCAAATTATGATTTTAAAAAAATCAGACAAATTCCAGTAGAGGGATATTCAACAAAACATCTGGCCAAGACTCCTCAAAGCTATCAAGGATATCAAAAATAGGTAAAGTCTGAGAAACTGTCATAGCCAAGAGGAGCTAGGAACAATAGGAACACTGTATGTAATGTGGTATCATGGATGGGATCCTTGAACAAAAAAAGGAGTTTAGGTAAAAACTAAAAAAAAAAAAAATAATAATAATAGAATATGAACTCTAATTACTAATGGATTAATTAATGGTTTTATTAATTGTAGGAAATGTACCATCTTGATGTAAGATGTTAATATTATGGGAAACTGGGTGTGGAGTAAATGGGAACTCTTGGTGCTATCTTTGCGATGTTTCCATAAATCCAAAACTGTTCTAAAAAATAAAATGTATTTCCTTTTAAAAAAGTCAGTGGGTGCCTGAGTGGCTCAATTGGTTAAGCTTTCGACTTCAGCTCAGGTCATGATCTCCTGGTTCGTTGAGTTCGAGCCCCAGGTTGGGCTCTGTGCTGACCACTGAGAGCCTGGAGCCTGCTTGGAATTCTGTCTCCCTCTCTCTCTGCCCCTTCCTTCCCTCTCAAAAATAAATAAATATTTAAAAAATTTTTAATAAATAAAATAAAATTTTAAAAGTCAATAATGCCAAGGTTAAAAAGAAAAACCCTGCCCTATGCTATATTATAAGCTCATAAAGGCAAGGGCTTTGTGGCTTTGTGGTATATGTTTATATGCTCATGGCAGTAGCTCATCCTCAAAAATAACCACCAATGAACCATGCTTTTAGAATTCATACTCTTGAGTATTCCCCTCCCCTTGAATCTGGGCTGGCCCTATGGCTGGTTTTTGACTACTAGAGTGCAACAGAAGTGATGACTGCTGAGGGTACATCTTAAGAAGCCTTATAGTTTCCACCTGGGTCTCTTGCAATACTTATTCTGGGGCAAGCGGCCATTGGGTAAGAAGTGTGAACACACTGAGATCTCTATACTATTAAAAAGCTGGAGCTACAAAATACAGAAACTGAAAGAAAGTGACAGACAGAGACAAAGCAAAAAGAAGAGGGTGTCCAGCCAGCCTCAAGCTACTCCATCCGCTCCAGTTGAGGCATCCAAACATGTGAGTGAGGAAACCACATTTGTCATCCAGATCATTCAAGCCTACAGATGACTATAACCCCAGCCTCCTTTGGCCCACAACAGTATTAGAGAAACTAAACCGGAGCTAATGAAATGAGCCCAATTTACCCACAAAATCATAGAAAGCCATAATAAATCACTGGCTCAAGATGTTAGGTTTAGTGGTGATTTGTAATGGAACAAAAATTAGTGCCTTTATTTAGTAGATATTCTAGAAAAACAAGAAAGGAGCTTCTGTATTGTGGGGGGAGGGGATGGAATATCTTTTAACATTTTATATCATTTCCATTAAAAAAAATGTATCAGTTGGTAAATTCAATAAGATAATGGGTTTTTGCCCTCAAGTATAATAAAGGTAAAAGAAGAAATGTGGTTAATATATAACACAGTAAGGCCAAGCTGGGGTGAAGAGATGAAAGAGAAAAGGTGAAAAGGATTAGTCATAGCTTATTTTGGAGATATATTTTTAAAAACGCATTTTCTACTTTAATATGTTCATAATGATTTTAAAATTTATTCAGTGTCAGGCACCTTTACATGTTGTATTAGCCTCACAAAATTATATGAGGTGAATGCTACTTTAACCCCAATTTTACAGATGCCGAAATAGTGTCTCCAAGTTGTTAAGTTCCTTGCCCACAGTCACCCACTAGTATATGTGACCAGGATTTGTACCTTGGCTGACCAACTCCAGAGCCCATAGTCTTAGCACAGTTTAGTAGAGAAGATGAACATAAATAAAATAATAACACAAATAAGTATAAATACAAACTGTTATAAGTTCCATAAAGCGAAGTGAAGGATGCTATAATCATAAAATAGACACCTGATCCAGTTTGGGAGCTTGGGAAGGCAGTTAAGAGGTTGTGGTTAGGGAGTCACCTGGGTTAGCAGGGCCAGGTGTGGGTAGATAAGTGGCCCATGAACCAAAGAAAGGCAGAGATCAAAACAAGTGTATGATTAGCTGTTGGTCAAGTGTTTTTTCCAAGGACTTTGCTTTGTAAGGCCCTCACAGATGATTTCTCTGGGAGTCACCAGTTTGGCACTGATGGAGTGTCATAGTCTGAAGGAGTGAGTAGGGGGGCACTAGAAGAGAAGAAAAAGAGAACTAACCTATTTATGCTACCATTTAAAAAAACTCCTCAAAATCATCCAGGCTTGGGATCTCCATATCACCTCCTCCATCCCTCTTGATCCACCCCTTTCCTCTGAAAATGCTCTTAGTCACCAATGAGCTTCATGTTGCCAAATCTGCTGACCAATTCTTTCAGGCCATCAGTAGTATTTGACAGAGCTGACCATCCTCCTTAAAACACTTTCTACATCTGGCTTCACAAATACTACACTGTACTGGTTTTTCTCCTACTCCACTGGCTATTCTATTCCTCTGTATTCTTTACTGGAGCTTTCTCTCATGCCTGAGCTCTATATGATGAAATGCTGCAGTATTTACCCCTTGAACTTATTCCCTATCTATACTCTTTCCCTAAATGATCTCAACTAGTATCATGGCTCCAAACACCCTCCATAGGCTAATAACTCTTAAATGTAGATCTCTACTTATACCTGACTTCCTGAACTGAAGATTGTTATATCCAACTGCCTGCTAAATATATCCATTTAGATACCTAGGTGAACAGATTCTGGAACTAAACTCCCCAGGTTCAGATCCTAACTTTGCATTATACTAGTTGGGCAGGGGATATATAACTTCTGTGTGCATCAGTTTCCTGATATTATTAATCAATAATATTATTAATCTATCTCACAGAGATGTGAATGAACTAATATATTTAAAGTATGTCTTATAACGGTGTTTGGTATCTTCCAAATGGCATATTGTTAGCTACAGATAGGCATCCTAAAATAGAGCTCATCTTGTTTGTGACTCTTCATCTTACTTAATGGCATCTCCAGTCACCCAGCTGTTAAGCCAAAAACTTAAGCAAAACATGAAACTCTCATCCCACACAACTCAAAACTGTTCCATCCGCTAATCCTGTCAGCCCCACCTTCAAATGCATCTTGACTACCATCTCACCACTTCCACTTGAGTCTAAGCAACTAAATTCTCTCACCCGGAGAATTCTAAGAGCCTACTATCAGTCTCCCCACTTGCAAACTTGCTGCACATAAGTTTGTTCTCCCCACTGCATTTGGAGGGATTTGGTAAGACTTGGGTTGTTTTGCTCCTCTGCTCAAAACCATCCAATGGTTTCCTATAACACTCACAGTAAAACCCAAAGTTCTTACAACCAACAGGATTCAGCCCTCCCCGTTACACACCTCCTCCTAGTCTCATCATTTACCTCTCTCCCTTTCTTACTTCTTATGGGAAATCTTGTTCTTGCTCAAACATGCCTAACGTGCTCCCAAGAGATCAACCTGGCTTGCTCCTTCACTTCACTCAGATCTCAGTGACATGTATGCCACTTATCAGTGAGGCTTCTCTGGGCCTTCCTATATAAAATAGCATACTTGCCCAGGCATTCTCTAACTTCTGACCCCGGTTTATGTTTTTAATAGCCCTCACGCATTGTGTGTGTTTGTCATTGCCAGACCTACTCTCCACTAGAAGCACCATGTGAATAGGCCTCACATTATTCACTGCTCTATCTCCAGCACTTATAACAATACTTGGTATTCAGTGGCTGCTCAAAAACTATTTGCTGAACAAACAAATGTAGCTAATTTTTTTCTGAGCAGACTGTTAATTCCAAAATCCTTGGGATATTATTTTTTCCTAATCGGTCCACATGCTCCCATCCCTCCCCATCTTTACTATACTATTTTTTCCATGCTATCCCCCCATTAAAGATAAAATTGGGTGTTAGTATACTGGATTTTACCTTCCTAGAACTGTTTCATATATGTACAGTCTCAATCATCTCTTTCTTTTCAAAATTATAAGCAAGGTGTGCCTGGGTGGCTCAGTCGGCTAAGTGTCTGACTCTTGATTTCAGCTCAGGTCATGATCTCATGGTTCATGGGATTAAGCTGAGCATGGAACCTGGTTGATATTCTTTCTCTCCCTTTCTCTCTCTGCCCCTCCCTCGCTCTTTCTGTCTCTAAAAATTAAATATATATATATATATATATATTAAAAGAAATGTTTTTAAAAATAAGCAAATCTTTTCAAAATGACTAAATCACAGTTTTCCCATGATGTTGTTGGTTTCCTATGTAGAGAGAGAAGTCTAATGTCTTAGTTAATTAAGACAGTTTAAGGAAAATTGGATAATTGTAATCACTGCATCCCTGAATAAAAGGGGAAGAATACTGACACACTACAAAAGGTATCAGAACTAGAAAATTAAAAAGCCTTTAGGAGTAACTCAGCATTTCTCTCAGTTTATTCATTCATTTATTCTCAGTCTCATTCTCATGATATTTAATTAATTCTCTTCCTCTTATCTGGCCACATGGTCTTTCATTTGTACTTTTCCATGCTCCTTTCTCTCCTCTCTGCTGTATCACTTTCTCTACTTACTTCTGCATGTGGTAGAAGGTGGTTGTGCCACAACAGTTCCTGAATCAGAATAACCTCAGATCAAATGCACAGGGCAGAAGAAGCTAGCCCTTTTCAGTCCCCACTACAAATCCTCAGGAAAGAGAATCCTTTATCTGGCCAGGGAGGTAGGGTCTTTTACCAAACTTTGGGGCCAGTGACCTGGCCTCTGGGAAGAAAAGGAGAGGGACAGAAGTAGGGGGAGTTGAGATTCTTTAAGAAAGAAGGTTGTGATGAGTCGAACAGACAAACACCAAAGGTTTCTACTGCAGTTAGAAATCAGATATAAGGGGCGCCTGGGTGGCTCAGTCGGAAGAGAGTCTGACTTCAGCTCAGGTCATGATATCACAGTTCATGGGTTTGAGCCCCATGTCAGGCTCCGTGCTGACAGCTCAGAGTCTGGAGCCTGCTTTGGATCCTGTGTCTCCCTCTCTTTCTGCTCCTTCCCCCATTCAGGCTCTATCTCTCTCTCTCAAATTTAAATACACATTAAAATTTTTTTAAAGAAATCAGATGTAAATAATGGGATATCTGTGGAGTCTAACACTGACTAGAAGTTTTAGGGTCAGGAAGATTATTCTTCTCTCCTTAGTTTGGCCTAGTCATTTCTAATACTCAAAAAATGCAAACATGTATAGAGTTAAACAATAACAAACTGCCTTCCATCATCTCATTTTCCAAATGTTAACTAGTAACTATTGCAGTGTGTGATCTCTATGTAATCTTGCACACATAACTTTTGTTGTAATACACAAATGAGTTCATCCTCCCATGAAGCTATAACTTAAAATATGTCTTAAACAAAAAAATAACAGCAAGGTGGCATTATCTCTACTTAATTAATGAAGAGACAGAATTTAAATAACAGGTTATTTCCTATCACAGCAGGGTCTCTGCATCCTTCTATCAACTGTGAAAATTATGTTTAATAGGTTCAGCTATGTCCAGTGCTGGCCAAAGTAGAGTAAGTCCACCAGAGCCCATTTTACCCACTATGGGCAGTTAAAAGCTCTGGACAAAAACAAACAAACAAAAAAATACCTCAGGATTCTGAAACATAAAGAATACCAGGTATATTGGGGGTGAAAGCCAAAATTTAAAGATCAGTGTAGTGATGATGAGATTCCTGTTGTTTTTCCTTTATCTCCAAGTTTTGACCCAAGGGTGGACTGAATTGGGAAACTCCATTGTGAGCACGCACAGCAAAATTTCAAGAAAACCTATCTTTCTTGCAAAAGATCAGCAGAGGCTCCTTCTCAGCCTTTCCCCAAGTCCAGCTATAATCACAGAGCTGTATTGTTATGGTGGAGGTAAGGTTAGCACCTAAAACTTTAAGTAAAACTTCACATCTTAGAAGAACCAAGAAAAAATGCCTTTGTTGTGCAAAGAGTGTGCCAGGAAGAGGAATGTCTCTCCTTCCCCCCCCCCCCCCCCCGCCTCTTTCCTTCCATTGCTTTTTCCACAGAGGAGCCTCATCACATGGAACTACATGGCAGTTCAAGAGGACCTCATCTGAAAGAACTCTGTATTACATTCTATCCAGAAGAACCAGAAAAAGAGCCTCTTGGAGCCAGACTATGGAGAAATCCTGGTGAGGACAGAGCTGGGGGAGATCATTTACTGCTGTGTATGAATCAATACAAGTCTCAGACTCACCTCTAAACTGTACATATGTGAAACATAACCAAAGAAGTGAATCAAAGGTTTTAAAAACTGAACATGTGTATAACCCACTGCCAAGCCTCAACTAACCTGGGTGGCATATGCAAAGGGCAGACCCCAAACAGCATAACAAATGCTTTGAAAAATGAACAGACATTCACCCACAAAACTAAACAGTTTGAACCTAACTAAACCATTGCTTCTCAAACACACACACACACACACACACACACACACACACACACACAGTGATTCCCCTTAAAACAAAACAAAACAGTATCTGAAGTATTTTAGCAGAATTCCAAAATCGTATAAAAATGAAATTGTAAAGGATATAATCCAAAATTACTAAACATGTAAAGAACCAGAAAATCTCACCAAATTTCAAGGGAAAATATAATCAACAGATTCTACAATGACCAGATATTAAAATTACCAGACAAGACATTAAAGCAGCTATTTCAGCCATGCCTAAGACATGTTGTGGGTTTGGTTTTAGACCTCTGCAATAAAGCGAATATTGCAATAAAGTGAGTCAGATGAATTTTTAGGCTTCCCAGTGCATATCAAACTTTAAACAATGCTAACCACCATCTAAGCTTTTAGTAAATTATAATCTTGCTGGTGGAGGGTCTTGCCTCCATGTTGATGGCTGCTGACTGATCATGGTTGCTGAAGATTGAGGTGGCTGTGGCAATTTCTTAAGATAGACAACAATACAGTTTGCTTCATTGGTTTACTCTTTCTTTCACAAATGATTTCTCTGTAGTATGTGATTCTGTTTGATAGCATTTTACCAACAGAAGAACTTTCTTCAAAAAGTTTAATCCTCTCAAACCCTGTCACTGTTTTATCCACTAAGCTTATGTAATATTCTAAATCTTTTGTTGTCATTTCAACCATCTTCATAGCATCTTCACCAGGAGTAAATTTCATCTCAAGAAACTACTGTCTTTGTTCATCCATAAGAAGCAATTCCTTATCCATTCAAGTTTGATCATGAGATTTCACCAATTCAGTCACATCTTCAGGTTTCACTTCCAATTTTAGTTCACTTGCTATTTCCACCACACCTGCAGTTATTTCCTTCACTGAAGTCTTGGACCCCTCAAAGTCATCCATGAGAGTTGGAATCAACTTCTTACAAACTCCTGTTGTTGTTGATATTTTGATCTCTTCCCATGAATCATGAATGTTCTTAATGGCATCTAGAATGGTGAATCCCTTCCAGAAGGTTTTCAATTTACTTTCCCCAGATCCATCAGAGGAATCATTATCTATGACAGCTAGAGCCTTACAAAATATATTTCTTAAATAATAAGCAACTTGAAAGTCAAAATTACTACTTGATCCATGGGTTGCAGAGTTGATGTAGATGTTGCATTAGCAGGCATAAAAGTAACATTAATCTCACTATACTATACATCTCTATCAGAGCTCTTGGGTGACCAGGTGCATTGTCAATGATATATTTTGCAAGGAATCTTTTTTTCTGAGCATTAAGTGTCATCAGTAGGTTTAAAATATTCAGTAAACCACATTGTAAATAGATGGGCTGTCATTCAGGCTTTGTTTTTCCATTATAAAGCACATGCAAAATAGATGTTGCATAATTCTCAAAGGCCCTAGGATTTTCAGAATGGCAAATGAACACTGGCTTCAACTTAAAGTCATCAGCTTAATGCATCAGCTGTATTAACCCCTAGTAAGAGTCAACTTGTCCTTTGAAACTTTGAAACCAAGTGGTAATTTATCCTCCTAGCTGTAAAAGTCCTAGATGGCATCTTCTTCCAATAGAAGGCTGTTTCACCTACATTGAAAATCTGTTGTTTTGTATGGTCACCTTCATTAATTATCTTAAGATCTTCTAGATAACTTACTGCAACTTCTACATCAGCTTTTGCTGTTTCCCTTTACACGCTGATGTTATAGAGAGGACTTCTTTCCTTAAACCTCATGAACGAATCTCTGCTAGCTTCAAACTTTTCTTCTACAGCTTCCTCGCCTGTCTCAGGCTTCAAATAATTAAAGAGAATTAGGGAATTGTTCTGGATTAGGCTTTTGTTTAAGGAAATGTTATACCTGATTTGATCTTCCATCTAGGCCACTGAAACATTTTCCAAATCAACAATAAAGTTATTTGCTTCCTAATCATTCATGTGTTGTTCACTGGAGTAGCACTTTTAATTTCCTTCAAGACCTTTTTCTTTGTATGTACAACTTGGTTAACTGTTTGGTACAAGGGGCCTAGCTTTTGGCCAATCCTAGCTTTTGGCATGCCTTCCTCACTAAGCTTAATATTTTCTAGCTTTTGATATAAAGTGATAGCTGTGCAACTCTTCCTTTTACTTGAACACTTAGAGGCCATTGTAGGATTATTAATTGACCTAATTTCAATATTGCTGTGTCTCAGGGAATAGGGAGGCGTGCCACGAGGAAGAGAGACAGGGGAATGGCCAGTTGGAGCAGTCAGAACACACACAACATTTATTAAGTTCACGGTCTTATTTGGGTGTGGTTTGTGATGTCCCAAAACAATTATAACAGTGACATCAAAAATCACTAATCATAGATCGCCATAACAAATATAACAATAATGAAAAAATTGGAGATATTACAAGAATTACTAAAATGTGACACAGAGACACAAAGTGAGTAAATGCTGTTGGAAAAAAAAATGGCACTGAGAGACTTGCTCAATGCAGGGTTGCCACAAACCTTCAATTTGTAAAAACGTAGTACCTATGAAGTGAGGTAAAACACAATATGCCTGTATAACCACCGAAGAGGTATAAGTGAACACTCATGAAATACATGGAATGATGTAAGTTCTCTGTAGAAAACTACAAAATGAAAAAAGAATCAAATAGAAATTTTAGAACCAAAAAATACAATATCTGAAATAAGTTCATAAAATGAGTACAACAGTAGAATGGGAAAAAAAATCAAAGAACCTGAAGTTTAATCAATAAAAACTGTACAATATGAATAACAGAAGGAGATTAAAAAGATTAGCAGAGTCTTATATACCTATAAGACAATATCAAAAGCACCAATATTCATGTAACTGAATTTCCTCAAAAAAAAGAAAGAGATTAATGCAGAAATATGCGCGCACACACACACACACACACACACACACACACACACATATCTAAAAGAATAATGGCTAAAACTGTCCCAAATCTTGTGAAAGACAGATATTTTCAGAATCCAGAAGGCCAGTAAACCTCAAGGAGGATAAAGTTAAAGGAAATTTGTCCACACACAATATAATAAACCTTCTGGAAACGAAAGAGAAAGAATAAAGTCTTAAACCACAGGAGAAGATGGACATACTATACATAAGTGAACAATTATTCAAATGACTACAGATTTCTTGTCAGAGAACATCAAAGCCAGAAGACAATAGATGATGAACCTTAAAATTCTGACAGAAAAGAACTGTCAAGCCAGAGTAATATATCATCTAAAAATACCCTTCAGGAATGAAGGTGAATAAAGACATGATCAGTGTCACAGACTAGGAGTCTGGAGTTCTCTCTTGTCTGGCAAAAGAGTGGTCGTAATATTGAATTCAAGACCCCTGAGATCAGGAACACGACAGGGATGCCCACTCTCACCGCTGTTGTTTAACATAGTGTTGGAAGTGCTAGCATCAGCAATCAGACAACAAAAGGAAATCAAAGGCATAGAAATCGGCAAAGATGAAGTTAAGCTTTCACTTTTTGCAGATGACATGATATTATACATGGAAAACCCAACAGACTCCATCAGAAGTCTGCTAGAACTGATACATGAATTCAGCAAAGTCACAGGATACAAAATTAATGTACAGAAATCAGTTGCATTCTTATACACTAATAATGAAGCAACAGAAAGACAAATAAAGAAACTGATCCCATTCACAATTGCACCAAGAATCATAAAATACCTAGGAATAAACCTAACCAAAGATGTAAAAGATCTGTATGCTGAAAACTATAGAAAGCTTATGAAGGAAATTGAAGAAGATACAAAGAAATGGAAAAACACTCTGTGCTCATGGGCTGGAAGAATAAATATCATTAAAATGTCAATACTACCCAAAGCAATCTACACATTCAACGCAATCCCAATAAAAATTGCACCAGCATTCTTCTCAAAGCTAGAACAAGCAATCCTAAAATTTGTATGGAACCATAAAAGACCCCAAATAGCCAAAGTAATATTGAAGAAGAAGACCAAAGCGGGAGGCATCACAATCCCAGGCTTTAGCTTCTACTACAAAGTTGTAAAAATCAAGACAGCATGGTATTGGCACAAAAACAGATACATACACCAATGGAATAGAATAAAGACTCGAGAATTAGACCCACAAAAGTATGGCCAACTAACCTTTGACAAAGCAGGAAAGAATATCCAATGGAAAAAAGACAGTCTCTTTAACAAATGGTGCTGGGAGAACTGGACAGCAACATGCAGAAGATTGAAACTTTCTTACACCATTCACAAAAATAAACTCAAAATGGATGAAGGACCTGAATGTGACACAGGAAGCCATCAAAACCCTAGAGGAGAAAGCAGGAAAAAACCTCTCTGACCTCAGCCGCAGCAATTTCTACTTGACACATCTCCAAAGGCAAGGGAATTAAAAGCAAAAATGAACTATTGGGACCTCATGAAGATAAAAAGCTTCTGCATTGCAAAGGAAAAAAATCAGCAAAAATAAAAGGCAACCGACAGAATGGGAAAAGATATTTGCAAATGACATATCGGACAAAGGGCTAGTATCCAAAATCTATAGAGAACTCACCAAACTCCACACCCGAAAAACAAATAATCCAGTGAAGAAATGGGCAGAAAACATGATAGACACTTCGCTAAAGAAGACATCCAGATGGCCAACAGGCACATGAAAAGATGCTCAACGTCGCTCCTCATCAGGGAAATACAAATCAAAACCACACTCAGATATCACCTCACACCAGCCAGAGTGGCTAAAATGAACAAATCAGGAGACTTTAGATGCTGGAGAGGATGTGGAGAAATGGGAACCCTCTTGCACTGCTGGTGGGAATGCAAACTGGTGCAGCCACTCTGGAAAACAGTGTGGAGGTTCCTCAAAAAATTAAAAATAGATCTACCCTATGACCCAGCAATAGCACTGCTAGGAATTTACCCAAGGGATACAGGAGTGATGATGCATAGTGGCACTTGTACCCCAATGTTTATAGCAGCACTTTCAACAATAGCCAAATTAGGGACAGAGCCTAAATGTCCATCAACTGATGAATGGATAAAGAAATTTCGATTTATATACACAGTGGAATACTACTTGGCAGTGAGAAAGAATGAAATATGGCCTTTTGTAGCAATGTGGATGAACTGGAGAGTGTTATGCTAAGTGAAATAAGTCATACATAGAAAGACAGATACCATATGTTTTCACTCTTATGTAGATCCTGAGAAACTTAACAGAAGACCATGGGGGAGGGGAAGGAGAAAAAAAAGTTAGAGAGGGAGGGAGGCAAACCATAAGAGACTCTTAAAAACTGAGAATAAACTGAGGGGTGATGGGTGATGGGAGGGAGGGGAAAGTGGGTGATGGGCACTGAGGAGGGCACCTGTTGGGATGAGCACTGGGTGTTGTATGGAAACCAATTTGACTATAAATTTCATATTAAAAAAAAAAAAAGAATTGAATTCAAGACAGGCTAATGTCCAGGAGGAGACGAGAGCCCCAAACAGGGATTTCATCTCCGTATTTATTGAGCTCATAAGATATTACCCATGTGGTAAATGTGAAGAAAGCACAAGATTTACCCACATGGTGAATGTGAAGACAACAAGATCTTACACATGTGAACATGGAGAAAACAATCAAACAGTAATCATTAACTTGTGTAATAAGCAAAGGGTCTGGGGGGCAAGTGGAATTTGTGATCAAAGTACAATAATATACCGGCATCAGATGGAAAGTAATTTTACTCGTGATCCCATTACAATAACTTGCTACCTAAGGCACTGTACCTCAGGCACTTTCACCCCATGTGGTGGCTTTCTGCTCTAAGCTTTTTTCCAACCAATTTATGTAAGTAAAACCTATTTCCCCACAGATCAGATGAAGGGAAACTGAACATTCACTTCCAATAGACTTGCATTAACATACAAGTGTTTGTAAACACACGTACAGAAGTGTATAAGAATAGCCAAGTGCTTAATTTACTTGCAGCAGTCTTACTCTAAAAGAAATATTAAAAGAAATATTTAAATCCTAAGTGTTTAAAAATATTGATGACTCTTGAAATAAAAAAAAAATCATAATGTTGCCAGGGTAATTTTTCAACATCTGTAGTGCAATTCATATGAGAACTGTAACACAAAAGGAAGAAAGTAAAGAAACCTGTACTGTGGTAAGGCCTTCACATTTTACTTGAAGTTAGTAAATATTAACTCTTATTATATTCTGAAACATTAAATGTACATATTGTGATCCCTAGAGAAATTACTACAAGTATACTACAAAGCGATATAGCCAACAAGCTAATAGATAAAATAGAATACTAAAAAACAGTCAAATAATAAAAAAAAAAAAAATACAAAAAAGAGGGAACATGGAAAAAACAAAAATAAAGCTCGGTGGGGGGAAAGCAGAAACATAGTAAGAGTAAACCTGAATATAGCCATATTAAGTTAAATCATAATTATCTAAACATATCAATAAAAAAACAGATTGCCAGGTTGGATGAAAAAACAAAGCCCAATTATACGCTGTTAGTAAACCAAACCACTTTTTGTAAGAAACCCATAAATAATATAAATATGTTTTCTTTGAATACAATGATATAAGAATATTAAAAGTAAGATCATTATAAAAGATATTCCATGCAAATACTAATAAGAAATCTGGAATGGCCATATTAATATCAGACAAAGCAGACTATGAAACAAGGAAAATTATAAGGAATAAACTAGGACATTTTATCATAATAAAAAGGACAATTCACTAAGAAGACATGGGATCCTAAATGTAAATGAACTTAACAGAGCTTTGAAATACCTGAAACAAAAAATGATACAAATGAAAGGAGATATAAATAAATTCTCATTTATACTTGGACATTTCAACACTCCTCTCTCAGTAATCAGTAGAGCAAGTGGAATAACAGCCAAAAACAAAAAACAAAAACAAAAACAAACAAACAAAAAAAACCAGCTAGACCAAAATAGCAGAATACATATTTTCAAATGTATAAGAAATATTCACCAACATAGGCCATATTTTGAGTAACAAAACAAACATTAACAAATATGAAAGGATTGAAATAATATAAATATGCTTTCTGACCACAATGAAATTAAACAAGAAATCAAGAAGAGAAATACCTGGAAAAGTCCCAAGAATTTGGAAATCAAGCAACACACTACAAAATAACCCATAGGTCAAAGAGAAAGTCTCAAGAGAAACTGGAAAATATTTTTAACTAGGTAAAAATGAAAATACAGCATATCAAAATTTGTGAAATGCAGCTAAAGCATTGCTTACAGGGAAATTAATAGCACTAAAATGCTTTTATTAGAAAGTAAGTTTTCAAATCAATAATCTAAGCTTCCCTCTTAAACTAGAGAGAAAATTACAACCAAAGCAAACAGAAGTAAATAAATAAGAAGAAGAACAGAAATTAATAAAAGTTGAACAAAGAAAAACAATAGAGGGGCACCTGGGTGGCTCAGTCGGTTGAGCGTCCGACTTCGGCTCAGGTCATGATCTCACAGCTCGTGAGTTCAAGCCCCACGTTGGGCTCTGTGCTGACAGCTCAGAGCCTGGAGCCTGCTTCTGCTTCTGTGTCCCTCTCTCTCTCTGCCCCTAACCACTCGCATTCTGTCTCTGTCTCTCTCAAAGATAAATAAACATTAAAAAAAAGAAAAAGAAAAAAAGAAAAACAATAGAGACAAGTCACACACCGGGAGAAAATAATTACAAATCATATATATAAAACATTTCATCATCTAACATATACAAATGGCCAATAAGGACATGAAACAATGTCTCAAATCATTAGTCATTAGAGAAATGCCAATGAAAACTACTTCATACACACAAAAGTGGCTATAATAAAGAAGATAACAATAACAAATGTTGACAAGGATATGGAAAAACTGGAACCTTTCTTTTTTTACATTCATTTATTTATTTGTGGGGGGTGGAGGGGCAGAGAGACAGGGAGAGAGGGAATCCCAAGCAGGCTCTGCACTGTCAGCATGAAGCCCAGCTCAGCTCTCCAACCCACAAACCGTGATGTCATGGCCTCAGCTGAAACCACAAGTTGGACATTCAACCAACTAAGCAACCCAAGTACCCGAAAACTGGAACCTTTATATGTTGATGGTAGAAATATAAAACGGTGCAGGCACTTCGGGAAATAGTTTTCAGTTTCTTAAAATGGTTAACCATAAATTTACCCAGGAATCCAGCAATTCTATTTCCACTCCATTTTCACTCAGGAAAAATGAAAGCACAAGAAAACCTGTTCATAAATCTTCATAACATTATATTCATAATACCCAAAAGGTGGAAACCACCCCCAAAGAAACCAAACTAATGATACATACAATATGGATGTACCCCAAATACATTATGCCAAGTAAAATAAGCCATAGTTAAAGGCTGCATACTGTGTAATTCCATTTCTGTGACATTATAGAAACAGCAAATATACAGGGACAGAGAAGAGATCAGTAGTTGTCAAAAACTGGGAAAAGCGAGAAGGTTTGACTGCAGTGTTTGTATAAGGGAATTTGGGTGGGAGTGATGGAACTATTTGTGTATTAATTTTGAAAGTGATTACACAACTCTGACATTTTCAAAACTCATAAAATTGAACAAAATATAAATTTTACTGTATGCAAAGTAAAATTTTTAATATTATGTTATATTAATGTTTAATGTTTCATTGATGACTTTTCTTCTACTTTGAACTGCAGAGAATGGAATAGGACAGCTCCTCCTATCCTTGTAACCTGAAAAATGGTAATTCTGCTTCCTTTGACCTACAGATCCATCAGGGAACAATTATAAGGTGATGGCATGGAAATTTTGCCTATATTAAATCTATCTCAGTCCTCATTGCCTAACATACCTCCCATTCCATACCATTTGGACTTGGTTTCTGCCTTATATATCTTTTTATATTTCAAATTTTGTCTCTCTGATAGAATTAGAGATCTCTTGAGGGTGGGAACCATGACTTTTCATGCTTTTTACAATATCATAGTGGGGCGCCTGGGCGGCTCAGTCAGTTGGGAGTCTGACTTCAGCTCAGGTCATGATTTCACCATTCGTGTGTTCGAGCCCCGCATTAGGCTCTGTGCTGACAGCTCAGAGCCTGGAGCCTGCTTTGTATTCTGTGTCTCCCTCTCTCTTTGCCCCTCCCCCACTCATGCTCTATCTCTCTCCCTCTCTCAAAAATAAATAAACATTAAAAATAATATATATCATAGTGATGGAAATATTTTAGAACTGTCAGTAATTCTTCTGGAGTAGAATGAAATGAAGTAGAATGAATGTTACTTGTTGGAGGAACTAAAGTACAGAATAAGAAGGTCCTCTATGCCTCTAATAAGTACCATTGTCTTCCAATTCTCAGAAACAAACCTGATGCTCAGAGAGTTTAAGAAATATATCCAAGATTATATAGCTGGAAAATTCAGGAATGCTGATCTATAAACTCTCCTTTAAACAATGATCTCTACTCCACCCTATTCTATAACCCAGTGGACAGATTCCAGTGATGCTTAATCGACATAGCCTCTTGACATTATAATAATAAAACATTAAGAGGAGGCTATAGTATTTCATAGATTCTTTAAGTCTTTGCTTCTTACAGAAGCTCAAGGGGTTAAACAGTAATTAGAGCTTTCTTCTTCTTTTTGTTTATTTTAGAGAGAAAGTGAGAGAGAGTATGCAAGCAGGAAAGGAGCAGGAAAAAGAGAGAATCTTAAGCAGGCTCCACACTCAGCACACAGCCCAACGTGGGGCTCAATCCCATGACCCTAGCTAAGATCATGACCTGAGCCCAAATCAAGAGCTGGACACTCAACCAACTGAGCCACACAGGTGCCCCAGAGGTTACACATATTATGTGGTAAGAAACTGACCTGTGGAGCCAAAAGTTCTGGCTCTCCCCTTTCCCAAATCTGTGCCTTGGAAAATCCAGAAGATTCGGCATCCTAAAAAGCAGGAATTAGCGTAGAGATTAGTATGTAGGAAATTTATTAGGGAGTAATATTGGGAACAACCACTGGTGGAAGGAAGGGGAAAAAAAAGCACAGGGCAGAGGGAGATGTTGAGTTGCAGTGTAATCTCCACAAGGCCTCAGCCAACTGCTGGTTTCTCTGAAGCTGAGATAACCCTTCATAGTTATCCCAAGTTAGGGCAGGAGAAAGGAAGACTGGGCATTTATACGTCCATGCCACTGCCATTGGATATCAGATGCACCAATTTGGGCAAGCAGGCTCTTGTTCTTTCAGAACTGAAAGCAATTTTTAAAAGGGCCAACAGCCCAGAACTGGCAGCAGCACTTTGGCAGCTAGGGAAATAAGTCTTTTATTGTGTCCCATACACTGACTCTAAAGTACTTTTCTGCTCTGGAACTCTTTGAGTCTTAGAAGGGTGGCATCAGACAGATTAGCCAGAAAAAAAATGCAAAGTGAAATAATTGAAAAGTCTTTATCTCATTCACCTTCCATAGAAAACAGAAAATTACAGAAGAGTGTGTTGTAGGGACATATGAAAACACTTTTACTTATAACTGCTAGCTTTCGGAGGGAAAATCTTAAAGCTTCAAGGAAATTGATGCCTTTAAATAGACATTATGCAACAAACCTATTAATATCACTCAGGGGTTGGCAACTTTTTTTCTATAAAGGGCCAAATATTAAACAGTTTAGGCTTTGTGGACCATACATTCTTAGTTGCAACCCTCAACTCTGAAGTTGTCAGAAGAAAGCAGCCATAGACAATATGTTAACTAATAGGTATGTCTGACTTCCAATAAAACTTAGAAAAACAGCAGTTTGCTGACTGATATAACTATCATAACTGAATGACATGAAATGTAACTCATTCCCTTTCTAGACACTGTATAACACTATGCAAACCCTAGAATAAATACACGTCTTTCATGTGAGAAAGGATTAAACTGTTTTCTTGTTAAGCCACTTTTATGCTGAATTTTCTGTCACTTGTAGCTGAACCCAACCCAAATTATTATATAAATTTACTTTATGTTTTTTTAAGCTTATTTATTTTTTTTGAGAGAGAGAGGAGAGAAAGAGAATCCAAGCAGGTTCTGCACTGCTAAGGTGGAGCCCAGTGTGGGGCCCGGACCCATGAACCGGGAGATCATGATCTGAGCCGAAATCAGAATCAGAACTTAACCGACTGAGCCACCCAGGTGCCCCCAAATTTACTTTAGATTGAGTCATCAAAGAATGCTTCTATGAGGGGGAAATGTTTTAGCCTCTATATCTTGGTGCTGTGAGAAAATAAAACTGATGGTTATTAACCGGGGGCAACTGCTAGTTGTCTCATATTCATATTAGTCTATCCACTAACTTTAGCTAGAATAAAGATTGTCTTTCCCAGCTTGCCTAACTTGTAGCGAGATGTGACACAGCTAAACCAAGAACAATGAAATACTGAAGTGGGTCACAAGCTGGGTGAAATGCCTAGGTCCATTTGAGTATGGACATTACGGTTTCCAATCCATCCAATACGGATGCAATCCATATAAGTGTATGCAGTATGAGCAACTCCTGGGATTGAATTTAGAGGCTTACATGCCCTTTTCCCTTTTTCTCCTTCCTGCCAACTGGAATATACATGTGCTGGCTGTAACAAGAATAGATTTCATGGACTAAAAGGTGAACTTTAAATAGAGGCTGCATGTTATAGAGACACAAGATTTAAGGCTCCTGAGATCCTGCTACTATGCTACACCACCAGGTCTAGAATGATTCTATGACTCTCATGTGAGAGGGAAAGATAATTTTTCTTGTTAAGCCACAGTTATTCTGAGTTTTTTTTTTTCTGTCATTTGCTGCTTTACCCAACTCAAGCTATTATAGAAATTTATGCTAAAATGAAGGGTCAACAGAAGTCTCTATGAGGGACAGAGGTTTTAGCTAAGATGTCAAGGATGAAAAGCAGCAGGACTAGAAAATGCAAGAGGGGAAAAAAACAGTTCTGGCATAAGGCTGTTTGCACTAACATTTTGAGGCAGGAAAGAATATGTGAAAAGAACTTAAAGAAGGTCCATGTGGCTGATCATTTGAGAAAGAAGTGGAGAGTGGTGTAAGGTAAGACTGTGGACATAGGAAGGGGTCAAATCACAAACGTGAAGAGTCTAGATTTCTCTCTAACTATAGTTAGAGGCCACTGAAGTATTTTAAGCAAGGAAGTGTTTTGATCCAAGTTCCCTTGGCAGCTGTAGATGACTGCCCCCTAACCTCTGATTTCCACTGGCCTTCCAGCCTCCTCCTGTTGATATCACCTGAGCCCTCTAAGCGGTCCTCTTGAACAAGCTTTGTCCCAAGACACCTCAGGTCTGGCTCTCTTCCTCAGGACCCATTTACTGTTTACCCACAACAGTGGTAGTAGTACAGCTCACTCCCTCCACAGCACTCTCTCTTTGCCTGCCACCACAAGCCATGCCAGCCAACCTTTTGCCTTTATATTTGTCAGCACAAAGACAGGGACCTGTGTACCTCAAATGCCAGGAGCTACGTGTGAGCCTTTCACAGTGGTTCTCTCAAGCTCACCTCCCTTGCCTTGGGAAAAAAAGGGGGGGGGCGGGGGAAGACACTGTAGATTTCCACATGTAGTCTCTAAATAAACCCTCACTCTTGAAACTCCAAACCCTAGTGAATTTTTTTTTTATACATAGACTAAAATTAAATGTTCAGCTAATGCTGATAAAAAGCAAATTTTGGCCATCTCTTCTGCAATAGTGACCTAGTACCTCAGTCAGAATATTGGGTACCTTACAGTACTTCTCAGATTTGTGCCTCGCTGAAATTCTAAGGCTAAGAAAGTACAATTATAACAACTTTCAAAAATATTTCCCCCCAAAAGATATGATTATTAACAGTTAAACACCAGATATAATATTTTATTCATTTAGTCAAACGTAATTTAAGGACCTACTTACTATATGCAGGTACCATCCTAGACACAAAGCACATAATAATGGACAAATCTCAAGTGAATGGTCTACTGAGGAGACAGATATGGGCACAATTATTCTGTCAACAATATGTAAAGCATATTATTATGTGTATATTCTATATATAAAAATTATGTGTTATACTTGTATGACATGAAAATCTAACCTGGAAATGTTTAGAAAAGAACAGTAGAGCATCAATGCAACCTTCAGTAATCATACTGGAATATTGCCGACTAAGGAAAAATGCCCCAGCCCTGGTGTTCAGAGTTTTAATTGGGGCTCCTGTACATATGTGTGATCAAATTATTACCCACATGGTTTATCTCAGTATCCAGGTTGACTGATACTGCATGACCCAAAAGCCCACCCTAAATCACATTGTTGGTACTTTGGATGAGGCCAGGTCCACCCTAAACCATACTGTCAGCCTATCCAGTATGACCCAAGACCCCCAGGCAATAAGACAGTCTTATAAAACAAAGTCAAATCCCTGTTTGGATCACGTTAAATTCTACATACCTGCCAAGGCCTTGTCATTTCAAGATTCTCCCAGATTAAACTGGGGAAGAATCTACTTCCCAAGTTAACTCACACTAGTTAGGATTCATCGTGTACTGCCGGACTGAGGGCCATAGTTCCTCAATGGCTGTTGACCAGCGTTTGCCCTCAGTTTTTGCCACATGGTCCTCTGTAACATGGCAGTTTACTTCACCAAATGACCAAGTTGAGAAGAGGGAGAAACTGCCATTGAGAGAGAGAGTGCTAGCAAGATGGAACTCACAGTCTTTTGAATTCTAATCATAGAAATGATATGCCATCAATTTTTGCTTTATTATATTAGTAGCAAGTCATTAGGTTTAGTCCACACTCAAGTGGAGAAGATTACACAAAGGCATGAATACAAGGTAGCAGAGATTATTTGGGGCCATGTTATAAACTGCCTACTACAGTGGGCCTAGGGAAAAGGGGCAGGGGAGAGGGAGCGGTTGAAGGTAGAAAGAAGAGGGGTAATTGATGAATCAAGCTTCTGGAGACAAAACGAAATGGAATGAGAGCACATGCAGGAGGGAAAGATGCTAAATGTAGAGAAAAATGAATGAGGGTCAATATTAAAATTTTCCTGGATCCAGATGTTTAAGGTTCTTATATGATGTGACCCAAAGCACCAAAGAGCTGCAGGAAAATTCCTTTTACTATACAGAAAACTTGTTCCTTCTCAACTAACTAAACCTCCCCATTGCTACTGAAGTAGTCTTTTAAATCATGATATCTATGCAGAGAGTAGCACTTGAAACATTAATTATCTGCTACATTAAATTAGTGTAACAAAATACTTGAGTTGATAGAAAGTCAACTGAAGGTGGGTTTTATACACACTGGCAATAGATAGCTCATAGAGAAAACCGTATTTTCATAACTGAGTTAGCTCTCTTAGTGGATCCTCAACAATGGCCAATTGTATACTAAGATCATTAGAACTGGATTTAGTATTGGTCAGATTTTACCAAAATGCTAAATCAAATTCTAGGCTCAAAAGCAATTACTATAGAGGTAATATGACCCTTGGTTTCATTTCAGGTACAAATGGTCTTAAACTTTAAGATTTCAATTAAAGTGGTGATAACATTTCTGAAATTGAGGGCTTTAACCTTTGGGTTATATTAGATTCAGTTGAATTTTATCAGGTTTCCTTATGAAAAACACGGCATTCATATTAAATTGTTTGACTTTGAGTCTGATGACATAATAATAAATAGATGATTTATATATATACTTAAAATGAAACAGTAAGTCAGAATGGGTTCACTAATACAAGATTCAAATTCTATCATATGTCTTCCCCTTGTGAATGTTGTTGGAGAAAATCACAAAACTATGCTACTTGAATGCTTAATTTTTCATTATAAATCTCAAATAGTCACTCAGTACCCCCAGACATTTCTACTACACTTCCCTAATACACCTTTTAAACTCACCAATATGATGATGACACATCTTATCTCTCCTCAAATCTCTAACAACCACTCTTTTCTCTCACTTCCAGTTGATATTTCACAGAGAAAATGGATGAAATAAAACACACACTATCTCAAATTCCAACCACCCAGTTCACCAACTTCAGCTACCTTTACCTGGATATCTTTCATTCTTCCTGTTAAGGAGAAATTGTCCTTGATCCTATTAGAGGATACATCACCTATGTAGTGAGTACAGTCCCCCTTGTCCTCCATGTCCGCAGTCCTGCAACCATTCCCCTTCTCTTCAACATCATCAACTTTTCTCTTTATACTTTTTTATTTCCATAGCCTCACAAACATGTTCTAATATTTCTTGTCTTCAAGAAATCTCTTTGATTTGAAATCTCTTGATGCCCACATTTCCTTCCTGCCCTCAGTTTTTGCTTTAAATTCCTGGGTAAAGTTTCTGTATTTGCTGACTCACCTCCCATTTTCTATCCATCCCAGTATAATCTGACATTTCCCCCTACAACTCTACTATTTTTCTTTTAAAAAAAATGTTTTTTAAATGTTTGTTTTTGAGAGAGAGAGATAGAGAGAGAGAGAGAGGCAGAACATGAGTGAGGGAGGGGCAGAGAGGGAGATACAGAATCCGAAGCAGGGTCCAGGCTCCAAGCTGTCAGCACAGAGTCCGACACAGGGCTCTAACCCACGAACCATGAGATCATGATCTGAGCCAAAGTCGAACACTTAACTAACTGAGCCACCCAGTCACCCCTCCCCTACTATTCAACTAAAATGGCTTTTATCAACATCAATAAGGACTTACATCTTGCCAAACTCAATAATTAACTTGCTTTCTCTTATTATTCCACTTAATCAGCATTTGATATAGAGTTGACTCTTGAGCAATATGGGTTTGAACTGTGCTGGTCTACTTACATGCAGATTTTTTTACAGTGGAGTACTGTAAATGTATTTTCTCTCATACATAATAAAATTTTCTCTAGCTTATTTTAATACAGTATATAACATGTATAGCATACTAAATATGAGCTAACCAACTACTTATGTTATTTGTAAGCTTCCAGTCAACAATAGGCTACTAGTAATTAAGTTTGGAGGGGTTAAAAGTTACATGTGGATTTTTAACTGTACTTGGGGTCAGTGTCACTAACCCTAACAAAACAGATATTCCAGGAATACACCCTCTATTCTGTTCCATTGACTGTCTATCCTTACCCCAATACCATACTGTTTTGATTACTGTAGCTTTATAATAAATCCAGAAATCAGGTACTGTGAATCTTCCAACATTCTTCTTACCCCAAATTGTTTTGGTTATCTTAGATCCTTTGCATTTCTATATCAATTTCTGAAAGCATTTGTGAATTTCTACAAAAGGAAGAACCATTGGGATTTTGATTGGCATGCCATTGAATTTGTAGATAAATTTTGGAAGAAATCTTAACAGTATTGAGTCTTCCAATTCACTATCATGTTATATCTTTATATTTAATTGGTATTCTTAAATTTCTCTTGGCAATATTATATAATATTCAGCATACAAAATCCTGTTTATATTTGTTAGATTTATCTTTGAGAATTTTTGATGCTAGTAAAATGGTATTGCTTTTTAAATTGTAATTTCTAACTGTTCATTGCTTGTCTAGAAAATCAATCCTTTTTTGTATACTGACATTGAATGCTTCCACCCTGAATATATTAATTAGTTCTAGTATCTGTTTTTGTATATTCTTAAGGATGTTCTACATGAATGATTATGCCATCTGATAATGATTGCAGTTTTACCTTCTCCTTTCTTACCTTCTCCTTTCCCATCTATTTCAGTCTCATACCCTTTGGATCGGTTAGTTATCTCCAGTACAATGTTGAATAGAAGTAGACAAAAGTAGACATCATTGCCTGTTCTCAGTCTTCTGGAGAAAGCATTCATTTTCATGATTTCAATAGGTTTGCCAAAGTTGCCATTTTCAGGTTTAGGAAATTTTCTTTTATTCCTAGTTTGCCAAGTTTTTATCATGAATGGATACTGAATTTTTCAGGTGATTTTTTTTTTTTTTTTTTTTTTTGCAGATTAAGGTGAGGACGTGGTTTGTCTTTTTAGTTTGTTGATATAATGAACTGCCATGATTGTGTTTAGAAACTTTAACCAAACTTGCATTCCCAAAATGAACCTGATTTTCTTAGTATAGGTAATCTTTTTTTTATATATTGCTGGATTTTATTTGGTAAAATTTCTGTCTCCATGTGAATGATATTGTATTGTAATTTTCTTTGTCATGTTTTGATCAGTATAACGTTTGCCACATTAAATGAGTTTTGAAGTATTTCATCCTCTTCTATTTTCTTGAAGAGTTAGTAGAGAAGTGATATTATTCCTTCTTTAAATGTTTGGGAGAATTCAATGGTAAAGCCATTTGGTCCTGGAATGTTCCTTGAAAAAACTGTGTGTGTGTGTGTGTGTGTGTGTGTGTGTGTGTGTGTGTGGTGAGAAAGAGAGGAGTTTTTTTTTTTTTTTTTTTTTATCTTGTTTTATTTATTTAAGTAATCTCTATAACCAACACAGGGCTTGAACTCACAACCTCGAGATCAAGGGTCACATGCTCCTCCTACTGAGCCAGCCAGGCTCTCCAGACAGTTTTGTGGTTTTGTTTGCTTGTTTTGTTTTGTTTTGTTTTGTTTTAATTTTGAGAGAGAGAGAGAGTGCACACACACGAGGGGAAGGGCAGAGAGAGAGGAGAGAGAAAATCTCAAACAGGTTCTGTGCCAATAGTACAAAGCCCCATGAGGAACCTTGAGATCATGACCTGAACTGAAATCAAGGGCCAGCACTCAAGTGACTGAGTCAACTCAGCTGCCCCAGAAGTTTTTTTTTTTTTTTTTTAATTAAAATTACTATAATGGATATAGAACCATTCAAGTTTTCTTTTTCTTCTTTTGTGAGCTTTGGCAGTTGGTGTCTTTCAAAGAATTTGTCCATTTCATCTATGTTTGTTGGCATAAAAAAATGCTAATATGCTTATCCTTTTAATGTCTGTAACAGTCTGTAATGATGACAGATCTTTAATTCCTGATATTAGTAATTTGTGTTTTCTCC
Organism: Puma concolor; assembly: GCF_028749965.1. Lineage (NCBI taxonomy): Eukaryota > Metazoa > Chordata > Mammalia > Carnivora > Felidae > Puma > Puma concolor. The sequence goes on along the minus strand of NC_141671.1, from coordinate 89,106,886 downwards.
CTTTTTCTTGATAATTCTGGCTAAAAAGTGTATCAATTAAATTCATCTTTTCAAAGAACCACCTTTTGATTGCATTTATTTCCTCTATTCTTCTGTTTCATTTCATTTTTTTCTCTCTTTATATCCTTCATTTTGCTTGATTTGGTTTTATTTTGCTGTTTTTTTTTCTAGTTTCTTTAGAAATTTAAATCATTAACTTAGGTCTTTTTTCTTCTCTAATGTAAGCAGTTAAAATAAAATTACTGTGCTTTCATTTCATTTAATTCAAAATATTTTTTTTCATTTTCTTAGTGATTTCTTCTTTGACCCATGGGTTTATTAGAAGTGTGTTACTTAATGTCCAAATATTGAGAGATTTATTGCAGATATCTTTCTGTTATTTGTTTCTAGGTTAATTCCATTGTGGTCAGACAATATACTTTGTATGATTTCAATCTTTTAAAGTTGATGACATTTGATTTCTTGCAAAGAATATGGTCTACCTTAGTCAATGTTCTGTGTGCATTTGTAAAATGTGTATTCTGCTATTGTTAGGTTGAGTCACCTATAAATCTATCAATTAGGTCAAGTTGGTTGGTGGTACTATTCAAGTCTATACTAATCTATTTGTTCTACCAATTAGAGAGAGAGAAGTGTTCAAGTCTGCAATTATTGATTTGGGTATTTCTCCTCTAAGTAATAATATTTTTCCCTTTCTATATATGAAAGCTCTGTTACACATTTAGTATTGTTATGTCTTTTTGATATAAAATTTACCCTTTTTTGTCAGATTCGCTCTCTCTCTCTCCTGCCTGGACTCTAGTCTAGGAGCCTGAACTTTATAGCTTACATGCTTGCCCTCTGTTTTTACGTTGGCTGCAGCCATTGAAAAACTCCAGTTGGGACATTGAAGTGTGGAGGGAAAGTGGTTTGGGTACTTAATCCTTCTAGCTCCTCCCTCTTGGGTTGGAGGTTGGGTCCTAGCTATGTTCCTCAGGTAGGTGGCTGTCTCCTACTGCAGTATGTCTCCCACAGCAGTACATCTCCTTGGGCTCTAGTAATCACTCTGTCCCCAAATCTCTTAGGCTTAAGGATGATAATGACTCTGATGAGTTCTGGACACTTCACCATTAGTTTTTTGTTTTCAAATAACCCTGTCCATATCTTTAAAAATGGCCCTTTGATTAAACTATCTTTAATTACCTCTCTTGAGTATGCTGTTAATTTGTCAGGGATTCCTACTGATATGCATTACAGTACTAGCTTAAATTATTTACAAAGAAGTTATTTGGTTCTTCTCATTCTACTCACTGGTGCAACCAAGTTGATCACTCACCAGATGCTTGAAAAAGGAAAAAGGAATCATCTGCATGTTTTGATTAGAGGAAGAAATAATTATCTGTTGACCCAATTCTCCTAAACACAGTGCCAGGTCCCAATATTCTCATAACTAGGCACTATTTCCTAGGGATTGTTGTAGATGACACTATGTGTCATGCTAGAACTCCACACGAACCATAAAAAAAGCTGCAGCGGTACCCAACAAAGCATCAAGTCGCAGGGCACATCATCTGTACATAATGGACATAACACCCATCACAGTATCCCTAGGTTGCAGTCAGAATAGAGGTCATGTTGTGTTTTTCTCCTCACCTCATCCCATTTCTTAGAAAATGTGCATTATTTGGTTTGAACAGAGGAGTTATGACAGGTTCCCTGTGTAGGAATTAAACACAGGACAAACTATTCTGGAGCAATGGGCAATGGGGAACACTCAAAATTATAAGACGAATGAATGAGCAATTCTCCTGTTTTTCTTGAATTTGAAGTGACTGACATGCCTAAAAGTGTTATCTCTGATTTAGACTGGAAAGTCTTCTCAGTAGGTTTTAAAGAATACTTTCAAAAGATAAAAATGCTGCACATGGGCTATACCTTTACAAAAGCGACCAGGTTTAAGCGACTTAAACATGTCCAGATGTATTGCACATAAGGAGAGCAACAGTTGCATACCGAAAGCAAGGGACATCTGACCTATTCAGTGCTTCCATACACTGGATTAGCTTATTTTTGCACTTGCCTTGTCCACAAAACATTAACAATAGGCATCCTCGATCTCAACAAAGGACTTGCGGGCACCAGCGCGGCAAGAAGTGATTATGGAGCCGCTCTGGGTGTGAATGAGACACCCGCTTCGGGCTCACTTGAGCAATACTCCTTACTTGGGTCCTGCCCGAAGAAATCCCAGCTGTCCCTAGGCCTTGCTCACCTCAGCCTCGGTACCAGTTTCGTTGCCCGGTGAGGCCCCACCTTCCAGCCAAAGGAACCAATTAAAGCTACAAGCACACACTAGCTAAAAAAACAAAAAGCAGCTCGCCGCACTTAGTTCTTGGCAGACAGACTCTCGCGAGAACTCTCGGAGAGCCGGCGGGTCCTACGTAGACGTCACGAGCCGACCTCCGGGGCGACTGCGCCGTGGCCCCGCCCTTCCTGAGCGCGCGTCCGCCGTGGCGGGAATTTCGCCTGTTTCTGTTTTAGACCCCACCGACGCCGCGGTTCTAGACTGGACAGCTGGGGCGGATCTCCGGGACCGAAAGTGTGAGCCGGTACGCCGTGCACCGAACGAGGGGCGCCCCGGTGCGCAGGACACCTGCTTCCCTCGATCTGTGCCCGGCCCGCGCTGGCGGAACTTGCCTCCCGGCGGGGAGAACTAAACTTGGGCGTCGGGCGGTCCTGATCCTCTCCACCCCCCGCCACGGAGAGTGCAAGGGAGCTTTTCCACTTCACTGATGGGAAACTGGTTCAGTGCGGTTTGGTAACGTAGCGGGCTGCGCAGGACCCGGCGGGGTCGGGAGTTTAAGCTGGATCTGTCCTGCAAACATTTCTTTTCTCGCTGTTCGGGCTGCAGAGAAGAACCTAGAGAGCAGATAAGAAGTTCCTGCCACAGCCAGTCGGGGGTGCATTCTACCTAAATAGAAACAGCCTTTCCATCGGGGTGTCGGTGTGGGGAGAGTTGAGGAATTGGCTTCTCGGGCTTTTTTCTTTGTGCTTGGGGGGGACGTTTTGAGAACTTTCGGAGGTCACTCCCAATCTCTTGGCCCCATCTCCTGGAATCTTGTCACAATTTCTTTGGAGTCCTGAATGATTATGAATCCCAAACATTTCAGGACAGGAAGTACATAATGGATAACTGTTCCGCCGCGTCGATGTTCCTGACCGACAGCTTGGAACTGGAGCTGGGGACAGACTGGTGCAAACCCCCATGTTTTTCCTGTGGTTTTGACAACCGAGGAGGAGGAAGTCATTTTTCTGGAGAGTCCTACCTTTCTAGCGGAGCCCTTAAGCGGTGGGTAAAAAATCGGAGACTTTATCTTTCCCTTATCAGATTTTTCAGCAGTGTGTGAGGAATGTTCCTTAATTATGATTTCAGTCCGTTAAACTTCGATGTTCAAGCAGCGTTTTTATAAAACGTTTTTGTATATCACATGGTTTCAGGCTGTCAGTTCTGTTGTCGGTTTCCTGGTTGGAGCATACCTAAAAGATTTTGGGATATTAGGAAGAAATTCTGGCTACCTATGTTTTCTTATTTTACTGCTACCTCAGCTTTTGGGTAGGAAGCTGGCTATTAATTTCCCTTTTGCTTAAACTGAATTCCGAACTAGCTGGGTTTTTTGAAATGGTATAAGCCTCTAAAACATGAAATAATATTGTGGAGCTTCACAGTAATTCTTAAGTTAGACATGCACATTTTTTTGTTGTCTTTGCCCCAGTTCTAATTCTGTGTATCTGTACACAGAAGTCTTATAGACTTATTTTTGTTTTAACTTTTGAAGAAATTATGCCAGATTGTGTAAGTTCACAAGAATGCTGTTGTTCAAAGTTCTTGCCTTGGGCAGATGTACACAAATTGCAGTAAAACTGCAGTTACTGAAATATTTTGGGAGTACCTGCTGAAGCAGTTTCAGTCAGAAAGGAAACCATTTTTGTTGATTTTATAGTTATTCCTTGTTTGATACCTTAAAAGAGATTACTAAGTTTGATTATGCTCCAGACATGGCTTAGAGTAACTTTCAACTGTTTTAAAAATTAAATGTCCCCTCAAAGGATGAAATTCTTCAACTTAAGATCACAGGCAAAAGTATGTTCCTTAGACTTCTTTTTGAGATTTTTCCCTGAGTTACATTGCTCTTTAGTTACACTTTTTTTTTTTTTTATCACTGTATTTGACTGAATTTTTCATACAGTCTAAATGTAGTATTCCTCACTAGGTAAGGTATCAGGTATCAAGGCATATCATGACCTTGACATTATTGTCCACATGTCATGTACAATATGCATTAATATAATGACAAAAAAAGGTATGCCATAGTATGGGATTTAGCATACTTTTTATGAGATTAAATCAGGGTTTTCCTTTCAGGTTAATTTTGAATCTTGATCCTTTACCAACTAATTTTGAAGAAGATACAGTGGAAATATTTGGCATTCAGTGGGTTACAGAAACAGCATTAGTGAATTCATCTAGAGTGCTCTTCCATTTATTTAGGTATGTTTTGGGTTTTTTTGTTTTTTTTTTTTTTTTTAACTGCTTTTGAGCGTAGATGCTATTCAGTTTTGTAAGTTACTTTGCTGGTTGGTTGTTAATGTCAGTATTACAAAAGCACCTGTAGTGTTGTTCATGTTCTTGATTATCAGTACAACAATCAAGTAGTGATGTTTGATGGAGGAATGATTTTCATGAGTTTTGTCTTTTGTTTTAGTGAGTCTTTATTATTTTTCAGACTTTTTATTCTTCTATATTTGACATCAGGTATTGAAGACAAATGTTTAAGTCTTTGAACTATATTATATTTTGGAAGCAAACTGAAATACTACTTTTGTTGCTGAATCGTCATAATGTTTCATTGAGTTTTAGAGAATGAATTCCGACTTTGTCCAAATAGATCTTTCAGACTGTAATATGATTAATTTGGACAACATTAAAAATTTTAACAATTTTCGAACATATGCAAATGTAGAATCACTACCATAATGAACCTTCACGTATCCTCCCTGAGTAGCAATAAACATCAGGGTTTTATTGCATTTCCTGCATCTATTCCTTTCCCTCCTTTTTTTGGTTTCAGTATTTTTAGCAGAATCCAGGCATCATGTTATCTCACTCTTAAATATTTCAATAAGCATTTCCTGGGGCACCTGGGAGGCTTAGTCTGTTAAGCGTTCGACTCAGGTCATGATCTTAGAATTTGTGAGTTTGAGCCCCGCATTGGGCACTGCACTGACTGCTCAGAGCCTCCTTGGGATTCCCTCTCACTCCCTCTCTCTGTCCCTCCCCTGTTCACACACATGCTGTCTCTCGAAATAAATAAATAAACAAAAAAAAAAGGCAACTAGGAAGAATGACAAGAGATTAGTATCAAGAATTCAGCGGGGACATCTATATATCTTTCCTTGATAACTCTAAATTATTCTGTTCCTTTTCTGAACTGTTGTAGAACTGTCTGATACAATTTAACATTTCATTATATAACTGTTAACCTAGGATTTTTATATAAGTATCATTAACTTTTAAGGATACACAGTATCTCATTGATAGTGAAATCTATGGTATTTATAATTACATATACATATATATACCTTTTAATAGATATTTTTTGGAAGGCCAGACAAAGGCATGTTCTATCTTTTCATAGTCTTCACTATCTGAATAAACATTCACAAAGTATTTTAAACATCATCCATAAATGAGAGGCTATGCAGAACTAAGGCTATGTAATAGATTTGGAAACATTATGCCTTTAACTGTTACATGCTTTAAACTGTGAGGAAATTAACTCTCACCTTCAATTTTTTAAAATTAGGCAACAGCTATACAACTTGGAAACCTTATTACAGGCCAGCTGTGATTTTGGTAAGTTTTAAGTATGTTTAATGGCAAAAAGGAATGGTACTCCCATTACAGTGAATTGCACATCTGTCTATGATGCATTATTGGGATATAATAATACAGAGGAAGAACCATTAGATTAGAGGTTCAGGATAGTGTTTGGTGTTCAGAAAAAATATGACACTTAAATTTTGTTGTAGCTGAGATTTATAGTATTTTTCCATATTTGTGATAAAATTGATTTAAGACTAAATAGTTCTGAAGTGAATTAGCAACTTGCTTTGAGGGTGGGGAGTGGGATGGAGAGCTTATAAGAGGAATCACCAGACTTCATGCTGTCTTCTTTCTGTTTGTTTTTGACCTTAATGGATTACTGATTGGGAGGGTTCAGTATAGTGAAGGGAGTGAAGAGAATTGAAGGGCAGTATGGTTTAGCGCAGGCTAGCTGCTTCTCCTTTTTGTCAGTTTTGGTACAGTGTAGTCATTAGAATCATGGCACTGTGGTCAGCCCAGGTTCCAATCCTAGTTAACTGTTGGTCTCACACCAGGTACTAGCTCCAGGTACTAGTTCCCACCTCATTGAGTTCTTGTGAGGATTAAATGATATCCCGGATGTGAAGTGCTTAGGCTAACATCTGTTGTTAGTGATGCCCACCAACTAAAGATCACCTGGAACACACCTTTGGTCAATGAAAGGTTTAGTAGCTTACTGATCATAAGGAACAGTTGGGGCTTCTCAGAGAATAGGGAGGGGCTTGTGATAGGGTTTACACTCTATTGGCTGATTTGGAATAGAGTTTAAGAGGGCTTGGACTTTATTTTGGATTGGATGCTGTTAAGCAGGGAGAATGTCATGAATTAAATGTGTTAATTTTTGTCTAGGAGATGGGACAAAGAAAGGCTAGAGGGGGTTCTAATTAGTAAAGAAGCAGGAGTCATGTTAGCTGCAAGAGGAGTTTGTTTTTGTATTGTTTTTCTGTGATTGCATAGTGCCTTGTTTCTGTATTCAGACATGATTACAGAGAGGTTTTGTTTTTGTCTTGTTTCACTGTAATCACAGAGTGGCCCTGTCTGATTATTGTTGATATTTTATGGAAACTTTAATTTCAGTAGGGAACTTCATGACCTAGTTGTTAGCTATCAGCTGTCAGGGCTGTTTTGTTTTGTTTTCTCGGTATGTGCCCAGTAAATGTTGAGTATTATTTATCACCTGAATCCCTGCTGCATGCCAGGTACTGTGTAAGGTGATAATGAATCAAAGTGGAAAAATATGCTGCTGAGGAGTTTGCAGTTGGTAGGACATACAGACACACGAGCGTAGATAAGTGTGGTACATGGAAAAGTCTAGTAATAGTGGCCTGTATAAGCTGCTGTGGAGCCAGGGGCTTCATCTGTGAGTGTGCCTGTCACAGAGTGATGCCGGATCTTGGTCTACAAAGATGAGGAAAGAAATAGGTAGGCGAAAGTTGTGGGGACAGGAGGAGTTCCAGGTAGAGACAACTGTATAAACAAAATCACTGAGGTATGTTAAAACAAATTCAGGGAGCAGAAAGTGGTAATTATTTTTGGTGGGAATCAGAATGTATGATAGTGATGCATTTTGAAGGGATGAAATCACAAATGATGAATTGCTGCTTGTATGGCTTACAAAACTTTTTTTTGGTCACTGCCCACTGATCAGTTTTTTAAACTATGATAACACTTATCTATTTTGTTTCAGGGAAGATATCAATTCTACACAGCAAAGCAGACAATATTAGGCAGCAGTGTGTGACATTTCTTCATTATGTTAAAGTTTTCATCTTTAGGTAGGATATCAAAAGAGTATCTTGATCACTGCATGAATTTCTGAGTTCAGGTTCATCCAGACTCTGGTTATTTATGTATGTAATTGTTTTTTAGGTACCTGAAAGTACAGAATGCTGAGAGTCATGTTCCTGTCCATCCCTATGAGACTTTGGAGGCACAGTTTCCCTCTGTGTTGGTTGATGAGCTTCATGGATTACTCTTATATGTTGGACATCTATCTGAACTTCCCAATATTAATCTAGGAGCATTTGTAAATCAAAACCAGATTAAGGTTTGACTTGTTTTATTTAATTTTTAAATCATCAGTTTTTTCTTCACACAAAGAGTATTCATTCAAGAATGAGGGAAATTAGTCAAGAGTGCAGCCCAGACTCCCTGAGTTGAAATTCTGGCTCCTCTTTTTAATTATGTGCCATTGGGCAAGTAACACCTCTTGACTCAATCTCCCCATTGTATAACTGATAAAGCTTCCTAGAGTTATTTAGGACAATTAAGTACGTTAAAATTAAAGTGCTTAGAATATAATATGCACTAAATCGGTGATAGCTATTCTCAATTCCAATTTATAACGTGCAAATGTGTAAAAGTTTCAAAGCAAATAAAATAACCTCCATTTTTAAAAATTTGTATCATTTTTCCCATTGATAAAGGCTTGGGCAAACCTTAGTTTATATTACAGTAAGATTCAAGATCACCTTATACAAGTTACACTTTTAAAACTGTATCATAATGTCTGTTCTTTGAAACCTTCTGAAATAGGATTTAAGATTGTTTTGATTGTGCCCTTTTTTTCTACCTGTGGTAATCATCCCTACTGAAGTTTGGGGTTTTTGTTTGTTTGTTTGTTTGTTTGTTTTTAAGCTTATTTATTTTGAGAGAGTGTGCACATGCATGCAGTGCGGATCCAGACTTGGGCTCGATCCCAATACAGTGAGATCATGACCTGAGCCGAACTCAACTGACTGAGCCACCTAGGCACCCCTGAAGTTTGGTTTTTAAAAATTTGTACTGATAGCATGACCCAGTTTATAGATGTAATTAACAAATTCTTCATAGGAAAATGTGAGCTTATATGAATGGCAAATTGTAATTCCCTATGGAATATTCCCTGAAATCTCAACTTCTTTCATTCTGTTTGACTCTACCAGTTTGAATAACGTTATTTTTAGGAATGTAACTTTGCCAAAATGTAATGTACAAGTAAATGTTTATATATTTCTATGAAATAGAACAATAAAATGCACTCTTCTTATCAGGGACCAATATATTTAATATTAAAAGTAAATAGAGTCCCAATTGAATTCCCAGGTTAATCTGTCTAATCTGTAGAAAGCAAATAGATAATTGCTTTTAATCATGTCACTTAATGAAAATTCATGGATAGATTATGGAAGGAGGGATATTCTTCCTTCATTTTGGCCTCTATGAATTCGACTGGTTTATATTTTCTGAATATTCATCAAGTGCATAAGAAAATAAAAATAATTTATCTAGCAGCAGAAATAAAGACTGTGTCCAAAGAAAGGTTCTCAAACTAAGTTTTGCCATTCATAGGCTTTTTAATTAGGCAAATGTGAAAAGAAAGGTTATTTGAAGATCAGAAGACTGAATTTTTAAAGCAGGGCAATGTAGTCTTCAACATGTAAACAAAAAATCGTACACTAAAGTACTTTTTCTTTTCTGAAACAACAACAAAAAAATCTTACAAAGTAATATTTTTCATGACTATGTTTTTAGGATTTTACCTATCTTATATATGAGAAGTGTTGATTTAATTGCTATTTTTGTTAAGCATCTGTCTTTTATTACTTTCTAGGAACTTTTTTATTAGAGATACTTTTTTTATTAGAAATGTGGGTATTACAGGGGGGCGCCTGGGTGGCGCAGTCGGTTAAGCGTCCGACTTCAGCCAGGTCACGATCTCGCGGTCCGTGAGTTCGAGCCCCGCGTCAGGCTTTGGGCTGATGGCTCGGAGCCTGGAGCCTGTTTCCGATTCTGTGTCTCCCTCGCTCTCTGCCCCTCCCCTGTTCATGCTCTGTCTCTCTCTGTCCTAAAAATAAATAAAAAAACGTTGGAAAAAAAAAAATTTTAAAAGAAATGTGGGTATTACATATTATAGATATTTTCATCAGTTCACTTTTTATTTTCGACAATTAAGCTGCCTTGCTAGGTAGATGGTTGCAGTTTTGTATGTAATTATATCTGTCAGGTTTTTCTTGTGTATCATCTCTGTGCTGTTGTTAAAAACATACTTTTTTTTAACATTCATCTTTTTTTTTTTAATTTTTTTTTTTAACATTTATTTATTTTTGAGACAGAGAGAGAGCATGAACAGGGGAGGGTCAGAGAAAGAGGGAGACACAGAATCTGAAACAGGCTCCAGGCTCTGAGCTGTCAGCACAGGGCCCGAGGCGGGGCTCGAACCTACAGACCGCGAGATCATGACTTGAGCCAAAGTCAGACGCTTAACCGACTGAGCCACCCAGGCGCCCCTAACATTCATCTTTTTAATTCATCTCTTTTTTAAAAATACGCTGTGAGGTGGGAAATCTAACTTTAGTTTCTTGCAAATGAATAAGTTAATAAATGGTATTTTATTGAATGGCCCATGCTTTCCCCACTGATTTAAGATACCAGGTTTATCTATTTCTCTTTTGCCTATTTTTTTCTGTTTATCTGTTTTTCTGTTTATTTATTATCTATTCCTGAGCCAATACTGTTTTATTAGTATAGCATTTTGTTTTGTTTGCATAGTTGATACGGCAAGTCCCTCTCTGTAATTCTTCTTTGTTCTCCCCCCCCCCTTTTTTAAAGGTTTTATTTTTTTAAAGTTATCTCTACACCCAATGTGGGGCTTGAACTCACAACCCCAAGATCAAAAGTTTCAAGTTCTACCAACTGAGCCAGCCAGGTGCCCCTTCCTTGTTCTCTTAATAGAACATGTATATTGTATTTATTTTTAAGGTGATACCAAGTGTTGGCTGGAGGGAGGTTATTGAAACCCTACTACAGCAGAGTAGTTAAGGGCACTGGCTTTTGTATCAGATAGAATTAGATTTGAATCTTAATGCATGAGTTGAAAGGTAAATTTCTTCACTGCTTTTAACTTCAGTTTCTTAATGAGCATCTCATTAGGGTCTGTATGATAGTCTAAAGTTCTCCTGTTAAAATATTTTATAGGAAAGTCTAAAACAAAATGATGAAAATAAGTGGTTAAAAAATTATTTTACTGCCTTGCAGCTATAGTAAAATCAGAGATTGGTTGGAAGGGACCTTTAATATAAGTCTGTTAAGCAGCCCCAAGGTGAGTCTGTCCTAAAGTATCAGAAGAAAATATGCTTTCAAAGAACTCTAGTGAAAGAGTCCTCTAAAGAGCAAGACAGAGTTTTTCCCTGAGCTTTTGAGTAGTGGGTAGTTAATTGGTTCTTTATCCTTGTGCTTACGGAGGAGTGTTGTGACATGCTATAAAATACCTAGTAAAGTACTACGAATTCTCAGTCACAGTTGATAATGTCATTCACAGCTTTTTCCACCATCATGGCATTTATTACATCTCCACTTAGATATCCATTGGCTGGTGCTAGAAATTCTTCACATGCTTGGTGAAAAATTGAGTAAGTTTATGAATTTCTAATTTATGTTCTTTTTTAAATCTAAGCCTTTATTTTTTTTTAAATTACAGGTGATTTTTTTTTTTTTTTTCATTTTAGTTAACATACAATGTAATATTGGTTTCAGGAGTTAAAATTACAGGTAATAAGTGCTTTCTGGGTTTTTTAAGTTTTTAAAATTTTAACTCAAATAGTAACCAAAGTAAAAAGTCAAAGTCATTCCTTTTTTCAAGAGAACAGTTTGGCCCATTTATCTTTCCATACTTACTCTCTGTTGGTATACATATATAGAAACTCATGGGTAGAATTTTTGTCTTTGTTTCTAACTAACCACAATTCGTATTGTCATAGTGTTTTGTATAATGTTTTATTTAATAGTTTTTAGAGATCTGTTCATGTTAGTACATATAGCTCTACTTTATTCATTTAAGGCCTATATGTTATGGCTCTGTCACAATTTATTTAGCCAAGTCTATTTAATATTTCAGTTATTTCTATTTTTTTGATACTACAAATGATACTTCACAGAAGATCCTTGTATATATACACATCTTTGAATACATGTACAAGTTATTCTGTAGAATACATTCTTAGAATTGGAGTGGCACATTCAGCTTTTTTTTTTAAGTTTGTTTATTTATTTTGAGAGAGAGAGTGGGAGAGGTGCAGAGGGAGGCTGTGCACCATCAGCACAGAGCTCAATGTGGAGCTTGATCCCATGAACCGTGAGATCATGACCTGAGCCAAAATCAAGAGCGGACACTTAACTGTGTGAGCCACCCAGGCGCCCTCGCCTTCAGCTTTAATATTGAAAACGCTCAGTTGCCATAGTTTTCCCCAATTTATGTACACTAATGATGAGCGTGCCTTTGCCGTCAGTAGTGGATATTATCAGTTATTTTTATTTTTTGCCAACTAATACATGAAAAATACTGAATCTATTTTGCAATTTTCTGAGTACCAGTGAAGTTGAACATCTTTACATAATTTTATTGCTTTTTTTTATATTTTCTTTATTATTGTCTTTTGGTAATGTTTCTTTTTTAAAAAATTAGTAGGAGCTTATCTATATCATGGATAATACTTTTTTTACTTCATATATTGCCTGTTTATTTCTTGGTCTTGCTCTCTGGTATCTTTAGATTCTATTAACAACTTGGCAATATTCTGTAATTATTTGTGAATTTTCAATTACTTATGTTATAAAGACATCCATTATCTCAATACCTGCTTTTCAATGAACTAATTAAAAAATACACAAATGTATATACATGTATGTGTGTACACTTACATATATACACATGCAAACGTATACAAATACATAATTTATTCTCTCATGTGGACTTTGTATTTCAAATATTTCCTTACAGCAATATTCTAAGGTATACTTACCTGTTACCTTGGTTTTCTCTAGCAATACCACGAAACAATTGTATGTGATTAGTTTATCAGCATTTGTTAAATGTTTTAAAGTCTTTATTGGTTAGAAATATTGGTGAAGATTTTTAGTGTTTCCCCTCTATTTTTTTTTTTCCTTAAATGATGTTGCATTGTTGCTTTTTAAAGAAGGCCACACAGAGGGGTGCCTGGCTGGCTCAGTTGGTTAAGCGGCCAACTTCGGCTCAGGTCATGATCTCGCGGTCCGTGAGTTCGAGCCCCACGTCGGGCTCTGTGCTGACAGCTCAGAGCCTAGAGCCTGTTTCAGATTCTGTGTCTCCCTCTCTCTGACCCTCCCTCATTCATGCTCTGTCTCTCTCTCTGTCTCAAAAACAAATAAACGTTAAAAAAAAAAAAATTTTTATAAAAAAAGAAGGCCACATTAAGAAAAGAGAAGTCTATTAAGTGGTACTTGAGAGAACTGAAAACTTTTTTAGGTAATGTTTATTAGTGATCATATAAGAAAGGAATTGTCCTCAAATTTAACTTATTTCCAAAGAAACTTGCTTTTAACACTATGTGTTACAGTTTTGTTGTAAGTCAGTTGAAAGGTCTATAGTTTTTTTCCCTTCTTCTGAATTAGTAAAATCTACTGTAGTTTTAAAAAATATATTTTATTATATTTTTAGAGCAAGTTATATATGGTCATCAGTTTATGAATCTGGCAGGAGACAATTTAACTAATGTCAGCCTATTTGAAGAACATTGTGAAAATCTTCTTTGTGATTTAATAAGCCTGTCACTCAACAGGTATGACAAGGTAATGCTTTAAGAGTTTATTTGTATTTTTGATACTTAAGGGAAGTACTCCTTAATGTGTGTAGTTTCTAAGAATTTAAACTGAAATTGTTTACTTGTTAACTCTCCTAATTTTATATTTATTACTATCTGGGAGTTGACTGGGAAAAGAATTTGATTTAAACATTTAGTACAGGCTGAAATTAATGTTTCAGAGGCGTTTTTTTTTTGTGTTTTTTTTTTAATTTCCATCTTGTCAAAAATAAATAAAAACAAGATGTTTATGACAATAACTGTACATTTAACTTCTGTTCCAGTAGGAGAGTCCAGCCCTTTAACAATACATGTATTCTTACATAATACAATAAATGAGTAGTTAACTAAAATTAGTGAACAGTTGTAAAGGGAAATTTTATTTGTTTTCAAAAAAGGTCTAGAATCATGGGGAGAATTACTTGTTTTTACTAAATTGTGTCTAACAGAGTGTTTAATGCAGACAATGATTTAAAGGTGCTATATAGCTACTCATTTGCTAGCAATGGAAATTTTTAGATCATTATCAGTTATTTCAGATTTTTAGCACAAATCTTATAGGAAATGAGGATTTATAATTTTGTATAATTTAGATTGTGTTTTATGTATTACCAAAGTCTTTTAAGTCTAGTCTACATAATTTTACAACTAATGAATTAGTGGATTAACCAAATAGGGGTTAGTAATACTTTAAGTTATCTTTTACTCCGTATTACATTAGAAACATGAATATAGTATATGTGAAGTAGTGATTGCATAATCAATTTCTGAAGTCTAGCTGTACTTGCAAGTATAGTGTATATACTCTGCATTATGTAGGACCATTGAGGGTATATTTAATAAAAACATACTTAATCTAAAATTGGTTAACCTTTATAGGTCCCCAACAATTGTATTTATTCTGACTTGTAAAAATTTTTTAGTTTGCTTTACAATGGATTAAATTTGTTTTCTAATCATTTTATTAGAAGCTTTTCTGTTGTGGCTGATGAATTAGATCAAAGTTAGGAAATCAATGCCCTGAGCCCATATCTAGCTCATTGTCTGGTTTTATAAATAAAATTTTACTGAGCACAGCCCACCATTTTTTTTTTTAAGTCTATTATTTATGATTGATGTTGCATAATAATGGCAGAGTTGAGTAGTTGTGACAAGGACTATATCTCCCTGAAATATTTACTATCTAGCCCTTTACGGGAAAAGTTTGCTGAACATCAGTGATTAAAGCAAACTTTTTTAAAAGTTGAAAATGAAGTTCGTTGTATACTTTTGGTTTTAAAATGGGGATTTATTTTAAAATTTAATGGAATGGCACATTTTTCATAAACAATTTATGTAATTGAACATCAGTGTTAAGTCATCTAAATCATTCTTTTAAAACATTTGGAACGAGGTATGTGGCATATAAAATTCTCTTTTAAAAAAGAACTCATTTTGGTTCTTCCCTACAGGTCAGGCCTTCTGAAGCATTAATGAGTCACCACTGCCCATGTCCATGTATTAAAGAATTATGGGTTCTACTCATTCATCTTCTAGAACACAGAAGTAAATGGTCTCTTTCAGAGGTAAGTTGTCAAATTGATGTGTTAATTATTGTTCCTAACTCTTAAATTGAATTTATGCAGTGGTTTTAGCCAAGAAAGATGTTACAAAGTTTCTTGTTTATAATAAAACAACCACCACCACCAAACACATCATTAGTTGAGTCCCAAATACTTACTATATTTTTAACCCTGAAGTGGTAATATGAAACATCTCGGAGAAGTGCAAGATTTGGCTCATTTTCACAAGTTTTTTGTTGTTTTCCTATCAAGAATCTTCTAGGCTAAAATATTTCATACTGTCTAGTAATCCAGAAAACAAGTTAGGAAATATGGCAGATTTAGATTTGAAGAGAAATAAAATAGGTTTTTGTTTTTTTTTTTAATGTTTTATTTATTTTTGAGACAGAGCGTGAGCAGGGGAGGGGCAGAGAGAGAGCGAGACACAGAATCCGAAGCAGGTTCCAGGCTCTGAGCTGTCAGCACAGAGCCCGATGGCGGGGCTCGAACTCAGAAACCGCGAGATCATGACCTGAGCCAAAGTCGGATGCTTAACCCAGTTATTTTAGGAGAGCCACCCAGGCACTCCTAAAATAGGTTTTTATTAAAGAATTTTATGGCATCTTATTTCAAGGAAGGAGGAAGAAAGTGCTAAGGAGAGCATGAGAAATTTTCTTTGACCTCATTTTGGGCCAAATCTTTCAGAATGGAGCTTTATTTATTCAGCTGTTGTGGATTAGTAAAAAAAAAAAAGAAATATTCATAGGCAGAAGTAAGAACAAAGAATTCATCGTGAAATGATATTTAAAATTGTTTATGTTATATGAAAATGTCTTTGATTTTAATGGATTTCAGAATTTTCTGATTGTCCACAATTTGGGGTTTGGGTGCTACTATCTCATTCTAATAACAAACATACTTTTATGAGTTTACAAGTGTTATATTTATTTTCAGTTTATTATTTCAGCAGTAAATTTAAGTATAAATTTAACATATCTTATAATCAAGTAAAAAAATTCTTTTTTGCTTGCAGTTTGGCTTTTCAGTAGAGTTCAGCTTTCTTTGGTGAGATTTCAGTATTACAGTCTCAGGATTTTTTTTTCCTTTGATCATTTGCCAGCATATTTTGTTTCATTGACATAATAAATATCAGCTTTTCCATTTTCTGTAAAGCTTGTTGTTATTTAAGGATTTTATATTTCTTTACAATTCTTATTTTACCAATTTCAGACTTGAACATATAGACCACATATAGTGCAGGTTCGTACTTGTTGCTGTTAGTTTTCATACAGTAGGTGTAATTTTAAAATATTATACTGTAGAAATTTGCATAGTAATATTTATTGTTTGACCTAAATTATTTATATGTTATTCATTTTATATAGTAACCAGACTTACTTGTCTTAAAATAATGAAAATCTGAAGGCATTTAATTTTTTGTACTACAAGTAAAAAGTAATTGATATCATTCACAGATTTTGAAGGCTATTTTATTTTTAAATTCAGGTTCAAATTTGCCATGCCTAATAGTAAGGCATTTTAACCTTCCTGCTGAAAAAATAATCTAATCATACTGGGTATCATCATACAATAAACATTTGCATGTTTTAGTGAGCTTGTAGAAAGTGAGAAGTCCTGAGGCCAAATACTGAATGTAGGTGGGAACTCAACGTCAGCTGAAGACTGAAGCTGCCCCATGACCTTATAGACAGTTGCTAAATTGTGTAAACTTGAACATTAGCTTTTGTACGTAGAAGGTACTAGAAGACAAAGTCAGAGTCGACCCAAGTTGGTACCCTACTAATACACTAGCTGCCCTTAGTTCTGGGCCCCCCAAAAGAGGAACTAGGACCTCAACTAAATTTATAAGGAAAATAGCCCTTTACTCTAATATTTTGCAGTTTGAACTTGCTTCAGTGTATTTGTTATTGCAAGCCAGCCCTCAGGTTTATAGCCTGAGTTGGTGTTGCCTAGATTGTAGTAAAAATTTCAAGCAGTGACTTCTAAGCAGCCATGGACATTGGATGAATGCTTACACCTAAATCTTCCCAAGTAACTCCCCCAAAATATAGAACAGCAAGAACAAATAAAACCACACAAACATGTTGATAGCTTAACTACAGGATAGGAGTGATAAAAGGGTTTTAAGTTAAAGGTAAAAACCACCAAAGCTCTACCATAAAACTTTATAGGAAGCAAGGGCAGTCTAAAAAAAAACTTGGAGGAGAGAAGAAGGGAGCTAGCAGTAGTCATCAGATAGGTGACATCAGTCATCAGATAAAACCATTGCCAGGTTGTGAATATACTGAGAAAGTTGGTCATTCTGACCTTTCTGACCTTCCTTGTAGGTCAGAGAACTGACTATAGGATAGAACATGAAAGTGTGTACATGACATGAGTAGGTAGTCTTTGAAGGTAGGATTCTGGAGAATAAAAAGGCAAAAAAGGAATGATAGTCTTGGTGATTGGGTGGTGAAAGGTATAGGAAGTAAAAACAAAATGATCTTGTAAAAGAAAAGAAAAAACAAATCAAAGTTCTCATACCCAGTCTCCTACCAATGTCACCACCAAAAAAGAAAAAGGAAATTCAGGAAAGAAATGGGACTTTGGTACGTTGACAAAAGAGGCCTCCACTGGACTAGAAATCTTTTAAAGTAGTCCAGATTTACTAAATGAAAGAAAGGAAAAGGAAACTTTGATACAAGTCTTTATAAAGTTACTACTAGAAAACAGCATTGAAACACTTTAGCTGATACACCCTTTGCACAAGAAACAACTGTGAATCAGAAGGAAATTTTTTAATGTTTGTTTTTGGGGAAGAGAGAGAGAGAGAGAGAGCACGTGAGCAGGGGAGGGGCAGAGAGAGAGAGAGGGAGAGAGGGAGACATAGCATCCAAAGCAGGCTCCAGGCTCTGAGGTGTTAGCACAGAGCTAACCCTGAAGTAGAGCTGGAACCCACGAACTGTGAGATCATAACCTGAGCCAGACGCTTAACCAACTGAGCCACCCAGGCACCCCTGAAGCAGAAGGAAATTTTAATTTTAATCCAAACTGGATTAAATAGACAAACATTTGGAGCTATAAAAAAAAAAAAAAAAAACACCCTGCATAAGATACTCAGGTGTTAAAAAGAAGTAGAGTAAAAGCCAGAAATGAATGAAAAGAATAAATTGAATGCAGGAGAGAAATGAAAGAAAAAATAAATTTAGAGTTGACTAAATTACAAGGTGCCCAAGAAAAATACACTCAAATGAAAATTTAATCAGGGATATGAAAGAAAGACAGAAAACATGCAAGGAATATAAAGAATTAGAAAATAGCTGAAATGGAAGGTAAGCAAAAAGGAAATAGCCATATGTGTAAATGGAGTCTTTAAAGAAGAAAACAGAACAATAGGGTGTAGCTAACACTCAAAACTATTATCCAAGAAAACAGTTATTGGGGGAAAAAAAGAAGAGCTAATTCTACATATTGAAGGGGACTACCAGGTAACTGGTAAGATTAACTCCAAATAATTCATCCCAAGACATATCATACTAAAACTGTTTGATTTCAAACATGACTTTAGGTCCTATAGGAAATCCTCAAATTTTCTAGGCGAAAAGACCAAATAACTTAAAAGAGCAAAGTAATCTGACCTGCACTAGGCTTTTCAAAAACAACAGAAGGTAACAATGGAATATCTTAAAAGACTCAAAGAGCCTTCCTCCTTGTGAGGACACAGCCAGAGGTCTGCTGTCTACAGAAGGACCCCTGATCTTGGACTTCAGCCTCCATAATGAATAAACAATATGCCACAACAGAGCAAGCCTTCAGCTTAGAGAAAAGTGTTGTAGGTCCCATCTTTCACTCTACAGAGATTATATGGACTGGAACTATGACATACTCACTCCCTTGATAGAAAGCTCAAGACCAAGAAAAAGTGACCAAACCCAAAGGAAACAAAACTGCAAAAAGTTTCTTCTAAGACAGCAAAGAAGCTAGTTGAAAATTATTCCTTGTACTATCTGACATGCAGTGTCTTTGGGGACCGAGATGGATGTGGATAAACCAAGAAAGAAAAACAGAAAAAGCAATTGAAAATTTCAAGAACAGGGCTGCTTCCCTTCCTCATCCACCTGGGAGTTAATGATATCACAGAAGACATGATCATTCCCTGAATGTTGACAGCAGTCTAAGCTCCATACAGGGCCTGTTCTTAACAGCTTTCCAGACTGCTGAAGGCAGAGACTTTTTTTCTTTCTTCATGTTGTACAAAGATTTTTAAACTTTACAATGTGACAACATTAATTTATACAATACCCTCATTATGTTACATTTTTTAACTTTTTTTGTTTATTTGAGAGAGGGAGTGTAAGAGTGCAAGCAAGGGAGAAGGAGAGAGAGAATCCCAAGTAGGTGCCTAGCTGTCATCATGGAGCCTGTTGTGGGGTTCAAAGTCGCTAACCGTGAGATCATGACCTGAGCTGAAACCAAGAGTCAGGCACTTAACTTACTGAGCCACCCAGGCGCCCCCCTCATTATGTTTTTAAAAGAAGAAAACATGCGTATGTGCGCATGCATATACACACTAACATTTTTCCGTAAAGTATTTAATTCCTTCTACCCCCTGGCATCCCCCCCACCGAATGTGGTAGGTGAAATTGAATGGGATTTGGAGTTTTCTTGCTGAGGAAGAGACATTTTCTGCAATCAGGTCTGTGTTCAAAGAACTAATGTTCTAAGGAAATTATCTAAAGGGGAGAGGCAGTTCAGGGCTTTTAAGTTATTTTCATATCTGCCTGTGCTCCTGCTGACCTTTGTGAAGCCAACAGGATGATGTTTCCCAAGGGGACAGTGTATAAAGCAATTAGGGAACCCTCTTGGAGGCTCAGGAAGGTTTGCAAATTCACATACACCTCAAATTATGTGGGAATTCCAAGAATGGAAATAAACTAATTTGGTCAAGGACATAATTGTGTTCCAGGAAATATTCTAAACACATAGCTTTTGTAGATCTATCTGTATGACTGTTTTCCTGAAAACCCAACACTCATTATCTAGTAAACGTCAATTAGATTTCAGTTTCACAGAAGGAAAGCTAATAAATAATCCTTGAGTGATATTTCTTATGTGCCAGAAAGTAGAGTGGGTGTGAGGTTAAGTAAACTGTTCAAATAACAGAATATGATAAACTGGACTTCAAATGCAGATTTATTTGGTGCTACAACTCATGTTTTTCCTACCACACGATTATGTAAGAAAGTGCATATTTAAGAAAGAAAAGAAATAGCTGAATTAATTCATTCCTCTTTGGGGAAATAGACCTAAATATATTTTATGTGTACTCCCCAAATTGCCATGAATGAGGCAGGGGACACCAGTGCTGTACCATGTGCAATATCATAGCGTTTCCGACCAGTACAAATTATATTTTAGCTGCCACATATATGCATAAATTTATATATGTTGTCACGTTTAAGTGTCACAGAAAGATTGTTAAAGAAATTTTCTGTGAAATAAAAACATCATTAATACCAAAAACAAAAAGACAAAAAAACACCCAAAACCCCACAAAGATTCAAAATGTATGGGCCAAGGATTTTATAATTTTCACCCTGGCAATCCCACTTCTAGGAGTTTATTTTTGGTATATACGTCTAGCAATTCAGAAAAAATGCATATGCATCAGGCTCTTTAGTGCATTGTTTATAAAAGCATAATATGAGAAACTACCTAACGGCCCATACACAGACTAGTTGAACCAACCATGGTATATCAGCATATTGGAGTACTGTGTTCAATAGACTGAATAAAATATCTGAAGCATTTGATTTCCAGGATTTATTGTTACATAAGCAAAGTGCAGAAGAATATTTATAGGATGCTACCTTCTGTGTATGAAGATGGGGAAAATAGTAAATGCATATGATTAGTTGTGCACAGATAAATACTGGAAAGACAAATCAGAACTATGAAATCGGTGGGTAGGAATGGGAGATTGGTGAGGGACAGTGCAGTGGAAGGGTTTGAATGTGTTATGATTTTAGAACTGTGCTAAACTTGAACATGCTCCAGAAATAAATCAAGGTGCGTGGAAGAGGGATTCATTGGAACATAAAGAGAAACACCTAAACCGAACTGTATTGTAAGTGAGTAACACATGGGAGAAGTGATGTGGGGGGAGGACTGACCTAGACAATTTGGAATGCACTATTTTGACAATGTGCTCTAAGGCTAAAGACAGAAGAATTGTAATGAACTGCAAATACTGGACTCGTTTGTAGATTTGTCTTACAGTGCTATATATGAGTTAGCAATTTTAAATCTTTATTTGGGTTCTAGGACTGAGCAAATTAATATATCATGGGTGATTAAGAACCAACTTTGCCACTGTTGGAAAATTGAGTTACAAATATGGAAACAGGGAAAGGTAGAGTGAAAGATAATGTGTAGGAATAGAATTTGAGATATTAGTATGAAATAATGGTTTCTAATCATCAGAACCAGAAGTGAGTGTGTGTGTGTGTGTGCGTGTGTGTGCGCGCACACACATGGACGTGTGCATACATGCATTTCCTACCTTATCCAATAGGTGGGCCTACAAACGATGGTATTTGAGTAACAGGAAACTGCAATGTCTTGGTTTTGAAGACCAACCTCCAATGACAAGAAACAAAGTTCCTTTGGCAAATGACTGGTCTTCCAGGCTGGGGCATGAAAAGAAAAATGAACCTGGAACATTTTGTACCAGAAACTAAGGAGGTGCTCAGAAAATAAAGAAGACACCTCTGAAGGACAAAAGAGCCAACATGAAGATCTCCCACACTCTAAACCTGGGATAATTTGAGAAACAAAATAAATGATAGCGGGGCGCCTGGGTGGCGCAGTCGGTTAAGCGTCCGACTTCAGCCAGGTCACGATCTCGCGGTCCGTGAGTTCGAGCCCCGCGTCAGGCTCTGGGCTGATGGCTCAGAGCCTGGAACCTGTTTCCGATTCTGTGTCTCCCTCTCTCTCTGCCCCTCCCCCGTTCATGCTCTGTCTCTCTCTGTCCCAAAAATAAATAAACGTTGGAAAAAAAAAATTTAAAAAAATAAAAAAAAATGATAGCAAAGGATTGTAATCTATACAGTAAGACTTTATGGATTCATACTGGTATAAATGAAAAATAAATGGAGAGAAGGGAAACTCCTCCTAATAAATGTAGATGTTGGTGATAGAATTAGAAAATCACCAGTTGACAACTTCCTTAGTAACTGTTTCAGGCAAGAATCCTCAATGGCTGCCAGAAGTATGACGAAAAACAATATTTTTACAGCTGGATAAGTATCTACACTATCAGTTACAAAGGGAGCAGTAACTTTACAGTTTAGAAAATCTGGCAGATACCACCTTACCCACATGACCAAAGTTAACCAATAATAGGACAAATGGATATTATGTACCTTCAGTGTGTGATGTGATGCACTTAAAGAAGAAAAATGTGTCTTTGGTATCTTGCCAAAATATATAATGTGAATCTAATTATGAAGAAACTTAAGTTAAATCTAAATAATGGACCTGTACTCCTCAAAAATGTCAAGGTCAGGAAAGATAATAACTGAAGAACTATTATGAATTATAGGAAATAGAAGAGACCTGGTGGTACATGCAGCATGTGAGAATAGAGGGGATATGATAATGCTTTTAATTGTAGCTCCAAAGAAGTAGAAAGTGGAACAGAGAAAATACTTGAAGAGAAAATGACAGAAAATTTTCCATAGTTAAGAAAAGCTGTCACATTAAGAAAATCAATTCCAGTTAGGATTAAAAAAAAAAAAAAAAACAGACCTAGATACATCATAGTGAAA
Source organism: Puma concolor (assembly GCF_028749965.1). NCBI lineage: Eukaryota > Metazoa > Chordata > Mammalia > Carnivora > Felidae > Puma > Puma concolor. The sequence goes on along the minus strand of NC_141671.1, from coordinate 89,084,022 downwards.
CTGCAGAACATCAAAGACAAAGAGAAGAGCTACAAGCGTTCAGACAGAAAAATGTTACCTTCAAAAGAATGTCAATTATGGGGCGCCTGGGTGGCGCAGTCGGTTAAGCATCCGACTTCAGCCAGGTCACGATCTCACGGTCCGTGAGTTCGAGCCCCGCATCAGGCTCTAGGCTGATGGCTCAGAGCCTGGAGCCTGTTTCTGATTCTGTGTCTCCCTCTCTCTCTGCCCCTCCCCCATTCATGCTCTGTCTCTCTCCCAAAAAAATAAATAAACGTTGAAAAAAAAAAATAAAAAAAAAGAATGTCAATTAGACTATCAGCTGACTTCTCAACAGCAATGGAGGTCAGTGGGAATGTTAATTTTCATTGTATTAAAGCAAAGTAGTTGTCAACTTAAAATTTTTCACCAGTGAAATCTTTCAAGGGTGAGGTGAAACAAAGCTACTGTCAGTGAAACAGAATTGAAGGGAATTCTAAAAGAGGTATTTTAGAAGCATGGTGCCTGAATTGGGGGAATTGGGGGCAGGGCAGAGGTGGTGTGATGTATGAAGGAATAAAGTGCAAAGAAAATAGTAAATGTTTTGTATAAGTCAGTAATATAATCTGTTTGAATTAAGAAATAGTTAAAGTACACAGTAATACTGGTGTAGAAATTGGATAGGGCATAATGAGTATTTTAAGGTACTTATTTTAAGAGGAGAACGAAGATATGTATTAACTTATCAAGACATTTGCCTATATGCTGTTATTTGTAAGGTAATCACTGAAAGAAGAGAAAGTAGACTAATGTACTAGCTAGTGGAGGGGGAAAAAAGAAAAATATTTAACCCAAAAGAACTCAAGAAGGAGGTGTTTGTGGAAAAAATAGGTATACAAATAGAAATACAGAATAAGATGGTAAATTTAAAACTGAATGTAGGAGTCATTACATTAGTGGACTACTAAATGCTCATTTAAAAAAATATACTGTCAGAACAGAATGTAAGCTGTTTATAAGAGATAAGCTAAAACAAACTATAGAAGAGTTCAGAATTAATAGAAAAAGATGTAATATGTTAAACTAACATTAGAGAAAATTAGACTTTAAAACCAATAAGAGCATTACGTCATTTTGTACTGATAAAAGGTTCAATTTATCAGGAAGATAAAGCAAATTTAAATTTTTATGTGGCTAAGAACATAGTATTAAATGAAAATAAAAATTGAATTACAAGAAGAAATACACATATGCTTAGAAATAATTGAAATACAGGGGCGCCTGGGTGGCTCGGTCAGTTAAGCGTCCGACTTCGGCTCAGGTCATGATCTCATGGTCCGTGAGTTCAAGCCCCGCGTGGGGCTCTGTGCTGACAGCTCAGAGCCTGGAGCCTGTTTCAGATTCTGTGTCTCCCTCTCTCTCTGCCCCTCCCCTGTTCATGCTCTGTCTCTCTGTCTCAAAAATAAATAAACGTTAAAAAAAAATTAAAAAAAAAAAAATTGAAATACATTTCTAACCCATAGGTGAAAGAAAATATAATGGAAACTGTAAAATTTTTTGAAGTAAATGATAACTAACATACTACTAGTTAAAGCTTTGGGACTGCAGCTAAAGATAAAGAGGGAAAAGTATAACTTTATGTTGTTGTTTTTTTTTAATTTATTTTTGAGAGAGTGAGCTCTCTCAAGTACGGAGGGTTAGAGAGAGAGGGAGAGTTCCATCAGCCTCTGCCATTGCAGAGCCCTGAAATTTATAACTTTAAATACAGATGTTAGAGGGGGGAAAAAGCTGAAAATTAATGAGCTAAGAATTCATCATAGGGGCGCCTCAATGGCTCAGTTAAACGTTTGACTCTTGATTTTGGCTCAGGTTGTGATCTCACGGTTCCTGAGATTGAGCCCCATTTGGGGCTCTGGTCTGATAGCTGAGAGCTTGCTTGGGATTCTCTCTTCCTCTTTGCCCTTTCCCCACTCACACACATGCTCTGTCTCTCAAAATAAGTAAATAAACTTAAAAAGAATTCATCATACAAGAAGTTAGGGAAAAAAAATCCCTGCATAATAAACCCAAAGAAAGTAAAAGGTAGCAAATAAAACTAACACAAATTTGTAAAATTAAAAATAACAAAGATCAAAACAGAAAAAGATTAAAACGGTCAAAAATTGGTTCTTTAAAAGTTACTAAAATTGGCTAATTTCTCTTGAAATGATTACACAGTCAATACTAAAAATTTAAAAAGGAACATGACCAGATTTTGCAGATATTTTTAAAAGTTGAGATATTGTCATTAACTGTATGCCTAATAACTTGAAAATGTTTATAAGATGGAACAAATTACTAGAAAAAAAACTTACTAAAACTCATCAAATGCTCAACAACAGTGTATCAGGTAAATGGTTCATCATATAGTCATATTTTGGAATACTTTGATGAACTAGGCCTATACGCAATATGGATGAATCTCGGAAACACGATGCTTTGAAAAGAAGCAAGTTATAAAGAATAGTATTAGGCCACTTAAGAATACAAACATGGATAAAAAAGTGGTGATGGGAAGCCAAACTGTATATGGTTTAGGCTTATAGGCCTATGTGGCAAAACTTAAAAAGCAAGAGAATGATTTATGATGAAGGTCAGGATAATCATTTCCCCTGGATGGCAGAAGATGTGATTGTGGAACACATAGGATCTTTCTAGATTGCTAATCATGTTCTAATAATTCTTAACCTGTGTATTTTTATTCTTTAAATTTCACATACATGGGTTTTTTTCTCTTTTATGTGTATATATTATTATACAAATGGAGAAAAAAGCCCAAACCAAAGGTTATGTTCTTAGTGTAATTGAATCATATTACCTCTCTTTCTATAGTCATTTTGGAACTGGTTGAATAAACTACTTAAAACATTCTTTGACAAATCAAGTGACCGAAGACGACCTTCTGTGCCTATAATCCAGCCCAGGGATCCATTAGGTTTTAGTTGGTGGATCATCACTCATGTAGCATCATTTTACCAGTTTGATCGCCATGGAACACAAGATGAAATGGTAAGATTTTATTTTCTTAAACTTTCTTATTAATATGTATTTTTTGTAGACACGTTAGTAAACGAGCACAGAAACACAACAAAAAGTAGATCACAGGGGCGCCTGGGTGGGTCATTTGGGTGTCTAACTTCAGCTCAGCTCATGATCTCTCAAACTTTGTGAGTTTGAGCCCCATGTCAGGCTCTGTGCTGACAGCTCAGAGCCTGGAGCGTGCTTCGGATTCTGTGTCCCTCTCTTGCTCTGCCCCTCCCTTGCTCATGCTATCCCTCTCCTTCCCTCCCTCTCTCTCTTTCTCTCTCTCAAGAATAAATAAAACATTTAAAAAAACAAATTAAAAATAAAAGTAGATCACAATCCTAGAGAAAAATTCAGCTTCTGAATCTAGAAGTTGGTAGACCTTTCCCTAAACATCTTGAAAAATGGTAATTTTTATGTTTTTACTATTTAAGGAAGAGCACCTTGTAGAAGACTTGAGATCTAGTCCAGTCCTGGCTCTGCTACTAGGTAGTTGTGTGACCTTCAGTAAATTACTTCAACTTTTCTGAGCCTGTGTTCCCTCTTCCAAAAATCATGGGATTGAGTGTTCAGAAAATGCCTTTTACTTCCAAAATCTGTAAAATTGATGAAGGGAAAGCACATGTCTCCAGTAATGAGTTAGTAGTTTCTGTGAATAATTAGGTAAAATTATTTCCTCAGAATAATGCTTCTTTAGGGAAGCTTTTCATAAAGATATCTTAATCTATTAAACAACCATGAGGTTTACTTCAAATAGATTTTATATTTCTAGTTAGAAACATTTTTTTTTGGTGTTATTTAAAAAGCCCTGTGAATAGAACTAGCTGGTAAGACATATTTATTTGAAGCTCTATTTGTGTATAATTATTCCATGTTCAGAAGTGAATAGTGTAGTATTCTATTAGCCCATCAGTTCTATAACATATGGAATCTTGAAGCTAATGTGTCTGATTTTCAAAATTTACCTTTTTCTGGGGGGTGGGGGGGGGGGGTGGGGAGTAGTTCCCAAATCTGGCTTATCATCCATCAGACCTACCTGGAAGTTTTTAAAAATTCAGGTTTTCAGATCTCAACTCTAGAGATCCTGATTTAGTAATCTGGTTTGGAATTTGGGAATTCTTATTTGTAAAAAGTTTCTTGGTTCTCATCCTCTATCAGGTATGGAGATCATTGCTTATGAAACCTGTTCCTTGACAGACTTTCTTCTTTTTGAATACTGAAAAAAGTCAGCTCGGAAATCATGCATGGAATCTGAGGGTCAGTTAGCATTGACAGTTATGTCATAGGAATGGAAAGGACCTCAAAAGGTCTTCTAAATGATCCGCCTAATAATAAAAAGCTTTCCAGGAGATCCCAAGATAAATTAAAATAATAAATCAGAAAGTTCTCTGAGAAACTCACACACAGATCAATATTAACGTATTTAAGCATTATACCAATTTATTGAGAGGGATCAGTGGAATGAGCATCCCAGAGAAAAGGATTATATGTTCTTTGTACATCAGTTCTTATCATGCTGATATGTAGTAAATACTCCATAAATCTTAGCAGATTGTCATTATTATTGCAGTAGGCCTTTCACTGAGTATTTTTGTGGAGTTAATATGTTAATGTTTCACATCTTTTAACCATTAGAATACTAGAACATTAAAGTAACTCAAAAATTTACCTATAAAATAATGTCTTTACATCAGCATTTTATTTCTCTTCCCATTTTAATTCCCCAGTACATATTTTTTATTTTAATCGGTGTAAATAAAAACGGTAATTAGTTAAAAGCACCTTTGAGTTACCATTAAGGTGGTTATCATAATAATAGGTGCCAATGATAGGATGTACGTGAAACAGATTTATTGCCTCTTGCTTCAGGGAGCATGCTGTCAGGTTATAAATGCTTGCTGGAACTGCCGCTAACACTTATGCGAGTGAATGGTGTATTTCAGTGGTGGTTGATGTTGACCTCCACATACACTCACATGTGGTACGTAATCTAGCCATGTTAATATATATCATTACTATTACTGTTGTACTGTACGGTTGCATTGCTGAAATCACTCTTCTGTTTCATACAGAGAATTCCATAGGAATTAATGCTTTTATTAGCCCTGAATCAAGATAGTAATTGAATTGTCTGTGTTTAAAATAGCTTAATCTACGTCTTTTAATATGTCAGCAGTTCCTGTATGATTTTCTTTTGCTAAAATACATATATTTTAAGAATCTTAATTTAAATTATATAGAAGGTTTTAAGAGGAAAATGCCATCATTTGAAAAAGAACCTTTCATATGATAAAAATAATAGAGATGTATAATGTATATGTATATGTGTAAAACAGACTTGGATTGTATTCATGAGTGCTCAAAGAACTTCAGATATTTCTGGACTTCTTAATATCTTTGAGAAAAAAAAACACCTCAAGCTCTCTAGTTGATACTAGTTTTCATTAGGGGTGATGCCTTCAGCATATTGCATTTGCTAAGCGTTTTGTGGGTTTTTTAAAAATTTTATTTATTTACTTAGAGCAAGCAATGAATGGGGGAGGGACAGAGGGAGAGGGAGAGAGAGAGAATCCTAAGCAATCTCCAAGCTCCACACGGAGCCCAATGCAGGGCTCAATCTCATGACCCTGAGATCGTGACCGGAGCCGAAAGAGTTAAATGCTTAACCTCCTGAACCACCCAGGCGCCCCACATTTGCTAAGTGTTTAATACTTCACAGTGACTAAGCAGCCTTTATATCTGTGAAGTAACATGAAGTAGGTGAGAGAGTAACATATCCATTTTACAAGTAACAAAACTGAGGTACACCATAGTTAAATGTCAGCCTATCTTTTGTCACTTAGATAAATTTGATATTGGGGTTCTCCTAAAGACCGCCTTCTCTCATGAATAGAACTTCAGTATGGAAACCGTGTGTACCAGTTTGCCATGGACAGTTTCTGTTATGCCTATTATCCCCTCCTCCTATCTGGTTAATTTTCCTTTTACTCTCAAGTGTCTCAATTTGGTCCAGAAGTCCTGTAATCATTCTGATCTATGAATGTAAAGGTATATTGACTCATCCTTTCAGAGAGATTATGCAGAATGTTAATTTGGATCTGGGATATATTTTGATCAGAATTTTGAAAATTTTCTGAATTCTTTTTTCTTTTTATGATACAGTATCACAGCCAACTACCATATAGAAAATGGCCATGCATTAATAAGCCTGCTTTGTTCCACTCACAAGATGAGATCTTTACATTTTATTTTTTTAATTAAAAAAAGAATTTTTTTTTAATGTTTGTTTATTTTTGAGAGAGAGAAAAAGTGCTAGTGGAGGAGGGGCAGAGAGAAGGGGAGACAGAGGATCCAAAGCAGGCTCTGCACTGACAGCAGAGAGCCCAACGTGGGGTTTGAACAAGCCGCGAGATCATGACCCAAGCTGAAGTTGGACACCCAACCGACTGAGCCACCCAGGCATCTCAAAATTTTAACATTTTAAATAGGTTTCACATATGCTTCATTTTTTAATTTTATTTTAAAAGCTTTTTTGTGGATTAAACTTTTGCTGTGCATTTAATCACAAAATTTGCCAATTGATTAATGTAAGCTTGTAAGGAAAATTTGGTATCTCTCCTACTAGAGGCTTTAGAGTTTCATGTGTTTCTATTTAAGGTTTTTCTTTCAACCTAGATAAGAGTGTGTTATCTTCTCACAATTGCCACCATCTATTTTAAAAGCAAATATAGTTTAAAGAGAAGACATATTTTGGGGCATTGCAGGAATCAGTTTAACAGTACTTTCCCTGCTGATGTCAGGCCAGCTGATGCTCATCTTCGAAACATCTGAAATGGTGACTAGATAAAAAGTCTGAAATATAACCTTAAAGTGAGAGCTGCACCAAGTTACCTTGTCTGCTGGAAGTGGAGAATGGGGTATCTATTTTATATTTGTGGTGGAGACATGACCTGTCCTGAAGCTTAAGTGGTTGTCTTAGTTTGGATGGTGGGATAAGAGATATAAAACATAACCCAAAATTGATGACTTCCTATTTCCTTTCTTTTTTTTTTTAATGTTTATTTATTTTTGATAGAGAGCATGAGAAGGAAGGGGCAGAGAGAGAGGGTAGGGGGACAGAGGATGCGAAGCAGGGTCTGTGCTGACAGCAGAGAGCTCGGTGCAGGGCTTGAACTCACAAACCGTGAGATCATGACCTGAGCTAAGTCAGACACTTAATCAACTGAGCCACCCAGGCGCCCCATATTTCCTTTCTGTCAGAGAGATTAAGTTTTATGTAAGTTAGTATGTAGAAAAAAAATGTAGGTGCTCAAAGTTCAGTTTTGCTGTGGAGAAAAAATCTGTGTCCTTTGATACAGTCTCTTAGACTTGATTTGGGCATGATATAGTTGTCATTCTTTAATCTGAGTTATGGTTTATTTTTGTTTTAGATTATAGCCACAGTACTGATCCACAGAGTTGAAATTCTCTGGACAAGAATACATTACTTACCTATAATTCCTGTGATTCAAATGCCTTGATAGAACAGAATCATTGAAATATACTCACTAACGCTATGAAACTATAAAGCTAAATACAGTAGTCCTGTCATAACCCCTGCTTATTTGGGGTTAGTGATGATGTTTTCTTAGTCAAGAGTGATATAAAAGGGAATTGCTGAAAGGTGAGGGAAGGTTTATTAGAAAATGGGAAGAATACTGGCTTTGGAGCAAAATTCTTGCTCTGACTTGTATGTATATATACATAACCTCTCTGAGACTTAATTGTGTTTGGAAATTGTGAAATGGAAAGATTTTTTTTTTTTTTTTTGAGGAAGTAATGTAAAGACCTTAACACAGTGTTCATATAGTATTATAAAACAAAATAATCTCTTTTTTGAGAGAATTTTAGGACCAGTTACCAAGGCTGCTCATTTCTGACACCAATTGCAAGCTCAAGAATGCCCAAAACCGGGGCGCCTGGGTGGCGCAGTCGGTTGAGCGTCCGACTTCAGCCAGGTCACGATCTCGCGGTCCGTGAGTTCGAGCCCCGCGTCAGGTTCTGGGCTAACAGCTCAGAGCCTGGAGCCTGTTTCCGATTCTGTGTCTCCCTCTCTCTCCGCCCCTCCCCCGTTCATGCTCTGTCTCTCTCTGTCCCAAAAATAAATAAACGTTGAAAAAAAAAAAAAATTAAAAAAAAAAAAAAAGAATGCCTAAAACCATATAATTTACTTAGATTTACAGAACTCTCTAAAAGCTATTACACTCATGGTTATGGTTTATTACAGGGAAAGAATATAAATTAAAATTAGCTAAGGGAGGAGTATATAGTAGAGTCCAGGAGAAGTACCAAATGTGGAGCTCCTGTTGTTTTCTCCCCATGTTGTCAAGATACGTTAGTCTCTTGGCATCAGTGTGTGACAGTATGCAGGGAGTATTTCCAACCAGGAGAGCTTGCCTAAGCTGCAGTGTTCAGTTTTTATTGGAGCTCCATTACATAGATGTGATGGATTGATTGCCCACACGGTTAATCTCAATCTTCAGATCAACTTTCCAGGTCACCACAGCCCTTAGCCTAAGTCACATTGTTGGTTTTGGGCTGTGGCCAGCCTCCACCCTCAATTACATTGTTAGACTATCCAGTATGACTCTAGGCTCCCCGGCAAACAAAGATATCCCTATCAGGTATAACATTCCAAGGGCCTAGAAATTACTCCCCAGAAGCCAAGGATAAAGGCCAGATTTTCTCTTTGGGTAAGGCCAAATTCTTTACTACACATTCTCTCCTAATAAAAGGTTTGTATTCACTTTATTTACATAAATATATCTGAAAAAGTCAATAATTTTTTTTTTTTTTTTTTTTGCTAAAAATAACTGAGTCATTGTATCAGTTATTTCTAACTGTGAAACAAAATTTGGCAGCTTAAGACAGCAAACATTTATTATCTCACACAGTTCCTAAGGCTCAGGTATACAGTAAGAGCTTAGCTGGATGGTTCTGGCCCAGGATCCCTCATGAGTTTGTAGTAAACTATCAGCAGGTGCTTGAGTCTCTGAAGACTAGAGCTGGAGGACTCACTTCCAGTCTTTCTCATGTTGGCAGGAGGCTTTAGTTACTCATCACATAGGCTTCTTGAGGCCTCTTCACACTATGGTTTTCCCTGACGGAGTCAACAAGAGATTTTCATTAAGTTGGAAGCTTCATTGTGTTCTAACCTAATCTTGGAAATGACATACCAACACTCCTATTAGTACTGATGCTCTCTTGATAACAGACCAACCCTGGCACAGTGTGCAGTGGGGTGGGGGTGGAGGGTTAAATAAGTGTATGAATACCAGGAGACAGGGTCATTGGGGGCCATTTTAGAGAGGGGCTACCACAGTCATTGAGTACCTTTATTAAGGAAATGTTTGTTTAGTAATTTTATGTAATGAGCATCTTACATGAACATTATCCAGTCATTTAAAATTGAGAATATTGCAGGGGCGCCTGGGTGGCTCAGTCAGTTAAGCGTCTGACTTTGGCTTAGGTCATGATCTCCTGGTTCATGAGTTCGAGCCCTGCGTCGGGCTCTGGGCTAATGGCTCAGAGCCTGGAGCCTGCTTCCGATTCTGTGTCTCCCTCTCTCTCTGCCCCTCCCCCACTTGTGCTCTGTCTCTCTGTCTTTCAAAAATAAATATTTCAAAAAAAAATTTTTTTAATCAAGAATATTGTACATGCTTTAACCTTTTATGAGTCATTTGGGTTCATCCTTCTGAACAACATATTAATTATGATGGGGATGGTAGGGTATGATGAGGCTCTTTGTTTCTATTCTTTAAGGCATCTGGCTTTGCTTTTTGAGGTGTTACAGTTACCTTTTGTACCTTTTTCACTCACTGTCAGAAACTAGTTGTTATTTGCTTCCTCTCCAAAGCACTTTCTTTTCTTCTGGTTTTGACTAGTATACATGTATCCAGAGCTTTAAGAACTGAGCGTTCCTCCAGCTTTCCCTTTGGAAAGCAAAGCCTTTTTCAGTGCCTAGCTTTTGTGAAGTATTTTGGCTTTGTGAAAGTCCTTTTCGGCTTTCTTCCTTATTGTGAGGAGTCTTCCAGATAAGTGACCATTGATTAAATGAGGTAGTACTGTGTACATTTTTTTCCTATACAAAATGTTTAGTTAATTGCTTAGTAGAATAGATTGTCTTGATGTTATTATACATAAAATGAAAAAGTCTCTGGTGAGTAAAGTATACAATGAGGAAAAACACTCAAAGCATACAACACTCCAAAAACTACATAAAGTTTTTTTTTTCCGCTTAAATTACATATGACAGCAAAATTTAAATATTTGTTAAAACAGTTATAATTGTATACAAGTGCCATTGTTTAATAAAACATGTCCTGTTAAGGTTTATATTGGATTGGAATAGTTACAATTTTTTTTTTCTACCAAGTCTGTCAAGTTACTCTGTCCAAGTAATTTTAGACATTCAAGAAGTTGTAATGATGTCTGATGTTAGAGAAGATATTTGTACTTCACTACTAGCCTGCTATACTATAATTTCAATGCATAATTAAGAGCAATAATTTTGCTGCAATATTCTCCCTTTCTAGAGACAAATGGAATCAAATTGGAATTTTGTAGAAGAACTGCTAAAAAAGTCCATCGGTGTTCAGGTATGCTTTCAAATGAGACAATTTGTGGGCTTTGCTAAATTTCTAACGTTACAGATTTTATTTTTTAAGAACTGAGAAAACTTAAAATGATTTAAATAACAAACTCTGTTTACTTATTAAAAACCTGAGGTGGAATCATCATTCTTTGTTAATGAAGGGGCAACATAAGATAGTTCCTATGAATGAGTATCCTTTGAAGATTTTTATTTCTAACACTGAGTTGCCAGTTGAAGGACAAATAAAATTATCCTAGCCGGTGACTTTGACAAAATGTATTCAGGATAAGTAGTGGATGTTTCAAAACTGTACGCCATTCCTTGACTGTATGGTATCGGGTCTAGAGACACGATGAGGGAGATAGTGGCATTGGAAATTCGGCTGTATCCTCACCACAGCAGGAGGGTGACTTGCCTTGCTGAGCAATTTGTCTTACAGGCGCGAATCCTACTCTAACTGATAAGGTCCTAGTTTCTGAGCCCTCATTTCCTACGTTATCATTTTTCTTTCTGCAGAGCCGCTAATGTGGTGCTTCATGGCCCAGAGGTCAGATTTGACCTCCTTTTAAAATAGTTTTAAATGTGCTATTCATCACATCTTTAAACATACTGTATTGTAGTTCTCTAAAGTTTTGTAGTATAAGTTATTTATGTAAGAATTTAAGGGGAAATTTTAGTAAAGAATATTTTTAAATTTGGGTAGTAGATTACTTTTCTGTTAGGATATGAAGATTGTTAAAATCTTGAAGAGGAATAAACAAGAAATATAGTACAGGATTGATATATATATCATATGTACGTACATGCACACTCATTCATACTTATGAATACACGCACATTTATTTTGTAGCCATATCTTTGAAAATCATATAAATAGTGTCAAATTTTCTTTTCCATTTTATCTATATTAACTCTTAATTTTTTTAGGTAAAGCATACAATAAGTACATTTAGTTTATAATATGAGTCTTCCAATTAACGAGTAAAAATTCTAGACTAGAATTCCAAAGACTTGTGCATACATAGTTGTATGAAAAACAAAAGAACTATAACCTCAACCATTATAAAAGTTTTTATTTTTATTTTTTTCTGTGTCATTTCAATTGGCTTTCTCCTTCGTTCTTTTTGAGAACATACTGATTTAGTAATTCAGAAAGTGTCTTATATACATTTTTTTTTTTTACCTCAAGAACGTAGGGGATCACTAAAAAGTGGTCATTGTTAATTATGTTAGCTATTGATCCAGTCTTAATGCCTTAACACACCTTTAAAACCTCTTAAACTTCCTTTCAGCTCTAACGTATGAATTTATGGTTTATTCAGGTAGGTTTTAAATTACAGAGTATTTCTTAGGTTCTAAGGGTCATATGGATAAATACCCGTACACTCATAATGGTCTAGGACAAACAGGAGAAAGAATTTATCATCATCTCTGTTCCATTGTTTTTTGACTAAGAAGTTTGCTTTTTGACTAAGAGATTGAAAACCCTCCTCAGACCCTTTTTAGTTGCTTGAAAATTAATTCTTTTTTTCTTGTGTTTATGACTCACTATAATTTTGATTTTAAATGAAGGAAACTCATTGACTTGAAAAAAAAAACTTTGAAGTGTCTTACTCATAATGTAATAAAAGTTATTCTGACACTGCATAATATATCTTTACAATATAGCTAGTATGTTAATGGTGTTAGCTGAACTTATTTTGATGATAAATACGTAGTTCTTGGAAGTAAGTAGTATGCCCATCAGGAATTGCCTGGCTTGTGGTTTCCCAGAATTGGGATCAGTGCTAAAACCAGGGAAGTCCTGGGCAAACTGTGGGAAGTCAGGCACCCTAGAAATAGAAATAGTCTAGTGACTCCAAGAAACTTTCTCTGGGAATTTAGATGTAACATAAAGTCAAAGTAATTTTTCCCGTGAGAGAAGCCATTATAATATTTAGAAAGAAGTAGTCCATTTTCTCTAGTGATCTTTCAATTTTGTCATGCCTTGATTGTATCAAATTAGATTTTATAAGTAGTTTAGTACTACTTGCTGGAGTTCTTGAAATCAATTTTGTGGGTGCAGTAGGTGGTCATAAAAAATAAATAATATGTTCAGATAGAACTATCAGTTTGATTATATCTGTTTTCCCCCATTGAGGTAAATTAAAATCTGCCCATGCCCGTGTGCTTTGACTTTATCTCCAACAGTGAAAGAGTCCATTTGCAGTATTTAAAAAACATACATTCCTCGTGTAGAGCAGTCGTCAAATATAATCCGTAGGCATGCCACTGTAGTTGTAATTAAGCAAATAATGTTCCAAATCTTTTTCTAGCCAGAAAGGATTTTCTAGAAACAGACATTGAGCTTTATAGGTAAAGAGAACATTTATTGTTTAACTTTGCTTCTGTTGGTATGATTAAATAGTTAAGTATTTACCTTAACCATTTTTTGGAGGCAGTACTATTTAATATTTGTGTATGCTGACAGTAAACATTTGTTCTACCTTTAAAACGGCATTATTGTATTCAAATGAAGAGGAAGATTTTGAGTTTTATACTACCTGTTTTTTAAAGCCTCATTTTTTGACATCCTAGAGACAATTTTCTACTAAAGTTTATTGAAGGGTATAAAAAGATATCCAAAACAAGTCTAATATTTTTATTTGCTAAGGAACCTGAAGAGTCCAAGGCTAAAAACAACTCAGAATGTAATTAGATCTCACTTATATGGGGCAGTAATCTTCTAATAGTTAATTTATTTCTATTCATTTATTTGTAATTTTTTTAATGTTTATTTTTAAGAGAGACAGAGACAGAGTACGAGCAGGGGAGGGGCAGAGAGAGAGAGACATACACAGAATCTGAAGCAGGCTCTAGGCTCTGAGCTGTCAGCACAGAGCCCAGTGCGGGGCTTGAACTCACAAACCGCGAGATCATGACCTGAGCCAAAGTTGGACACTTAATCGAGTGAACCACCCAGGCGCCCCCTAGTAACTAATTCAAAATCATTATGTTTCTTGGACAGAAGGATCTTGACTGGGATATTGAATTTCAACTTTCTTTAATCCTAAAAATACATTGAATCACGCAGGCAGACTAATAGTTATTATTTAGGTTGCAAATAATTTTTATTCTTCTGATGACTTCTTCTAGTTAGGTTATTCGTTAAAAAATGAGCCCTCAATTGTTAAATTGCCATTTTTATTAAAAAAAAACAAAAACAAAAACTAAGAGTAATTTTTTTTTTTTTTTTAAACGTTTACTTATTTTGAGAGAGGGAGAGAGAGAGAGGCACAGAGAGAGAATCCCAAGCAGGCTCCACACTGCCAGCTTGGAGCCTGACACGGGGCTGGAACTCATGAACCATGAGATCATGACCCAAACCAAAGCCAAGAGTCGGGTGCTTAACTGACTGAGCCACCCAAGTGCCCCAAGAGTAAATTTTTTTTTTAATTCCAGTATAGTTAAAATAGTGTTATATTAGTTTCAGATGTACAATATAGTGATTCACCAATTCCATATATTACTGATAAGCTCATCATGGTAAGTGTACTCTTAATCCCCTTTACCTATTTTACCATCCACCCATTCACCTGCCCTCTGGTAACCAACTATTTGTTCTCTATAGTTAAAGTCTGGTTTTTGGCTTGTCTTTTTTTTCTCCTTGTTTGTTCTGTTTTTTAAATTTCATATATGAGTGAAATCCTATGGTATTTCTCTCTCTCTCTGACTGGCTTATTTTGCTTGTAATTATACTCTCTAGCTCCATCCATGTATTGCAAATAGCAAGATTTCATTCTTTTCTTGTGGCTGAGTAGTATTCCAGTGTGCGTGTGTGTGTGTGTGTGTATCTTTATTCAGCTATCGATGGACACTTGGACTGTGTATGTAATTTGGCTGTTGTAAATAATGCTGCTACAAACATAGGGCTGCATATATCCTTTCAAATAAGTATTTTCATATTCTTTGGGTAAATACCGAGTAGCTCAGTTACTAGATCATATGGTGATTCTGTATTTAAATTTTTAAGGAGCCTCCATACTGTTTTACAGAGTGGCTGCACCAGATTACATTCCCACCAATGGTGTAAGAGGGTTCCTTTTACTCTATATCCTCACCAACACTTATTGTTGCTTGTGTTGTTGGTTTTAGCCATTCTGACAGGTGTGAGGTGATACTTCATTGTAGTTCTGATTTGCATTTCCCTAATGATCAGTGATATTGAGCATCTTTTCATGTATACTGGCTATAAAAGATAATTGTTTTCATTTTTAGTTCAGTAGAAGAATATCATGTATGGTATATACCCAAATTTAAGATGCCTAAATTTGATATTTCAAAATAAAGATGGGAAGACATTCTTTATAAAAAGACTAAAGCAGAGGGGCACCTGGGTGGTTCAGTCGGTTAAGCTTCCGACTTCGGCTCATGTCATGATCTCCTGGTTTGTGGGTTCAAGCCCCGCATCGGGCTCTGTCCTGACAGCTCAGAGCCTGGAGTTTGCTTCAGATTCTGTGTGTGTGTGTGCACGCGCGTGCACTCTTGCGTCTCCTCCTCTCTCTCTCTCCCTCTCTCCCTCCCCCGCCTTCGCCGTCTTGTGTGTTCTATCTCAAAAATAATACATAAAAGTTAAAAAAAAAAGAGTTATAAAAAATAAAAGGACTAAAGCAGGCACTATGGAATCAGGAGATCAAAAGCAGACACTATGGAATATTCTGGGATAGCCTTCTCATTGAATAGTTTATACATACTCACACAACAGAGAAGAGACCTACAGAGCATCCATAGGTCTTGTGAAAAATGCAGAAGCTGAGTAGCATAGCCTCTGGGATTCAAACAGGCAGGTGTAAGCCTGTGTAGAAAAGAGGCCCAAAGACCTGGTTTGTTTAAAACTCTTTATTCAGAGGACATGGATTTAGATGTAATTATTCAAACCTCTTGGTTTAGGTAGAGTTCGACCTTAGCACTCACAGAAATGAAATATATCAGTGTAAGGTACTATACTGAGATCCTGTTGCATTTATTATTTGATCATAGTTAGGCCTAAAAAAATATCTCTCTCTTGCAGACAATACAGTGACAGCCATCCCTATGCAAGCACTGTACTTAGCACTTAATGTACATTCTTCCACTTAATGTTTATGGCAGGGCCTGATAGGGTTAAGGAGTTTGTCCATGTTCATATAGGTAACTAAGAAGTGGCAAAGCTGGGATTTGAGTCTTCTTACATGTTTTACTCACAGTGTGCTCTCTCAAAGCATTTGACTTGGTTGGATTCTGAATAAAACTATTTTTGCCATTTCTATTTTAAAACTTTTTTACTGCTATGTGTTTAATCGTTTTTGGTTTCTAGATCTATTTTGATGATACTTGTGGAAAGCATCTCAAATTTCCATATTTTTGTTTGTGTTTTTTTTTTCCTTTCCAGTAAGTGTGTGATGGAAAATGTAAGGTAGGAAGAAATTAATATACACAGGAGTTTTCCAGTACTCTTCACTGTATTTCATCTTCTGTTTTCTCGTTATGAATTTCAGCTAAGATATCTCTTTGCTCTTTTCTCCTATTTTGTATTTATATCTCTTTGATTATCTGGACTTGAAGTTAGGCAAATCCTTTCTTCTTAATTCAGCTGATGTGCACACACACATTTTTGAAGGGAATTTTTAAGAAAAAACTAAGGGAGGAGTACCTGGGTGGCTCAGGTTAAGCATCCCGTTAAACATCCGACTTCAGGTCATGATCTCATGATCCGTGGGTTTGAGCCCTGTGTTGGGTTCTGTGCTGACACCTCAGAGCCTGGAGCCTGCTTCAGAATCTGTCTGCCTCTCTCTCTGCCCCTCCCTCATCTCTTGTTTCTCTCAAAAATAAATAAACATTAAAAAACATTTTTTTTAAACTAAGGGTAAATAGCTCAAAACAAATGAATATACAGGAAATGAAAATGTATTTTATAACAAATACTAGCTGTAATTAATTATAAGCTAAACAAAATTTTTAAGTCCTACTCAACTGACTGATTACCCAATCCTGCCAAAACAGGAGAAAATGGTATTTTCTTTTTCATTATAATCTGTAGCCACTAGCAGGGAAAAGAAGGGAAATTTATCTCCATTCTTTTAAAAAAATAAAAAAAAGTCTCTCAGAATACACCATATTTAATTTCTTCTTGGTTGGGCACAGTGTAAAGAACATGGGTTCTGGCCTCACAAATTTTATTCAAATCTTGGTCTGGTCACCAAGAGCAATCTTGATCAAATCCAGTGTGCATTAAATGTTCATTTCTTTTCCCTTCTGTTTTTGGAAAGAGGCATAGAATGGTATTTATAATTGGTTTTGGAGTCATAAATCCTTGAAGTATATTGAATTTAGTATGTTTTAATTTATCTGAGTAGTATGCCACAGGAATGAGCCTAGGTCTTGCTTAATATTTTCATAACAAAATCAAAAGAATATTAATGATGGACAGAAACTTCCCTTCTTTGTTTAAATTTTTTTTTTTCAACCTTTTTATTTATTTTTGGGACAGAGAGAAACAGAGCATGAACGGGGGAGGGGCAGAGAGAGAGGGAGACACAGCATTGGAAACAGGCTCCAGGCTCCGAGCCATCAGCCCAGAGCCCGACGCGGGGCTCGAACTCACGGACCGCGAGATCGTGACCTGGCTGAAGTCGGACGCTTAACCGACTGCGCCACCCAGGCGCCCCTCCCTTCTTTGTTTAAATGAGCTTAGTTGTCTATTAGAGAAGCTAAGTTTCTTTCCCTAAGCCATACAGCTACTTGGTAAAAAGAGGCACAAGAACCTAGATCTCAGTTCTATTCATGAAATATTTATGGAGTTTGTTTGGCAAACCAGGCAGTGTGCTAGACCCAGGGGAAATTATCCTAATTCTCAGAGAGTTCACAGACACTTGAAAGCAGACAAACGTAAATTTAAGAAGGTAAGTGCTATGATGCAGGTGTGCATAGGAGGTTGTGGAGCATAAAGAAGGGTCACTGTTAGTATGGAAGTTAGTAAGTTTCCTGGAGGACTTGAAGCTTGAGTGTATTCTAAAGGATTACTAATTAAGAGTTAATGCCTTACCAAAAAAATCTGCTCATGTTTGGTTCCCTTTATTCTTTGAATGTTTTAGCACTAAGATCACTTTTTTTATACCTATATGTTACTTTTATTAGCAACCCCAACATTAATGCATGTAATCACCCTGTCCTGTAAATTTCTTAATATCCTCACATCTAAGCAGAGATTCTTTTACTTATTTCACCCATTTTCCAGGGTTATGCTTTACATTTTTTCATTTTTCTTTTCATTTTCATTCTGCTCACCACTCTTGGATCTTTTCCATTTTCTGTCTTCCTCCATGTCCAAACTTTCCTCCTTAAGCAATTCAGATTATATATACCCCCTTATTATAATCACTCCATCACAAACACCTTTAATTTTTAAGTAATTGTGTTAAAAGTCACTTTGAGTTATGTAATTTCTATTATCTGAATACATAAAGCAAATTTTTAGAAGTATAGCCTATCCTGATTTAGACCTCTGGTCTGAAGATGAGAGTGGGTATGATTTGGTGATATGTATTCATATTCTTTTTAAAAGTAGGTTATCCAGGGGTGCGTGGGTAGCTCAGTTGAGTGTCTGACTTCTGCTCAGGTCATGATCTCACTGTTCGTGGGTTCAAGCCCTTCATTGGACTCTGTGCTGACAGCTCAGAGCCTGGAGCCTCCTTCAGAATCTGTCTCCCTCTCTCTCTGCCCCTCTGCCACTCATGCTCTGTCTCTCTCTCAAAAATAAACAGTAAAAAATAAATAGATAAATAAATAAATAAAAGCAGGTTATCCAGTGCGTATCAAGCAATAATATTCATGTTACCAGAGCCCATTTACTTTCCCACAATTTCATTTTATTTTTTAGGATGGTATACCAGAAGAACAATTACGAATGCATCTGCACTGTTGTTTGACGCTTTGTGATTTCTGGGAGCCAAACATTGTAATTGTCACCATTCTATGGGAATATTATAGTAAGAACCTGGTGAGTAAATAAAATATGAATGTGTTCCAGGAATTTGAGGAATTTGTACATATTTGAGGAATATTTTTATGGTTTAATTATGAAAAGTTACAGATTTTTCTTAAAAAATTAATTTTTCCAAGTAGATTAGAGTAGCTCAAAAATATTGTTTTACCTTTCATAAGCATTGTTTATAGAGCATTGACATAAGGGAATGGAACATTTTGTCTCTTTTCTCTAAAGAGTGAGAGTAAGCAAAGGAACCAAAATTGCACCAGAAAGATATTTCTTTTTAATCCTCATTTATAAATGTTTTCTAACAATTACTGATTACTAGCAACACATTGAACAGTTAATGCTATTCTGAATAAGACATAGTCTTGGCATTTGAGTTGCTTATAGGTTAGTGGACATTGTGGGGAAGAAGTTACAGTACTGTGGAATGTCCAAGGACAGAGTATCTGACCCAGTGTATAGACTTGTGAAAGGCTTTATGAGGTTGTAATTTTTTAACTGGAGAATGAGTAGAATTTTCCGGGCATAGAAGAAATGGAGTGTTCAGGTGAAAGGAACATAATGAACAAATGTATGAACACATAAAAAACTTGGTCTTTTCCTACCGTGTTAAATAGTTTTGGATAGGTCTGATATGACTATGGGAAGAAACAGCAGATAAGGAACATAGGGTAGTCAGTGACTAGATTATGTAGGGTTGAAGATAATGTGCAGGTTGAGTTATGATTTATTCCAGAGACATAGAAAACCAAGGATGTGACATATTGGGTACGTGTGTGAGAGAGTTTTCTGAAAATGCTATAAATAAATTGGGTGTTATATTAATAGTCCAATGTAATAATAAATGCTAATAATGCAGTGAGTGAGTAAAATAGGGGCAATGGATTTAGAAAGAAGAGGATATGTTTGAAAAATAAAAATTATAAAGGTAGGTTTATAGGATTTAGTTACCTGTTATGTGTGGAAAAAAAGAGAAGATTTGGAGTATTTGAGTTCCTGAGTAAATAGTGAACCCTTCAAACGAGATAGAAAATGGAAATGGGAGGTTTACAAGTAAATTACTAGTTTGGGTTTATACATAATGGAGCTTATTAAAAATAAGAAAAACACCTTTCTCTGAAGCATAATTTCAGGCTGATTGGAAAAATGACCCATTCTAGTTCTGAGACAACATCTGTATGAGTCCACAGTGTCTTGTCATATCTGAAAGCTAGGAAATATCAAAGTAAGATGGAGTCATGTCAAAAGGAGGTCCCATTGCTCCAATGCTGGATAAATTTGAGCATAAGAAAGAATAATGATTGCTGTGGATTGAAACTTATCAAATACAGGGGCGCCTGGGTGGCTCAGTTGGTTAAGCATCTGACTTCGGCTCAGGTCATGATCTCACAGCTTGCCAGTTTGAGCCCTGCATCGGGCTCTGTGCTGACAGCTCAGAGCCTGAAGCCTGCTTTGGATTCTGTGTCTCTCTCCCTCTCTGCCCCTCCCCCACTTATGCACTCACTTGCGCGCGCGCTCTCTCTCTCTCTCTCAAGAATAAATAAACATTAATTAAAAAAAACCAAACCCTCATTATTCTGAAAACTATAAATGAGAATATAAACTATATTTAAGAATAACCAAATTTCTAATAAGCTAATTAAGAAGTAATGATAGAATTAGAAAATCACTATTTTGTACATCTGATGAAGTAAGGCTTCTGGGCAGTGATCATTAATGGCTGCTAAAATTGTTCAGTGAGAATCTTGGGGATCACTCAGATTAACAGATCAGGTTGATAAGACCCTCAATCTTAACGTCACAAAAGGAATGACACAATTTAATGTGTCTCTTTTCCTAATTGCAACATGAAGTGCCCAGTACTACCAATGGAATATTCTTATCAAAAGACTCAACCTGCATGAATCTGATCAATCCTCTAGATACAGCTACCGATTTTCAGAACAAATAGGGGATAAAAGAGTACATTACATGACACTAGGGAGATACTAGCAGCTAAATCCAGATTGGAGAAAATTCTACACAATAAATGACCTAATACAAAAATAAATGGTATGACATAAACTCTGGGAAACTTACATAAGGGATTAAAGAAGCAAAGCAACCAAATGCAATGGATGGATCTTGTATGTTTCCTAATTTGGACAGACCAACTGTTAAAAAGACATATTGGAGATGTTTTAGGAATTTGAACAGCCCTTGGTGTCTCTGCTTTTGTGGAATTTTTATTTTGGCAGGATGTGTAGTACTGTTTGTAATTTATGTGATCAAGGCAAGTCAAACTTTTAGTGAGCTAATTGGGATTTCCATTTTTGTTTACTTGGATTTAATACTTACATTCTTTTCTTTTTTTCTTTTTTGCTTTTAGAATAGTTCTTTTAGCATCTCTTGGCTTCCTTTGAAAGGCCTTACACATATTATTAAGTCACCCTTGTCTATGCTAGAAATGGTGAAGACTTGCTGTTGTGATAAACAAGATAATGGCCTGTATAAATCCAGCAGTAGTTACACCATTTTCCTTTGCATTTTGGCAAAAGTTGTTAAGAAAGCAATGAAGAACAATGGCCCTCATCCTTGGAAACAAGTCAAAGGAAGGTATGTGCCATATATTTCTTTGTCATGAACGTTCACTCTGAAGAAGTGTTACTTACTGTTTGTATTTTTTAAGTTAACTTGTGCTTAGAAGTCTTTATGGCTTATACATTTCAAATGTATTCCCTAGTGTATACAGGACAACAAAACATGCAGCCTTTTAATCCTGCCAATTTACTATAGTAAGGAACAAACCTAGTATCTAGAACTTGGGGACAATTTTGGTTTATCTCATCTGTCCTAAAGATTGAAATTCCATATATTAAATATATTAGAGAACTGTTGTTTCTTTTGCCAAAATTAATTGTAATGTTATTATATAATTCAGTGCATAAATTTTATTCAAAATTACAGAAATAGAAAACCTTTCCAAATCATACACTGGCAGGTAATAGAGTCAGTCTGTAAAACTCTGCATTCTTTGAATTCAGTCCCATTAGTCCTGCTTCCTTGAATGAAAACTAACCAGAAGATAGAACCAAATAACTCAAATGTTCTCATTTGAGAAGAATGCCCAGTTTTCATTTCTGGTGTGGTAAAATAAACTTCCGGTCATATTTATCTGGTTTTTGTTTTTGAGAATTTTGCTTGTTAAATAGATATGAATTTTTATTGTCTTCCCTTGATCTACTTTCTTTATCTGTTAGCCCTTTTTCTAGCCCTCTTTGTAAAATATACTGCCCCCCACCACTTGCTCAGCTTATATAATGGGAGCTCTTGCAGAGTAAGAATTCCTTCATGTTCTAGGTAGGGATTTGTCAGGAACCACTAAATGAAATTCCTGTTTGATTCCCACATATGACTTGCAAGATGATGGTGATACAGTAGAATTTTTTTAGTGTATACTTTTTTTTTAATGGTAACTTCTTTGTTAAACCTCCAAAAATTATGTGGCTCAAACAGTAGTTTTTTTTTTTTTCTGTTTGCCAGTTTATCTTTGAATCTTAAATCATTTTATGGAAGACATAATACTCAGAACTTTTATTTAAAACAAATATTTGGAATTTATTCAGTAACAGTTCTATTGTTCCTATCCTAATCCCTTAATTGATGAAGTAATACTTTACTTCGACTAGTAAATTATATTAACACAAGAGATTTTTAAATGGGGAGTCTTGCACATTTAAACACTAACCATTTTACTTTATCAATAAGTAAAAATAATTTTTCCAGCACGTTGAATTGTCTTAGGTATAATTCTGGCAAGAGCAGGTCTTTGTGAGGGGTACAGGGAGAAAGAGTTTAAGGAAAATTGTTTTAAAATTGCCCCATTAAGATTTCTTTAAAGCACATCAAATTGTACTTAAAGGAGTATATATTTGGGGTGTCTGGGTGGCTCAGTCAGTTACATGTCCATCTCTTGGTTTCAGCTCAGGTCATGATCTCATGGTTCGTAGATTTGAGCCCGTGTCAGGCAGTACATTCATAGTATGGAGTCTGCCTGGGATTTTCTCTCTCCCTCCCTCCCTCCCTCCCTCTCCCTCTCCCTCTCCCTCTCCCTCTCCCTCTCCCTCTCCCTCTCCCTCTCCCTCTCCCTCTCCCTCTCCCAAAATAAATAAACTTTAAAAAAAGGGGATATATATTCTTTCTTATTTGTCAATAAAAATTAAAAAAGAAAGGTGATTAAGAGTACTAAAATAACAGGAAAAGCCATGTACTATATGAAAAGAACTTATACGGTCCTTTGGGGAAGACCAGTGAATCCTTTTAATTCAGTCATAGATGATTGCTGCTTCACTGAGAAATTTGAAGGTATGAGTATTCTGTGAGTATTTTCAAAGTAGAAAAAGTGACAATGGCAACATTAAAATGAAGAATTAGCTAAATTTACAGTAATGAGATTGTCATGAGTATTGAGTGAGCTGTTATTTTAAAAGGTTATTTTAAAAGCTGTTATTTGAAAAATTTTAAGGTAATTCTTTTTGTTTTGTTTTGCAGAATATATTCTAAATTCCATCAAAAAAGAATGGAAGAACTAACTGAAGTTGGTCTTCAGAACTTTTTCATCCTTTTTCTACTCTTAGCAGCTGTTGCAGAAGTGGAAGATGTAGCAGGTCATGTGTTAGGCCTCCTGAATTTCCTCAAGCCTTCCTTTATAACATCTCCTCTCATTTGGAAGGGTCAAGTGGCCTTCCTCTTGATGTATATCCAGAAAAATCTGGACATTGGTGTTTTGGCTGAGAAATTTTCAGGTGCTTTTCGAGAGAAAGCAAAAGAATTCTTGGTATCTAAGAATGATGAAATGGGACAAAGACAGACTCTCTGGACCCTTCTTTCCATCTATATTGATGGTGTTCAAGAAGTGTTTGAGACTAGCCATTGCTTGCATCCTTCCCATGAAAAACTGCTTAATGATGGATTCAGTATGCTTCTGCGAGCTTGTCAAGAATCTGAACTTAGGATCGTGTTGAGCTTTCTACAAGCTGTTCTGGCCAGAATCAGGTACGTTTTCCAGTAAATATTCTAATTTATTGATTTATGTCATCATCTATGTTGATTCTATATTAAAATTTTCCTTTCGATACACTCATGAAATCCAAATGGAGAGAGAAGAGTTGGTTTTACTGCTATGTTGGCATAAGTAGTTTCCAAACTGTTACTTTGAACAGTAATTCTTTAAAAAGAAAGTTTATGTGCTAACACATAAAACTAAACTCCGAGCAGCTCTGGTGCAGTCCCCGAACTGCTTCTTTGCCCCTCCTTCCCTTTTTACCTTTGCTAAAGGAATAGTATTATCCAAAGGAATGTTTCAGATAGTCTAAACAAGATCATGAGCTCAAATCTAAGGTGGCTTCTACTGAAACATTTGCATTTTGTGCCCTTAAGAAGAGTTTGACCACCCTGTACCATTAAAAAAAAAGGTAAGCTTCTTTAAATTATTTTGCTGCAGAGTTCTAACCTCAACTGCATGAAATACTTCCAGGTAAAACAATTTATTCTGAGATTAAAATAAGATTTTTCTGTTGATAACACCAATCACCCATATAAAACAATGTTTTCAGATCCACTTAAATACTGCTTTCGTTTTACTCCACAGAAGTAACATCGTTTCTCATAGAATCTTCCAGATTTTTTTCTTCTCATTTATAGGCTAAAAACACAAAACAGATGATCTTTGTTCTGCACCTGCCTTTTTTCACTTAATATTTCTTTTTTTTTTTTCTTCAGATCGAATAAATCTTTCGCCTTTCACTTAATATTTCTTTGGCAGCTTTCCATGTTAGTAGATGGATACCCATCTAATTCTTTTTAATGGCTACTTAGTGTTTCATTATATGGTTGTACCAAACTTTGTTTAACGAATACCATAATAATGTCAATTTATATTGTTTACCACTTTGTTATTTTAAACAGTTTTATTTAACATCTTTATATGTGCCTTCTCTGTGTACTTGTGGAAGAATAGATTAATTTCTAAAAATGAATTGGTCTATGTACATTTATTTTTTTTTTTTTTTCAACGTTTATTTATTTTTGGGACAGAGAGAGACAGAGCATGAACGGGGGAGGGGCAGAGAGAGAGGGAGACACAGAATCGGAAACAGGCTCCAGGCTCTGAGCCATCAGCCCAGAGCCCGACGCGGGGCTCGAACTCACGGACCGCGAGATTGTGACCTGGCTGAAGTCGGACGCTTAACCGACTGCGCCACCCAGGCGCCCCTATGTACATTTAAATGTAGATAGATGATACCAGATTTTCTACCCCCCCAAAAAAAAAAACAAAAAAAAAAAAACGTGCCAACTTTTACACTCCCTAATAGTATATGAGAAAGCCTCCTTTCTCATTTTTAGATTAGCATATGGAGTATATTTAGAAAATATGCATTCTCAGATAAGAAATTAAATGCAGAAGTTTGTAAAAATGTTAATGGAAACTTGGTAATCGGAGAATGGGACTAATTTCAAAAGTTGGAGAGGCTTTAAAAATGTAAATAAAAGTAAGAAAGTAAGAAATTTCTTCTTTATTTCTTTTTTGTTCACTAACTTCTTTTTGTCTTTAAGCTCCTACCTAGGACTTTTTTGGTTATTCTTTAAAAATGATAATTAGAAACACAAGAATAATTGTTGTATTCTTGAAAGACATACAGTATACAAATACTGTACTCATTTATTTCTTTGCCAACCTTGTCCTGCCTGTTTATAGATGAAGAAATGGAAACATGGACTTTTTGTGACTTACTAAAATAGGTTTCAGTATCACCACTCAGACTCTAACCAATCACAGCTACCTTCTTACATTACCGTTGTTAAAGTTTACAAATAACTAAACAGAAACTAACCAAACCATTATATATATATTTATAAATCATAAGCAGTTAAATGATTTGCAAACTGTAAACCTTGAAGTGTTACCTATTCATATATATTTATGAGTGCTTTTAGCTGTTATTTTTGCTACTAAAAAAAAGGGATAGTGCTTTTTGTTCAGTTTGTTTTTATGTTTTTACAAGTTACATATTTTTTAAATGAGTCATCAGATGGAAAAAATGATCACAAAGAGGTGTGGAGACAAGTAAATCATGTTTTATTTGCAGTAATTAAAAATTTTTCTTAATGTTTATTTATTTTTGAGAGAGTGAGACAGAGTGTGAGTGGGGGAAGGCCAGAGAGAGGGAGACACAGAATCTGAAGCAGGCCCAGGCTCTGAGCTGTCAGCACAGAGCCTGATGTGGGACTCAAACCACGAACCATGAGAACATGACCTGAGCTGAAGTCAGACACCTAACAGACTGAGCCACCCAGACGCCCCTATTTGCAGTAATTTATCTTTGATTTATTATCAACATTATTCCATCTAAATTTCATTTCTTATAATAAAAACAAATTTTTGCTCTTTAAATTCAATTTAGTAAAAATCCTTTAGTATTAAAGCCAAAACTATTTCAAAATGTTGGAAAAATTCTGCTTGCAAGTATCTTATAAACTGTAATGCATCTCTGGTAATCATGGGCATTACTAGTCAAGTACAAAGGTAGGAATCGAGGGTGCATGTTGAAGATTATTGATTATATAAGGTGAAAGCAAGTGTACATTTATATTATGTTTCTTTTAACTAGATCTCCTTTGGGTTTGTAGTCTGCTGTCATCTAAACCAAGGCCGTTGATCTGTAGGACTAACCTATGAAAAAGACACAAATATATTTATGTTGATAACAGTTAATTCCTTGCACACATACCTACTTTTAGTTTTGTTTTATAATGCTCAACTATGATTAAAAACAGTTGCTGTAAGTGACTGTGTAATCATATATCACTTCCGTTGCCATAATTGTAGAGCATTTTTAGCAGAGAGAAGAATGAGGTCAATGTGTTTGAGTAACAGTGAGTGGAGCATGCAGCTCCTGGGAGGCTCAGTCAGTTCAGTGTCTGATTCTTGATTTCGGTTCAGGTCATGATCTTACAATTTGTAGGATTGGGTCCTATGCTGACAGTGCAGAGCCTGGTTGAGATTCTCTCACTCCCTCTCTCTTTGCCCCTCCCCCACTCACATTTTCTCTCAAAATAAATATTAAAAAAAAAAGTGCAGTAGTGTGGGGAATCTTCATTAAAGCTGTCATCATGTAGGTACTACCATCTTTTAATTTTCTGAAGCTTGCATTGTAATTTGCACACAGTTCTTCAGTGAGACTGATTAAAGTATATAATAAGAGGGACTGTGACTTGGATGGTTTTGTTTTATTTCATCAGTTTTAGAGCTTCCAAGGCAGATACCCTGAAGATGGACAGGCTTTTAGTTTCGGATCTTTGGGGAAAGAACCCCAGAGATCATTCAGGATTGTTAACTTGAAAGAAGAAAGGGAGGCAGAGAGGGGAAACACAAGAAAAAGTCCTTTAGATATTTGATCATAGAGATGTGTTTGTTCCTACTTTCTTAATCCAAAATCTGGAACTTCTCTGAGGATCTTTTCATAGGAGCCTCCTAGGTATGCTATAATATTAGTATTACTTTTAATATTATTAAAAGGTTCAAAAATGTTTTGATAGTTGATAAAAACTAAAGCATAGGCTCCCCGCCCCCCTTTTAAGAACAGAGCTAAATTCTTTGAATTTTGGTTTAGATAAGGAAGATGGGTTACATAGATTGATGATATTTATTCCTGGCTGCATCCCTGACAAGAAAAAGAATGAAATACTTTACCTTAGCAATCTCTTCTGTTTTCAAATTCAGGTGGGAATAAGGTACCAGACCTTGCATAAATGTGTGTGCAGGATGTGTGAGTGTGTATGTTGAACTGGGTAATAGTTTTATAACTGTATGACAGAGAAATTATAGGTAGGAAGGAACGAAGATCACTGATTAAAGGGAGAAGCGGCTCCCTCTAGGCTGTTAAGAAATAATAACTTCATATGCCACTTTCTGCTAACTGGAGCTGATGGCTCACCAGAGCATTCTTTATTGCTGATTAAGTAGCATTATGAAAATACTGACTTGGTTATGTTAACTAAATGCCTCCATGTTTAAAACTTCGAATGTCAAGCAGTTTTTAGCAGTCATCTTTAACATTTCACATTACCTTTCTGGAATCCCATTTCTGGTTCTCACTTGCTGTTATTTGAGGTTAATATAAAAATGGCAGCTTTCATTTGTGGAGTTAGGTGTAGCCAAAAGCTTTTCTTTAATTATATCCATTCATGCTGCTATAGTTAAGGGTCTGTCAGCATTTCCATTATAAACCTCCATTTTCAGGGTTTTATAACACAGCTATGAAAATTAGCTCTGGGCAAAAACTTGACATACAAGGCCTCATGAGATTCTCCCTCCTCCCATCCCCCTTTTTCATTTTTACTGAAGTAAGGGTGAGTGATTTCAAAATGCCTTTTGGCATCTGCAAATATCATTTGCAGTTTAAAAAGAAACAATAAATTTTCAGGCTTTGTACCTGTTTGTTCTACCACTTAAGGGAGGTTGTGGACTTATGAATTTAAGCCAAATGGATATTGATCAACTGACATCCTATTTTGTATTAAACAAGAGCCTGGTTGCAGAAGAGGTCTAAAGGCAGTTGAAAACTTGTCTCAAATGTTAAATTTTGAGACTACGAAATAATTCAGAAGGGACCGTTAGTTTCTTTTTGATATTCTGTGTGCTGAGTACAACTCCTTAAAAGATTAAGCCTCTGTTTTCCTGGCTTCAAAATACATTTTGAGAATACATATATTTTTAAACCCTTTTTCTTCTTTTCCAGTGAGCCTAGAAGTTCATCTGTGTATTATATATCAATTTTGACATTTGGGATTGGGTGGGGTTGGGGGGGGGAGTTGCGTATGCACGTGCATAGAACTGTGTTTATTATTCCCCTCAAATGTTTTTCTTGCTCAGTAGTTCTAGTTATTTTAACTTTTATTAGTGTGGTATCATTTATTCTAAACAATTTTTTTTTTTAATCTGTGAGAGAATTGGGGTTGTCTAGGTAGGGAAGGAAGAAGTACAAGAGGAAATGTTCTCCTGAGGGACTGCTGGATGCCAAAAAATGCATATGAATTTTCAGGAAAAATAGAAAGGATGCTTTTGACAGCATGCAGGCCTTTTCCTCCTTTTGTTATTGGGTTTTCTATTATTATGAGTGGTTACTGCTTATGTATGTATGATTTGATGCATGTTTTTGGCATTGTTCTAATAATTTGGGAGAGAGCACATGATTGTGTTTCATGGATATTTCTAGTTTTTATTTGAAAAATCAAATAGTTTTGTTGCTTACTAAAAGTGATCCATCTACCAGTTTTGGTTGCTTCTGAGAAAGCATAAGCATCTCAAGGGAAAGTAGTATAAATCTTAATATTTTGAGAGTATGTAAAAAGTTAATGATTTTTTCCATTATTATTTTATTTATCTTTCAACTGAGATTTTAATGTATATGATGAATTAGTATTTTACCTTAATATTAACTGTTTACTAGGCTTGAATTTTGCAAAGTATTTTCACTATAGCTTTTCATACAACATTTTATAAATTCATGCAGTTATATAAACTCAGTTTTGTGAACTTTTTTTCTGTTTTGCTAAAACATAGATTACTTAATTTTTCATACATAGGAATTAATATTTAAGTCATTTAGTCTGCAACTAGATCTGTTACATACACATGGATTCTCCTTATATAAGTACAAAATAATTCTTTTAAAATATTTTAAGGGAAAACTTATGTGTCCAAATCTCAACTTTATTCATTCTGCAATGAGGGTAATAGCACATACTTTTACCAGGTGTTTTGAGGATTAAATGCAATAATGAATATGAAGTTTTTGGCACAGAAAGTGTTCGATACATGTGAGCCGTTGCTCTTATTGTCATTACTGTTGTTTTCAAAAGAACCCATAATCATTTCTATGTACTACACTTTAAGCCTGGCAACCTCAGTAAACACATTCACATGCACGCATGTACGTACTTACACCTTGGATAGTTCTTAACTAATTCTGATATTGTACTTTTAACACAGTGGCCATTCAGTAAATGCATTTGGATGTGTAAATGAATCAGATTGCTTAAAAACAAAGTCCAGATTGTAGGGAACATGAATATTGCCTAATAATTCTAGAACTGTTAAAAGTTGTGATTCTATATGTCTGAGATGCTAAGGAGCTGCTGTAGAAAAAGAAAACTAATTTCTTAAGGTAGAAATGTGATATATAAATATGTCCTTCCTTTCTCCGTATACTCAGTTGATAGAAATTTTTTTTAATGTTTTCATTCCTTTTTTATTCTCACTACTATTTCCTCCATTTTTAGACCATTATTAAGGTTTCCTACTCTCTGTGCCTCCAGTGCCTTCTGTCTTCAGACCATCTTTTTTTTTTTTTTTTTTTTTTAACAGCTTAATTGAGATATGTTACTTATCATACAATTCACTTACTGGCCAGCTTTATTAAGATATAATTCACATACCATACAGTTAAATGGTTATTATATATCATGGTTATCGTATATTTACATAGAGTTATACAGCCATCATCATAATTTTAGAACAGTTTGTCTCCCCAGAAGGAAACACTATACCCATTAGCAGTCACTCTCCATTTTCCCCTACCCAACCTCCATCCTTAGCAACAACTAATCTACTTTATGTCTCTATAGATTTGCTTTTGCTGGACCTCTCATAAAAATGGGATCACCCAACATGTAATCATTTTTAACTAGTTTCTTTCACTTAGAATAATGATTTTAAGGTATATCCATATTACCACATATATCAGTACTTTATTCCCTTTTATTGCCATATAATCCATTGTACCCACATTTATTTATCCATTCATCTCTTAATGGAGATTGGATTGTTCCTACTTTTGGGGTTCTATGGATAATATTGCTATGAACACATGTATTAGCTTTTGTGTGGAAATGTTTTTCTCTTGGGTATATATTTAGGAATAGAATTGCTGGGTCATATGGTAACTCTGTTTAACCTTTTATGGAAATACTGAACCATTTCTAGTATACCATTTGATATTCCCACCAACAGGGTTTAAGGTTTGAAATCTGTCCACATCCACACCAGCACTTGTTGCTAAGTGTCTTTCTGATTGAAGTGATCTTAGTGGATGAGAGGTAACATCTCATTATAGTTTTGATTTGCATTTCGGGCGGCTAATGATATTGTGTGTTTTTCATGTGCTTATTGATCATGTGCCTATTGACTATTCTGTTTTCTTTGGAGACATATCTATTTGGATCCTTTGCCCATTTTTAAATTGGGCTTTTTGTTAGTGAACTGTAAAGAATTTTTTATATGTTCTAGAGACAAGTCCTTCATCAGATAGGTGGTTTGCAAATATTTTCTCACATTCTGAGGGTTATCTTTCACTTTCTTGATGTTGTCCTTTGCAGCATAATTTTTTTTTTAATTTTAATGAAGTCCTATTTATTTTTCCTTGTGTTGTTTGTGCTCATCTCATTTTTCCACATTTATCTTTTTAGAGAACAAGTGTATTTACGTCATTCTGTGTTTTAACACTGTTACTGACTGACATCCTGATAACCACAGAAAATTTCACAGTCCTTACCATGGTCTTCAGAGTCTTCCACAGTCTGGCTTTCCCACATTTGCAACTTTTTCTTGTGATTTCCCGGTTATTTTAGTCAGATGGAACTACTAATTCTCAAGAATTCTCCAAATCTTTCTTACTTTTGTCTTTTCCTATCAGAACCAGTTGAGGGCTCAGGCCAGAACATAGTAGAGAAAGATCTGAGGACTGAATAAGCCAAAGTGAGGTGATAAACAATGATAAGAAAAGGGTTAAATCCAGGGAATGAAAGTAATTGTCAAGATCAGAAGTCAAAAATGGTCAGTGCTGGTCATAGTAGGCATAGAGGTGGACTAGCAGAGTACAGGAAAAGAAAAACAAAACAAATGATTTATTTAGAAGGATTTAGAAGGGTAAGGTAACTTCAGAAATTATTACTAAATGAATGGATCAGAACTAGAGATGGAATCAGAAAGAATTGTACATGGGCATCATATATGGGAGAAGCCAGAATTCCAGGCAGTAGTGGACAATTCTACAGTAGCAAACTGTGCTTTTCTGTTTAAAAAAAAAAAAAAAAAAAAAAATCTCTACACCAATGTGGTGCTCAGACTCACAACCCCAAGATCAAGTGGCTCTACCAACTGAGCCACCTAGGAACCCTGTGCTTTTCTGCTTCTAAAGGAACCCCTGTTAGTGTCTGAGAGTTGCTACTCTTGTTGCTGCACAAGGTAAAATTCAACTCCTCTATCACACTAGGTATAAAGCAAGTCTTTGATACCTATACGTAGTGCCTACTGTAGTGGAAAGCAGAAGACACTGTGGACAGCACTGACTTAGATGCTATACCTATTCAGAACATGGGCCATAATAATCTCTCAGTACATGTTTATTTTCTTTATTTACCTTTTTCTCTTTTTATGTGAACAACATTATCCTTTCCTACTATCCTATCCTTTCCTATCCTATTTTAGAGAAAGAGCATGAGTAGGGGAGAGGGGCAGAGAGAAAGAGCATCTTAAGCAGGCTCCATGCTCAGCACAGAACCTGACAACGGGGCTCGACCCCAGTATCCTGGGATCATGACCTGAGCTGACATCAAAAATCAGACGTTTAACGAACTGAGACACACAGGTGCCCCAAGCTTCTCTTGAAACGTATGCTTGTCTATGTGTCCCTAATCTTGAATAATTTCTCTTCCTTTTGAACCTCCTTAACATTTTATCTCTAATATCCTTTAGTGCTTTCTACCTGTGCTGTAATTATTTTTAACAGAGGATACACATTCATTAAGCAAATTATTTAAAAAAACTCAACTAATATTTATGAGTGCCTGCTATGGGAGAAGACATTATTATAGGCACTTGGGGTACATTAGTAAAGCAGTTAAATGCAGCATATATGACATGTACTCATGTATTTCTTACATGAAAGATGGACCATGAGAATAGAAAGGTACTTAGGTAAGTGTTTATTGAAACCATCATCTTTTTACCATTTCATATTTTACTATTTTAGTCATTCAGCATTATTTGATAATGATTTATACTTGTCCCCAACTTTTACTTGCTTATCTAATAATTCTTGCCAGTATCCACTTGAAAGTAGACAACAGTAATTGTGCAGCCAGGCTATGGGTTTAATGTATAATCTGTATTTCGCCTCCATGATTATTGCCTTCTCAAGCACCAGTGGGCAGAAAGGACCTCCAGGGAGATGACAAGAGTACATTCTTCTCAGTTAATTAAAAGGGCTTGGGTCTTATTGAAAAATTTTGTGTCTATTCTAGCTAAAATTTTTGTCCCACTTTTATTATTTTAACTATTGAATAGTTATCACCAAACTCTTCTCCCACTGAAATGTGTAAACAAGTGGAGTAATTGGGCCTTTGAGCTTTTGGCTTGCTTTTGAAATTTTGAGAAGCTCTCCACTGAGTCTGGATCTACAGGAACACCTCAAATCTAAAAGTAGATATCATCTGTATTTGGATTCGGTCAGAAGCAAGGTATTTAAAGAGGGAACTGAAATAATGGAGTGAGGGAATAATCAAACAAATATTTTAAGACAATACCCCAGGATAGAAAATTCCTGGCAGAGAGGGCCTCTTGAGTAACCACAGCACAACGTAGGAAAATAGACTCATAACAAGGCACGAATGTGTGAGATTCAGACTGCTGCACACAAAGAAAAGGTACCAAAGTTTCTGTGACTTCTTAGTTTTCCCCCACTTTCCTTAGTCTTCTATTTTTTGTTTTTGCTGTGCCCCTAGTTTTAGATCTCCAGTTATAGGTCAGGTCTAATATTTAACACCAATTACCAATAATTATAAAATTAAAGAGAAGTAAGAGATAAATAGAGCTTTATATTGGTCCTTCCCCCCCAAGATTATTCCTACTTTCAAGAAGTGGGTGAATGGAGTTTTATACTTCTTTTCTGATTAATAGTTCTCAAGGTTTGTAATAACTAAAAATCTGTTTTCTCTGGGATGAAACAGTAAATGTACCTCTCATAATTAGAAAAAAGAGGGAAGGTAGAGATGGAAAAATAACACTATAAAACAGAAATTGGGGCGAAAAATGTTGGGACACAAGGCAAGGACAAAAGAAATATACTCTGCAAAGGAAACATTTCATTGTTTTGAAAGTAGATCAGCTCAGTTGTTCAGGGAATAGAAGTGCCATGATTATTTTCTGTACCAAGCACCAGAACATTTCTCTTTAGCAAATGGTAAATCAAAAGATGTTGGGTGAGGCGAAAGCTACTTTCCCCAATCTTATTTATGTCCCTGTGGTTCCTTGCCTGAACCCCACAGTTCACTATAGGTATTTGGACCACCCAGATCTTTGAAGCTTTAGATGAAATTCAGCAATGAGTTTGTAGGAAGACATTAGTACTGTGCACTTCCATGGCACCACACGGTGCTATGTTCTTAAACCAAAGACATGTTGTCATAATAAATATATTGAAGACTGGTACCTCTCATTTGTGATGCATTTGCTAAAGTTAATTCTTTTCCAACTATGGAATGGGTAAAAATACCTACAATTGTGATTTCAGTAAGTGGACCCAGTCTATAAAAACTCATTGAGATAAACTGCTGTTGCAGCTGTCATTTATAAAAGGGAGATCCTCAGAGGAAGTAATAATTTAAGCATTTACATCCAATAAATGTATAGTACAACAAGCTGCTAGACCTGTTTTTTAATGATGTGATGTGTCACTGAAGGAAAGAAATTGATCTCTTAATTATTCCATTAATTATTTTTGGATTAATAAGACCTCAGATGGCACTATAAGTTGTGGAAAAAGTAGATTCGTTATAGTTTCAAAATATTCTCAGCTATCCCACCATCTTCTAGTAATTACCCTAAAGTTATTTTCTTTAAGATGTATTTTCTTGGAAACTGTCCGAGTACATTTTTGTTTTATGATACGAATTTACTACTTTTGCCACCATATGGACCATAAGGAACAATTCCTGAGCTTTCTCCATCTACCTCGTGGAGAAGGGTGAGTAATTTCTCGGTTTCAAAATTTATTTATATTTTAATAGAATTGAGAACAAATATAAGGAGTGAAACTAGCATTTGGAGCTCTTAATTTCAATTGTTTCTTCTTTACCTTACAAGATATATATTTTTCTCTCTTTAGGATATCTCTTGTCAGATTTAAGGCTTATTTAAAATGAAAAGAAAGCTGGAGCAATTTTCTTTATTCCATTTCAGTCTCCTAAGGCCTATTTCCCCCTGGTGAGCTCATAGCAACAGGGGGGTTTAAGGGAATTCAGCTTTCTGCAAATTAATGTCTCACATCATGAAAATTCAGGACTTTTTTTTTTTTTTTAATCTTGAAAAGTAATACAGTGAGTGCGAGTATTATTTCTTGCCAGCGGGTGGAAGATGAATGATTTTGTCACAGTTTTACTGCTTGATGAGCAGTGTCCTGAGGGTCAGGCTTAAGTCTGTGTCACTATGCTGCTCATTACTCTTGAGCTAAATAAGGGCTGATTGGATCTAAATTGCCTAGCACATGGGCCACAGATGAGCTCAGTGAGCAGGGGATGACCCGCTATTCAGTCTGGGAGTAACCCCGGCGTGCAAATGCAGCATTAGAACACCGTGGGAGAATGAGAGGCTACCGGCTGCTGCCAGCAAAAGAAATCGAAATGTAAAAACTCTTTGATGCTGTGATGTTAGAATTTGAAATGTAGGAAGTGACAGGTTGATGGTACTTATCAGCTTTGGCTGGATTAGAGAACAGTGTCATCTTGCTTATATAATGACAGAAGAATGAAGCCAGCAGCTAACTACTGTGCAGAGTAGAGCCTCTGCAGTTGCCACAGCCAGTCGTTGCTGCCTCCTGCTGGCAGCTTTCCTGGGAACCAGTAAAAGATAGGAGGAAAGAACCTCATCTGTACTCAATTTCCAGGAATTTGGGACTCTTTGGTGATGAAAAGCTGCCAGTGGTAGAATGCAAAGAAAGGGTATTTTAGAGCATACTAAATAGTAAATTGTTTGGGGCGCCTGGGTGGCGCAGTCGGTTAAGCGTCCGACTTCAGCCAGGTCACGATCTCGCGGTCCGTGAGTTCGAGCCCCGCGTCGGGCTCTGGGCTGATGGCTCAGAGCCTGGAGCCTGTTTCCGATTCTGTGTCTCCCTCTCTCTCTGCCCCTCCCCCGTTCATGCTCTGTCTCTCTTTGTCCCAAAAATAAATAAACGTTGAAAAAAAAAAAAAAAAAATTTAAAAAAAAAAAAATAATAAAAATAAATAGTAAATTGTTTTTAAAAAAAAAAAATACATCATTATTGGGAAATTGGTTGTTCCAGAATTTTCTAGTTAACCAAGAGTTAATCCATTTATGAAGTGAATCTACCCAGGGCAAGAAACCCCAGTATACTCTTCCTGGAATAGTGTTCTTTCAGGGAGCCTCAATTGGGTTGGTTGATCTCTCAATTATGTATTTTTATCAATAACAGCACTTTACTAACAACTCATCTTCAAAATCTAACAACAGACTACCAACCGCAGGGTTGGCACAGTTTGAAAGATACCTGATAAAAATACAAAGTGAAAACCACCCCTGATTATGTAGCTTATGTTGCATACATCTTCCCCTTCGGGTTGGGGTGGAGGAAACAGGTTTCTCTCACAAGTCAGATGATTTAAAAAAATAAAATCCACCCAAACCCTATAAGACCTCTTTTGTTTCATTTTATTCCTACAGTTATTACACATTTGTAATACAAAACTTAGAAAATGTATCCAAGTTTTTTTTAAGTTACTTAATCTTACCATGCTGAAAGAACTTGATATTGTTGTGTCCTTCTAGATTTTTCCTATTCATATACATTTTTTAAACTAAAACTGGGGTTAAATACAGTGTAGTAACCTGCTTTTTTCACTTTATGTATCATCAGTTGCTTATCAGTGACATCCACAGCATTATTTTGCTGGCTTCATAATATTCCATTGTGTAGATATACAGTAGTTTACCTGACCATTTCTTACTGGTGAAAATTTATACTATTTTGAATTTTTCACTAATAGATACAAAGCTTTGATTATGTTCTTTATGTGTATCTTGGCAGGGTTCTTGGGTACTGCTGTATAAACTGTGTATGGCTCAACTCCAAAGGTATCATTCATAACGTTATAAAATGAGGCTTTGATCTTCATGGACATGTTTGACTATATGTGGAAGAGATTTTTTTTAATGATTTGGCTTAAAATATAGAATCCAATGGGGCACCTGGGTGGCTCAGTTTAAGTGTCTGGCTTTTGATTTCAGTTCAGGTCGTTATCTTTCGTGAGATCCAGTCCTGCATCGAGCTCTGTGCAGATAGCACAGAGCCTGCTTGGGTGTCTGTCTGTCTGTCTGTCTCTCTCTCTCTCTCTCTCTTTCTCTGTCTCTCAGAGGAGAACATGCCCCTGCTCGCTCACTCTCTCTTTCTCTCTTTCTCTCTCTCTCTCTCTCAAAATAAATAAACATTAAAAATAAAAATATAGAAATGTAGACAATTCGTTTTAAAAAGCTGAGAACTGTAGTTTAATTAAATTCAAGGTTTGTACATACATACACACACACACATAATTACATCCTGCAGGAGCAAATTTTTAACTAGTAGAAAACCTGAAACTAGAAAAATCAACTTTTTCCCCCTATAGAACAAAACTGTGGTTCTGTATGTTGAAAACATATAGAAAACAGAAAGCAGAAAGCTTTTAGAGCGTGGGGGGGCTTAAATGACAAGATAAAGAGTTAACTAACTTTCATCTCCCAGAATTTTAAAAAGGAATTTTCCCACACTTGTCTTTCCTATTTCCTTTAAGCAGTGTGCCTCCCTTGTCCCGTTGTTTACTATGAATATCAAATATAAAATAAAAGTTTTTATTTTAAATCTAAACCACTTGAAGCCTCTAGGAGATAATTTGTAATGCCTCTTTTATTTTCATACTATCAAAATTCATGTATCCTATAAAGGATGTAAATAATACAGAACTGTATGGTGTGGAAAATAAAAGTCATTCCCTTCCCCACAAAGGGAACCCCTCTTAACCCTTTAGAGAATATTCTTCTCAACTGTTGAGCTATTGCTTCTCCTTTTATGCACCCTGCCTCTTTTACGACCTCTTTATTTTAAGTGGGAAAGGCGGGATTATACCTTGGATGTTTCTGCACCTTCAGTTTTTTGATGAGAGATATCAAAGACATCTCTCTGCATGTGCACACACATACACACTCTGTATTAGACTGCAGAGTATCTCGTTGAATAGTAGACCTTACTCTGTTTAACCCCAGTGAACATTTAGGAGCTATACATAATTTTAAGTTAGCTTGGCTCTTGTACCTATCTGATTTTCCAAGATTCTCACTGAAAATTTGGGTTGTTCAGTTCATTTAATGCGGATATTAGCTGTAGTTCAATTTTGTGAGTTATTGGTATATCCAGTATCAAAACCAGCCTGGCACACTTCTATTTCCGTTATCTAATGTGTGTGAATCATATAATTAATATCTTTTGCTTATATATAGTAAGGTATATAACTGTGTTTTTCAAAAGATTGAAAGCGTGAATTTTAATCCTGATTGCCTTTTTCTTTCATTTTCCTCTTCAAGTCATGTAATTTCTTTGAACCTCAATTTTTCTAATCTGTAAAATGTGTGTAATAATAGTTATTAAAGAGCTGGTTTGAAGAATAAAAGAGATATATCTCAAGTGTATAACACTAACAGAGCACCTAATAATGATTACTTTTGTTATCCTTATCGTTTGTCCATTGGTTTCATAGAAGTGAAGTGAAAGAATGTATATTACAAGTGAATTTAAGATAGCGTTTCCCGCTCTAAATTAAAACTTTTAGAGCTCCACTCTCAGTCCATTCAGTGTTATTCCATGAAAAGAATACTATTTATACTTACAGTAAAAGCACAAATTACTTTCTTAGTCATGTTTCTCCCACACACATACCCTTTTTTTCTTGTGACTTTAGAATTTTGACTATCAAATCTGTGCCTGTGCAAGAAACAGAAATGACTGTCTTATTCAGTCAGCTCACCTTTACTGAGTGCCCAGCAAGTACCTGCTATGGTGGACTCTGTGCTGGTATTGAAGAAGACAGAGATGCATAAAATCAGATCATTGCTCTCAAGTGCCCCACAGTATAGTAAGGCACACATATAAACAAATAAAGAAATACACTGTGATCAATTGACAAATGTTGCGGAGACCATTCTTAAAACCCTTGTACATCACTTAGAGATTTTTCTCTGAGATTGTCCTACACAAAATAATGCATATGGCAATAAGCCAGTCACACTTTGCTGTATAGCTGACAGGGGGCAGATAGATATATTAGAAGGGAGATAAGTCTTTAGTAGCTTGTGCTTATGCAGATAGCAGTTCAAAAGTTTTTAAAGTTGTTTTAGACATCTTTAATATATTCCCGCCATCAATAATAAAAAATAATAAATAACTTAGCCACTTATAAATGTGTGTACGCACTTTAGTGATTTGTGCGTACACACATTTATAAGTGGCTAAGTTATGGCTTATTTAATAAGTGGCTTATTTTTCTTCTATTTCCATCCTCTGAAACCTTAATGTTTCCTTTTCCCCCCACCCTTTTCATGTGCTGTAAAACGTAAACTTGTGAGCTTTTGAGGACAGTGTACTTTTGATAATTTAATATGACAAAATAGAATCCAAAACCAATAGATAGTATTGCAGTGTGCATTTTTAAAAGTTTACGTAAATACTGTCATACCAGAGATGCTCCACACAGCCGTGCCACTTGCTTTTTTCTTTTAGTTTTATGCTTGAGATATACTGACAAAGAACATGTGCTTCAGGGAAATGAAGGATGTAGCCAAGAACAATAAATATTTTCGGTTCAGGAAATGGAGAATTCAGCACAGAATTGTGAAGGTACAGAAGACAGTTGTACACCTGGCCCAGGCAACCACCATTCCAGATTGAAATAAAATGATGATGAGCTGTGGGAGGAAGGCCTCCAGGAAAAAGTAGGGAAAGAAAAATTATTTTTCTAGTTCCAGAGGAGAGCAAAGCAATTTCATTATAAAATGACTTTTTCTTTGAAGAGCCTACAACCCCGAATGGGGATTGTTGTAATGACCTCTCACTAAGTAACCTTGTTTATCTTTTAATGTTAATTTGCCACAGCAAATCATATGTTAAACACATCAACCTTATAAATATCATGTATATTTCAAATATTTTGAAATTTGCATTTTACATTTCCGTCAGGATGTATGAAAGTTTTAAGGGTTTGATGTATGAAAGTTTTAAGGGTTTTATGTATGTAAGTGCCATAATCTTTTAAACATGTTACATACATACATATACGTGCATACATACACACACAGTTAACTGTTTGTTTGTATTTATTTCCTAGGAGGAATTCCAATGTAATTCAGCAGATATTTTTTTTATCAATACTTTGTGTGTCTCAGGACTGTACTAATAAGTATTCTGGTGTACATGAAAATGTATCCTGCACTAGAAAATGTGTAGACTCCAAATTTTTATTTACTTATTTACTTTGACTCCAAATATTTATATTTCTACCTTCATTCTTTTCTGAATTCTGAAATGCCTGGATCATTACTTTGACCCAATATATGTATGGAATTTCTTATATTCTGAAGACCATTCTTGTAAAATTGTAAGTGGGCTCCAAAATACAAGAAATTCCACATCTTGGGTCAAACTAATGGTCCAGCCTTTTCAGAATTACATTACAATGGAAGTTTTGTGATAAGATATAATCGTATCTAATTTCCCAGAAGGCAAGTGCATTTTGCCTAATTTGGAGATATTAAATATGGTTCAATCTTTCCATTATTTCCTTATGGACTGATATAGTCATGTTTTATCTTTTAGGATGTTATTCTGCATTTACCATTTAGCACAGTACTAGTAGGCACTAGGAACTTGTTTCATTTAAATATATAAACTTTTTAAAACTTGGGCAGATGTTGTCTTAGTCTGTTCAGGCTACAATAACAAAATACTACAGACTGATTGCATCACATAAACAACAGAAATTTATTCTCACAGTTCTGAAGGCTGAAAGTTTGAGACTGAGGTGCCAGCATGGTTGATTTCTAGTGAGAACTCTGTTCTTTGCTTTCAGAGAGGGCGCTGACTCTCACTCTGCACTCACATGATGTTCTCTCGTGCATAGATGGGGGAAAGGAGTCCTTTGGTATCTCTTCCTATAAGGACATTAATTCTATTGGATCAGGGCCCCACCCTTATGACCCGTTTTAACCATAATTCCTTATAGTCTTCAGCTGTACTGGGGCTTCAATATATGAATTTGGGGGGAATTTAGTTTTCAGTCCATAACAGATGGGTTTATTTATTCCCATTGGAATGATGGCAGGGGCAGGGGGAGCAAAGAAGTCAGATTAAATTTTCATATATGTTATTTCTCTTTGTCTTTTATGGTTTTTATCCTAGAATCACTGAAGTTGGAGAATCCTTTATTCACTCTGTTGCTTCTTTCAATTCTTCTATTTATCTTAAATACAAAGTTTCCAAGTTAAGGAAATAGGCTACTATTGCTACATTGTTCATGTTAGCCTGTGGTCTTGCATATTAAATATCCTGTATCTCCTCAAGTATTCATTAATACAGTATTTACATTTAGGAGAGACCATTGGTTTAAGAATAAATTTATATGAAGAAGCAAATTGAGGTTGAATGTGAAGTGATTGAAAGATCTTTTTGTGCCTAAATCAGCCCTAACTCCTGTGGGACCTCAGGTTGGCCCTCATATTTCAATTCTTTCATCTAAAAGATAAAGGATTGGATTAGATTACTTCAGTGCTTCTAATTCTATCTGTGGAATTAGAATGCTTTAATATTTTTAGGTAAATTTGCTTTTCTTTTAAAGTTGATAAGTGAAATGGAAATATGTTTTACACAGCATGATTAAACTAAATTTTACTTAATTAGCTTTATTTTGTTATTTATGTTTTTTCCCCTGTTTTATGTAGCATGCACAAAGTAAAAATACAAAAAAGAATGGCATGAAGGGAAGACTTTTCTTAGGTACCAACTTACAGTGCTACAAATATCACCTATTTTGACTTTGGCCAGTAGTTGGTGATTTTTAGTTATACCTCAAAGGCAATAATTAGGTAGTAAATACTGAGGTGGCTACTTTGTGCGTGATTTTTTTTTTTTTTTTTTTTTTTAGATAGAGATATAAAATCCAAGTCATAGTTCATTACTAAACAGCATATTTGGGAGTGCTTGACTGTCTCAGTTGGAAGAGCATGCAACTTTTGATCTCAGCATTATAAGTTGAGCCCCATGTTGTGGGGGGGGGGGGGTGAGATTACTAAAATAAATAAGATGTAATAAAAATAAATAACAACTTATTTGATGAGGGATTCTTGCAGGTCAGGAACTTTAGGCAGTTTGACTTCTCACTTTCCAATGCTTTTGTGGGGAAGAAAGATTTGAAGAATTACAAATAAATTGTAACTAAGTAGGTTGGGTGAAGGGTAGATGAATAACCAGGCAAATATTTTTTGGATGCTTTATATGGACTTGCCCTCCTACCTGCTACAGGTAGGATGGGAGAGAGACACCAGATGATCTGTAGTTGTAGATACATAATTCTGCACGTAATATATTAAAAAAAAATTAATGGGGTATTGC
This sequence comes from Puma concolor, assembly GCF_028749965.1. Classification (NCBI taxonomy): domain Eukaryota; kingdom Metazoa; phylum Chordata; class Mammalia; order Carnivora; family Felidae; genus Puma; species Puma concolor. The sequence continues at coordinate 89,041,592 of NC_141671.1, read as the reverse complement.
AATAATTCAGTAAATGGAATATTCAGTAACTTTTATTGAGCTCGACTAGTGCCAGATACCTCTTTGTGTACAAAAAACAAATAGACTCTACTTCAGGAAATTATTTTTAATAAACAATGACTGCAGTGTCACTCAAAGTGAAAATAAGTAGTGAATACCATCTTATGGCAATTCATCCATAGGAGAAAGAAGGAAGAAAAAAGATGGAATGAGAGGAATAGGAAAGATCTTTTGAAATAGGTGGCATTTGAACTGGGTATTGAAGGAGAAGTAGAATTTATACTTGTAATAAAGTAGGAGACTGCAGGAGGAAGGAAAGCAAAGGTCTCTTGAAGGAGGTGGGATATAAAAATGACAATCATATAACTCACTGAGGGAAAGGGAAGAAAAATGCTACAATAGAGAGTGATCTGAGAATTGGAAATTGGAGGGCGTTAAATGTGTTTTGGAACTGCTGAAGAAACTAGTCTGATAAAAGAAGAGGATATGTGCTTTAGCAGAAAGATGACCAGATTCTGAAGGGCTTTGAAATTAGGGCAGGAGTATATAGACCTGGCAGAGGAGGAAATCAAGTTCTAGTTTTAAGTAGAGGGACAACATAATAGCAGTGCTCTTCTCCCTCTACTGAATCACAAGCTTCTTGAGAAAAAAATCTTATCTCGTGCTTTCCTCTTAATTCCCTGCCTGAAATTTTCCTTGATTCCTTCTCTGTCTGGTAAGTTTATTTCCTTTCAGGTGTAAATGAAATACTGCAGTTTCCCCTGTGAAGAGTTTCAGGCTCCCCAGGCAGAGCAAATGGCTTCCTCCTTGTGTACCCTAAACATATTTATATCACCCAGAGCATATATCGCTTGAAATGTCATCATCTTTATCCCCCTCCTTCACTAAAGTACTCTTTGAGGGCAGGGAATTTGTCTTTAATTAAAGTTTTATCTTCAGCACTACATACCCAGCTAAAGTACCTGACACACAGTGTTTCTTAGTCTTTGTTGAATGAATGAATGATAATTATATAAATGGTCTGGCAGTAATATGCATGATAAATTGAAAGGGAACTTAGGCAAAGAAACTAGGTACAAAACCATTGTGGAAAAAAAAAAAGATTAGTGATATGAAAATACGTATTTTTAAAAACTTTTTAGAGTTTATTTATTTTGAGAGAAGAGGGGAGGGACAAAGAGAGGGAGAGCGAGAATCCCAAGCAGACTCTGCACCATTAGCACAGAGTCTGATGCATGGCTCGATCTCACGAACCATGAGAACATGACCTGAGCCGAAATCAAGAGTCAGATGCTTAACCAGCTGAGCCACCAGGTGCTCCAAAAATGTATTTTAAAAACTAAAAATAATTCAATGAAATGCAATATGGTAGGAAAGAACATCAGTTTTGAAATCAGGACTGATTGATGAAATTTAAAAAAAAAAAAAAAAAAAAAAAAAAAAGGGATCATCTTATGACCCAGGCTGGTGCTATTATAGTCAGGCAAGCAATTTTGAGCAGTTATGGGTATTTTATGTTTGTTTGGCTTCTTTTTCCAGACCGGTAAAATTTTTCGTTAATTCTGTCGTTTGAGATTTCTCTCATTGGTGCTATTGATCTCATTACCCTAAAGATGTCCAAAAACTTTAATTTCATGTCTTTCTCTTTGCTATTTCAGCCATATAAATACAGAGGTTGGTAACTTTCCATCACTTTCATACACCTGTACATTTCTGTTCCGTATATAATGTTAATGTAATTTTGGAGGTTATAGTCCAAATATGAGGCCCATTTCTTAATTTTGATGCTCCTTCAGTAAGCTGACTGTATATTTGTTGTCTCTTCAATGAAAGTAGGTCCTCTTTGTCTCTGCACAGCATTAACTAATCCTTAGGGCAGAGAGATCTGACTGAGAATCTTCCTGTGATTGGAAGACTGGCATGAGTACTCTTGCCCCTAATCAACAAGTGACAGAGAGGGAGCTCCAGTGAGCCCTTACTTTATAGCTTCTGAGAGTACCCTTTTGAAATAGGGCAGTGACCTTTAACAGATGGTTAGGTTACAGTTGTGTGAGAATTTATCTTTTGTAGTTAATACTTTTCTTCCTGAACATAGATAGTTGTGATGAAGTTATGTTTCCAGGCTGTAAATACATCTTAATTTCTATGACTTATATGTCTTATACATTTAAGTATAACACATGGCATTAGACTGGAGACCTCTGTTCCCTGCTTCATATGCAAACATAATTGTCCAGTGGAGCACTTGATACCTTTAATGATCGTGCTCTGAATCCAGAAGTGATATGTTTCCAAGGCACGCTAATCAGAAGGAAACTTGATGTAATCATACACTCTGCTGTAATTTACTTACAACTCTGAAAAATTCAATTATGGAAAGATGAGTGGAACATTTTCTTATCTTTTTGAGGGAGTTTGCCACAAACTTTGCTTACCTGTATGTGTAAAATAGTTTCCACAAATATTACATTTTTTTATTCTTGCTTAACCTGATGAGGTTTTCATCTGTGCAATAAATACACTAATTCTAAAGATACTGTATATCTTATTTTGGCCTTTATTTGTCTTTAACTTAGAATTAAATTATATTTTATTTTTCAGTTAATGATGGGAAAGAAAGGACTCCAAAGAAATGTTAGCACAATTTAAAACTTTTAAGTTGCCTCTGTATTACATCTTTAAAAAGAGTGATTTGAGATAACTGTTATTCTACCTAAAATCTAAAAGTGAGATAGTATCTAATTTTATGCCACCCTTGTACTTGAGTAAGTTTGACATGGTCCTGGTGATGATGTGCAGTGGTATCTTGTAGCTGTATTTATGTCACACTGAAAAATTTTATTCTGCTTATCCCTGCCCCGCTTTTGAAAACATCCAAATACTTCGTTTTCTTTTGAGGCAAGTTAGAAGTGACACACTTAGAGGTTTTTTTTTCCCCCTTCTGAGAGTATGCTTTGATAGGTGTATAGTCTGACCATTATTATAAAGATGATATCTGCAAAATCCACTGAATTTTTTTTGTCTTCTGTAAGATAAGAATATAAGAATATAAAACAATTTTATTTTATTATAATTCATTGTAAAAAAAGTATGTTAATGTAGTGTTTACATTGAAGCTTTTAGTTTTTGTTTTGTTTTTTTTTTTTTTTAACAATTTAAGTCTCCTTTGGAAGATGTGAAGCAAAAAAAAAATGTTTTCCTTTAATTTTACTGAAGGCGTAATCTGCATATACATGTGGGTGTTGGGAGAAACCAGTTTTGAAGATTCTCCAGCCACCTTTTTTTTTTTCTTCTGTTAAATATGTTCTGTAAATTGTGCTTTTAGAAAGGTGGGGGTGGGGGGGAAGTGGTAAAAGGAAAGTAGAGGAATTAAAAATCATTCCAATAAAATGGTTTAATTTATGCCTCTGCAGTTAAGCAGTGCTCCTGGTTAACAGAAATACCCTTCAGCTACACAGGATTTTGGAGCGTTGGAGGGCACTCATTTGCACATAAATAGCCATTAACTGATAAATTCCCAGAGGTCTCCTGTTGCATGTTAGTGGTTCTGACCTACTTAGCTAGCTTAAATTTGTTTTACAGAATTATTATAATTCTATCCTTGGTACTTAAACTTTGTGATTAATGCATGCCTCACAATACAATTAAAGTATAATTACACAGTTTTGCAGTTTCCTATCGTGGTGTTATTATTACAAAGATCTGGATTTTGCAAATATTAGAAGAGTTAAGGTTTCGATATTTATCACTTTTGCTGTTATTATGTGATTATGTTAAATGGGACCCTTTTATGTCTGAAGAATAGATCAGAGAGGTGAATCATTACATGTAGCATTTGTTAGCTTGGAAGTGATTGGGTCAGTTAATGTGTGGTCACTTTGGCATGCTGTCTAGATTGTCAAATCCCAGGCACCTTTGCTTACATTTTTCAAATGTTTTTGAAATGTGGTAGATTCTTTACACCATTTTCTTTCAAAAGTGATGTTGGGGTAAATGTTGAGAAGCAGTAGAAAACACCAGTCTGGGACTTGGTAGATCCGAATTCTTATGCTGACACTTCCTGCTTAGTTATGCAAAAGAACTCCTGTGCCTAAGGGTCTGCGTCCTCATCTGTGAAATGAGTAGTTCCAGACTTCTAGAAGGGGTTGGCAAGCCAAGGTGCTGCTGACCAACTCTGGCCCCTGGCCGGTTTTTGTACAGCCATTGCGCTAAGAATAGTTTTTATATGTTTAATATTTGTAAATAGCAAGAATATATGATGCTGTGTATGGCCTGCAAAGCCTAAATATTATTTAAAAATTTGCCAGCTCCCTGACTAGCAAGAGTTCCTCTCAGCTGTTGGCACTCAACATTAAATTATCTGTTGGTTCTTTTTAAATGCTGTTGTTTATATATACCCTTGCACATGTGTTTTGGGTTTCATTTCTTTCATGTTTACTATTCAGTCATCTGTGACGGGACACCCAGTACCTGGCCTCTTCATGCCGGTGACACATTTAGTTAGTATTCTGTTAAATTTGGGAGTGGTGGCTGCTTTCCAAAGCTTTATATCTCAAAATTTAGATTCCTATTAAAGGGAATTTTCAGCAAAATGAGATAGTAAGGTTCAGTTCTAATTTGAAAGGTGGGTGGAGAAGAAATGCTTATTTTGAAATACTTAACACTCTCACTTTGGAACTTTTTAAAAAAGTTGTGATCTGATTTATGGAAAACTTAGAAATAAATGTTAAATAATATTCCAATGAATGTTAGAAAGCTTTTCTATACATTATTTGGAATGTCACTCTTGGCCAATATATGATTTGTAGCACAGTGAGGTTTGATACCGCCCCCCCAACCCCCGTGTCATTGAATGTGGAAATGTGGGCCACTGTTACAGCTTTGATGCATTTGAGTGGTAACCACCTGCTACATATGTATGGAGGAATTCAGCATCATATACTGTTTGCTCGTTAATTTGCTTTAAAGATAATGAGCTAAGTAATTTTAAACCATTTTTATGTGATACCGTGAGGGAAAATTTGGGCCTTTCAAGAAAGAAAAAAAAAAAACAAAAAAAACCCGATGGTCAGAAACAGAAGCTGCTTCATCACATATCTCCAAAGAGAAAATGGTTACCCTGTGATAATCAGTCCAATGAATTCAGAAATTCATTGATTGTCCCAGCTCTGGGTAGATTAGGTAGAGACTTGCTCCAAGGAGTGGAATTTATGAAATGTTTGCTGCATCCAGCAAGCGGAGCCGCTATAATACAGCTGCCTCCTCAGTGGTTTGCTTTGATCCTGTGGAATGAAAGGACAGGAGGATCAGCTCAGGTCTAAATGAGATTACAGCTGGTTCTGCCGCTTAACTGGTCTATTGCCAACTAGTGTGGCTTTGCACGTCCTAAGGGGTTTACAACAGAAACTGTTTATTGAGTATCATCGGTTTACTCAACACAAGCAGGCTAATCCTTCCCAGCCTCAGCACGTTGTGGAATTGTGCAGGAGCCAACCCAGAAGCTGGTGTAGCCAGACCCTCTAGAGCCTTTGTTTCGTTCTATATTGATTTTTATCTGAGTTAAAGACAGTAAAAAAAAAAATAAAACCAATAACCAGCCTTATTGTGAGCAAAAGGTTAATCTTACCTAAAATCTTACAAAAAGCATCTGTTAACCCTAGAAGGGACAACCTTCTTCTTCTTCTTCTTCTTCTTTTTTTTTTTTTTTGCCTTTCTAGTTAAGTGGGATTTTCTAGTTTCAAATTTTGAAGAACAAGATAAGAAAAACAGCTTAAAAGATCTTGCTAAGGCATTCTAAGTGAAATGCTTAAGTCTCTTCTAGTAGTACTATAACAAATGGCTTTGTGAATGGAATATAGGATGATTTGTTTCTATATAGCATGTTTTTGGTTTATATCCATTTTGCACACTGCAATTGTTTTTTCGATGTGGAAAACAAATACATGAAAATATGGCTGGAAACCTTTTATTTAAGGAAAAGAACTCATTGCCAAGGTTAATGTCCAATAGTCATTTTGTCTGATGATCCCTTGATTAGTAGTCTCTTTAATGAATAAAGACTGGTGATTAGGAGCATTGTAAAGATATACCTGTTGTAAATAATCCTATGTGTGTTTAAGTTTTGTTTTACTATTATATACTTTTTTAAACCTTTAGGTGTAAAGATTTAATTATTACAGCCTCGTCTTAAAGATCCTCTGTAGGGCTTATAGTGGAAAATGATCTAGTTAGATCAGGGTTTTAATTCCATTTCCATTACTTACTGATCAAGTTATTTAACCTCTCTGAGTCCATATTTTCATCACCAAACTAGAGGTGATATTTTTAACATTGCAGTAACTAATCAAATTAGAAAATAGTAGACAGTAACATTGAGTTAATCACATTAGTCAAGCTACAATCAGGCTACTGTAGTTGCTCAGAATCCCAAAGGCATTGAAAATTCTATACATAGGATCCCTCCCTTGATGCTAGAAATGATATTTAAAAGTTGTATTACAGTCATCATGACAGCCTTGCTATGTATCTATAGATCGGAAACACCCATCGTCATCTTTAAAGGTGTATGATCTCAGGCAGGTGGATAGAGAGGTTGTGAGATAAATATTCTTCCCTTTGCTCACAGCGGTAGCTCCTGCAGAAGCCATGAGTATGAATCTAGCCTAGTTTATAATTTCTAGGAAGGCCTGAATAGTAAACTATTATTTAGGATAGGTGGGTGAGCCATGTATTTATGACCCTTCCTACTTGAGTGATTGATTACTTGGTGGCTTCATACACAGCAATAGATGTATAAATACCGTCAGCTGTATTAAGTGCTAAGTAAAAGACAAAGGTAGATTCTTTAAGGAGAGTTCAATGGTCTCTCAGTTTACTTTCTCCTAATTGGCTATGAACATGTATCATCAGTTATATGTAAGGACAAAATGTTACTATGGAAACACTTGGAAGCTTTCTAAATGTACTATGTGATGGAATCAGCTAAGACTGATGTTTATCTTAAACATGTAGCTTGTCCAATATTTAAACCTAATGGACAAGATGTGTACCAGTTGAAAATGTAATATTTATCCAATCATTTCTATTCTATCAAGCCTGGCTCTAAAGCAATAGGTTGCACTCATGGAGTAATAAATTTTTAGTGCATTTGGAGATAAAGGCTATTGGTGGTGATTGCTTAAACTCTTTTTGCTCAATCATCTGAATGGTGCAAATCAAAGCATTTTGTCAGACTGTGAGAAGTTTCACCTAGATATTGCTTCCCACACACGCAGGTCACCATATAAATTACGCTCACGGTTTTACAGCATAGCTGGTGCTGGAAGTTAAATTGATGCCCAGTGGTGGAACTCGTAAAACATTTTCCTGTTAACACGACCAGGCAGAGTTGACATTGTTGATGGTGGGTTCGATCTAATAAACTATTGGTTCTAACAGTGATTTTTTACTATGTTTCAGAGGTGATGATGATGCAAGTTTAGTGATCCAACAGTTCTTCCTGAACGACAGAAAATTAGCTCTCCTGTCTGTATTACCAAATGCTGAGAAGAGTAGGAGTAGGGGGTGATTGGAGCCTAATATAACCTCATGTTCTGAAAGATGATGAATTATAGGAGCAAACTCCTTAATACAGTGCATACCTTCTACATGAAGAAAAATACTGATTTTTTTCTCAAAAGAATGTGTTCTATATCATCTGTTGGAAATCTGGAAATAACATTATTACCTTGTTATTCAAATATGTAGGCTGTGCTCTCCCTTCGGAATCTTTTACACAGATGCTTTTAAGCTGATCATCATTTTTAAACCCAAAGCAGTTTCAGATTTGGTTACCTTTTTGTTTCTTCCTCTGTGTTATCTAAAGTTACCTTCCTATAAGATGTAAATTGTATCATGGGTTTTTTAATTGTGAACCACGGAAGCAATCTAAATGCTTTTTCTTATAGGGGTAAATTCCACAGGTTAATTTTCTTCATTACAAACGATGGGATCTGTTTTAAAATTTATTTTGAAGTATTTCTTCTTTGGTCATAAAGCTGTATGAAGCTTTGGTCATAAAACTTCATCTTTTTCTTGTTTGAAGTAAATTGGTTTTTCTCTTTTCTAGTTAAAATTTGCAGGATGCTAACGAAGCCCTACTACTTTATCACTGTAAGCAAGGATCTTTCCAGTTTTTCCTTTTTTTGATGCTGGAACTGTTCCTGTAGCCGTTTGCACATTCCTATTTAGTTGGTGATCTTCCTGTAGTTTGGTTTCATTTTATGAGATATCACAGATTTTTTACTCAGCTTTTTAATGTTTCTTACCCTGGTATATGCATAATTTTTTTTTTTTTTTTACATCAGGAGAGGAGCTTTTTTTTTTTTTTTTGATGTGCAGATAAATGGTATCAGTGGTGCTACGCAGATGAAACCTGTCATGTACAAATAGCATGTATCAAGCCCCAAGCATGCAGAACTAGATAAATCGGCTCATTTGCCGAAGCCTTGCAAAAAGAAATTAGTGACATAACAAAAGCCTTTGAGGCTCTCAGCCCTAATAATGGAACTTCATAATAACCCCACAGATCATTGACTCAATGGGTAATCTTTTAGGAAAACTTTTCCCCCCTCTATCTTTTCCTCCCTTTCAAAGAACTACAGTAAATGTGGCACATAGTATCTCTAGAGAGAAATGTGTGTAACTAAGTATCTGGAATAACTAGAAGTTAAAATTAAGAAAATGATTGACTTAAATACAGATTTTTTCTAAACCAGTTTATACTCTTATTTCTTTTTGATGATTTTGGTGATTGATCTTATATGTTGACTAGTAACAGCTTTTTCTGTGTAGAATTCAGATTAAGCTTTCCTTTTTTACATTAGTGTATTTGATACACAGGGGTTACAGCTGGGTTGTTGGGGCAGTAGAGGCAAAGAGTGAGAAAATGAAAAGGAGGGAGGAAAGGATTCGAGGTAAGAAAACTAGAGGAAGCATTTAGCTGTTACTTAAGAAGATGTTTAGTGGTAGAAGAAAAGGGACATCATCTGATTAGTAGTTTTCATTCAGCCGAGGCAGACCCTTTTGAGACTTCCATGAAAGCTATAGTCTCTTTGTCATAAACATATATACATTTAAATATACATAAAACTTTACAATAATTTCAAGGAGTTTACAGACTTCTAAGGCTTATCTATCCCAGGACTAGCATTATATTACAATGGTGACTAAGCCATTATTTCTCTTAGAGTTTTGTTATATTTTTAATGAAGAAAATTCATAAAACATCCCTAGATACTTTGTGACTCTCTTAGTGGACTGATTTTGGAAACCCGAAAGCATAGTCACTGTTTGAACTGATGATGAGAGTTTTAGGACCATAATCACAATTGGCATTGGTCAGTAGTGTCTGCTTGTGTAATTTACTGCATGTCTTGCGTGTAACAAATACTGAGGATGCAGCATGCTTAAAAGGTTTTAGAAAAATTATTTATCAAAGAACACTACTTTTCCCAATGCATTAGCTATTGTAATTCTAACATTGGTATAATTTGTTGACATAGAGTTGGACTTGATTTAAATGGAAAGGAAAAAACCAGACTGGACATATTTATTGATACACCTAGTCCATTAAAGTAAATTATAGAGCAGATTTCACTGTGACAGGAACATTTGGGTTAATGTAGTTAAGAATCAGTCAACATTACCATTAGACCCTTTCTTTTTAGGAATTTATTACCACCAATTAGGAAAAAGCTCTCACAAATGGAATTTAGCCTCAGCTTACATGTTGTGAACATCTGACCTGAAAAATGTTTGGGTCTTTCTTTACCTTTAATAAAATTATCCTGAGTTCTTTTGAACCAAGTCACATTCTTCCATGTAGCAACTAAACACATGTAATTAAGATGCAGTATCATGATTCCAGCTATAGTTAGAGGATAGAGCTACTGTCTACTGTTGTCCTCAGAAAAGACTGCTGAGATGGTGAGAGTTAAGCTAGTTTTTTGGAGGATGGTTTTATTAATTAGCTTTAAAAGATGGTCTCCAGGGTCGCCTGGGTGGCGCAGTCGGTTAAGCGTCCGACTTCAGCCAGGTCACGATCTCGCGGTCCGTGAGTTCGAGCCCCGCGTCAGGCTCTGGGCTGATGGCTCAGAGCCTGGAGCCTGTTTCTGATTCTGTGTCTCCCTCTCTCTCTGCCCCTCCCCATTCATGCTCTGTCTCTCGCTGTCCCAAAAATAAATAAACGTTGAAAAAAAAAAAAATTTAAAAAAATAAATAAATAAATAAAAGATGGTCTCCATAGGTTTGCAGACATACTACTCTATGTCTAGGGAAAACTGAAATGAAACGCGGTTCAAAAAAAAGTTGTCAATTATTTTTTTTATTTTTTTTTTTTTTAATTTTTTTTTTCAACGTTTTTTATTTATTTTTGGGACAGAGAGAGACAGAGCATGAATGGGGGAGGGGCAGAGAGAGAGGGAGACACAGAATCGGAAACAGGCTCCAGGCTCCGAGCCATCAGCCCAGGGCCTGACGCGGGGCTCGAACTCAGGGACCGCGAGATCGTGACCTGGCTGAAGTCGGACGCTTAACCGACTGCGCCACCCAGGCGCCCCAAAAGTTGTCAATTATTAATGAAATGTGAAAGCAACAGAACTGAATAAAATTTATTGAGAATAAATATGATAATATACATAAAATGTCTCAGTACATGTTTCTTACAGGTGCCCTGTGCTGGACAGGGAGAGAAATGAAGTAGCTTTTCTTCAGATGACCTTTATCCTTGCAACTCATTTGTCCTGAATAAGTCTAGAAATTCTGAGATTGTTGCAGATGGTTCTTAGGAGGCTTGAAAATAGCTATTTGATCTTAAGTCTGCCTTTGGCACTGTTGCAGATACCACCCCTTGGTTATACTTTTAATGAAGAGAAATCTTTGTTTCCGCCTCCCCATATGTGAATTCCTTGAGGTCAGTTCTATATCTTTTCATCTTTGAAACCCTAATTCCTATATAGTACTTCACACATAGTGGGCTCCTGTTCTTTAGAGTATAATTAACCATGCCAAAACACAGTGTCACGAAACACTACAACAACCCTTTTATTATGCTCACAGATCTGTTGGTCAGAAATTTGGAAAGCCAAGGACAGCTCTCCTCTGCTCCACCATGTCTGGGCTTCAGCTAGGATAATGCTGTCTAGGGTTAATAAAAAAGGCTGGGGACTGTACTAGCTGAAGCTACAGGATCCAGTTCCTGATGACCTGTTCACTAACATGCCTAGCCTCTGAGCTAGTATGGCTGAAGGACAAGCCTACCTAGGACTGAGGACTCAAGTGCTACCTATCAGCTCTCCAAAGAGTGTTCTCAGGGTGATTGTACTTCCTGCATGGTATTTTAGGGCTCCAAGAGTGAGTTTCCCTGCAAATAAAATGAAGCTTCATGGTCTTTTATTACCAAGCCTTGGAGTCGCATAGTGTCATATCATCCGCTACACTCTATTGGCCAAAGCAAGCAAGACTCCAAGCCTTGGAATCACAGATCTCCTAGATCCAAGGAGTGCCAAAGAGTTTGTGGCCATGTTTTAAAACTATCACAGTGTTCAATAAACTATGGAATACCTCCAATGTAGTGGAACAGGGATGGGACACAAGAAGAGGAAGAAGATTAAAGATTGTGAGGTGTGTTTAATATCACCAGATATTATTGGCTCTAGTGTTGCTAAATTTGATAGATTGATGCTTTCTGTTCCAAAATGAAGGCATTTTCCATAAATATTTTGTTTACGTCATTGCCTACCTATGTTACAAATAACTTTGATTTCCTTTTTTAGCCACCGGTTCCTAAGGTTTTTCCCTCTCCTTTTTTCTTATATGAGAAATCTATACATAACTCACCATTTTAGATAAGATCCAGTTGCATTTATGATTGCTCAGTTATACCTGTCTGTTTACAGTTAAAGAGGAAGAGAATCGTATTTGAAATCTCAAAAGACCAGTGTGACAGCTTTGGATATTCTATCAAAGATGTGTATATTTTATTGTGAGACTTCTTATAGGGATGATCTTACCTCTCAGTGCCTCTAACATCATGGACAAAGATCCTGGATCATAACTCATGGTCTTACCCACATGATATTCTGTAAGCAGGCAAACTTGGAAACTAACCAGTTTTTTTTTTCTTTTAATTTTTTTTTTTTTTTATTTTATTTTTGAGAGAGAGACACAGCATGAGCAGGGAAGGAGCAGAGAGAGATGGAGACACAGAATCCGAAGCAGGCTCCAGGCTCCGAGCTGTCAGCACAGAGCCCAACATGGGGCTCGAGCCCACCAACTGTGAGATCATGACTTGAGCTGAAGTCAGATGCTTAACCAACTGAGCCACCTAGGCGCCCTGTTTATAGAGAGCGCATAACCTCTCCCTCTCTTTCTTCCATTCCTTGTACCCACGTACTTGCTATTAAATTTAGAGGATGAGTTCACGGAAATGAGGGCCCTATCTAAATATAAGCAATATAAGGTTACTGTAGCATTACCCCTTCCGAAGTGAGTTGGCCACGGTCAGGTGGTGATTGCTTTCTTGTTCTTTTAGAAATCTCTAAGTTATGGCATCCATCTGCCTATAGTTACAATGTCGAAGGACTTCACCCAAGCCTTGATGTGGTCTCTACCCTCAACAATTTCCTTGGAGGCATCTTGAGGTGCTGTAAAATTTAAATCTTAATATCCAGCCTAATACTTTTTCTTTGATTCTTGTGTTAAGTTCAAGACTATTACTTATTGATTATAGGTTAAACTCTACCCCCAAACTCAGACTAAATGGCAGAAACAGACCCCACGGCAAAATAAGTATATTCAACTCCGGATTGCAGTAAAGCCCCCATTTGTTAAGAGAATTTGCACTATGCTGTACTAATAATGCTAACGGTTATAAGTCAGACTTGCTCGGGTTGTTTTGTTGTGCTCACTTTTATTAGATGGGAACATGAAACAGCATTTAAGCATTGACAAAAATATATATATTTATAGTATGTTATGATGAGTTATATATAGTTGTATATGTACCAAGTCACATATACTTACCAGGCTGGATTTTTTAATGAAAATATTTCATTAAATATTTTTAAAATATTTATGTAAAATATATATATATACATATATGTATAAATATGTAAAAATATATATGTAAAAATACAAATAGCATTGTAACATTAGCTTTGTTCATTTACACAGGGTGTTTAAATGTATAAGTGCATAGGATTGTCCTTATAAGTTTTAGGTTATATTGGGAACCAACTATTAGGCAGATATATGTTGAGTATGTAAGTTGTTTTTGTTGCTGTTGATTCTCTCCACTTTAAAGAATTGTTCACTCATAGGTCTTTTTAGATGGCATGGCCCTTCAACACCTTAGCTCCATCACTTCTCTAGTTTGACTTTCCATCATTCTACCCCTTGACCTTTCATCTTATGGTAATACTAAATTGTTGGTGAGCCCTCTCATACACCATGCAATAATATGTTACTATGCTTTACTCATATTATTTCAATTTCCTAGAACTTTTTTGTATTATTTTTTCATTTAGTTAACACAACTTCCATGATCTTGTAATGGCATATTTACTCTAAGAAGTCATCAAACCCCTACTTGGACCAAATGTTCCTTTTTTATGCATTACTATACTCTGTACATACCCCTTTCTCAGAACTTGATTGTATATTCTTTCAGAGCAATGATCATAGTTGATAGTATCTAATATGGTACTTCATGTAATTAATAGACATTGAATTCATTAAAATTAGCTGAATTACAAAACAGTGATTCCTGAGTCTAAACGTATTCTTGGACTCTGGATCTAGATTTCCAAAAACTGTTTGGAATTTGTTACATAAGTTTTCTGTTTTCAAATCAAATTATACTCTCCTGTACTAATTAATTGCCCCTCCTAACTTTTAGTTTCCCTCACTCAAAATTTGGCAAAAACAAAGACTGCTTCCTCTCCCTCACAAAATGCCAAATAATTACTGTGGGCTTTCTTTTTCCTTCATAAGGAGCTCAAATTGGGTATAAGCCCATACCTAGATGTTTACAGAAGCTTCATAATTGGTCTCTCTGGTCTCTAGTCCATTCTTATTCTAACCCATTCTGTTTGCCATTACCAGATTAATCTTTCCCAAAGCACTGTTTTCATTATGCTGTTGCTCAGTTCAGAATCCTTCAGTGGCTCCTAACTACCTTTAAAATGAAATCTTGATTTATTTATTGTTTTTTGGGGGTTTTTTTTGTTTTTGTTTTTTTTTAACAGCAGTGTCTGCCTTAATTGTTTTTGTGTTTTTGGTATCAGATACAGTGAGTGGTGCTGAGTAACCTTTTATGGAGTGAATGAGGAAAACGTGTGAATGAACAAACATGGCCATATTTTCCATTCTTAAATTGATTGCCTTCTAGTGTTGCTCCATTATAGTTAGAGTGGTTATTTTTTCTTTCCTTCCCCTTTTTCTTTTATATTTTCCTTGTAAGATGCATATTATGTTACTCTTTGCTTTTCATCTGTTGTTCCTTCTATCACCCATTGTGCTACAGCCGACTGGTTTCCTAATTGTTGTTCCTTGAGCCTATGGAACTGCCAACCTTGGCACCTTTGTATTTGCTGTTTCTTCTCCCTAGAATGCTCTCCGCCCATAATTCCCTCCCTTACTTATTTAGGTTTTTGTTCAAATGTCACCTTAGTAGATGCTTCCTTATCATCCTAGTTGAAATATTTGTTCCCATCATTCATTATCTCCGTACTTTGATTACTTTTCATTCATAAAGTGTACCACAACCTGAAATGTTACACATCTATGTTTGTTTCATTATCTACCTTATTAAAATATAAGCTCCAGAAAGGCAGAGCTTTGTAAACTCTATATCCCTACTGCATAGAGCATATGCAATATGTGTGGAATTAGAGAGTAAATGAATGGATTTTGTATACCTTTGTGCTTTTACTTTATTCCTTTTCACATATTCAGTTCTTAACCTGTCCTTAGAGAATCATTTCCATGCCCATTTTGTTCTGATGCCCTCAATGATCTTTCTTCCCTGAGTTGGTATAAAGCCTACAGTTTGTTTTATACTTCTGCCTACAGAGTAGAGTACTCCTCTAGTACAGAATTATATATGGTCTTGCTACTTGTGTAGTCCATGGGCCATATCCTTATGTGATACAAGAATTAAATAGGATATATGCAATAAATGAAGTCACTTTTATCATTGACCAAAAAATCAAAGTCAGCTTATTGAGAATGTATGTCAATCCTATTCTAAGTGTTTGATTTTAACTAATTTAATCCTTTAGGTACTATTATTGACCCGATTTTAGAGACGAGGAAAGTCAGGAAGGTAAGAGATTAAAGTGTGGCCCAGGGCTGGCAGCATCTACTGGACAGAGATGTAGACTCTCTGGCCCCTCCCCAGACCTAGTGAGTCAGAATTTAAGAACAAGTAATATGTTTAGATCCCAAACTTAATGATTTTTTTAAATGTTTATTTATTTATTTTGGGAGAAAGAGAGCACAAGCAGGGGAGGGGTAGAGAGAGGGGGAGTGAGAGAATCCCAAGCAGACTCCATGCTTGGAGTGGAGTCCTGAAACAGGGCTCAATCTTATAACTGCAAGGTTATGACCTGCACCGATATCAAGAGGTAGATGCTTAACCAGCTGAGCTACCAGGCACCCCAGAGGAAGATCTTTAGTAAGACTGGCATTAGTAGTTTTAGAAAGCTCTATAGATGATTTTGATGGTAGTCAGAATTGAGAACTACCAAGGTAGATCCTTTTTTTTTTTAATGTTCATTTATTTATTTATTTTTTAATTTTTTTTTAACATTTTATTTATTTTTGAGACAGAGAGAGACAGAGCATGAACAGGGGAGGGTCAGAGAGAGGGAGACACAGAATCTGAAACAGGCTCCAGGCTCTGACTGTCAGCACAGAGCCCGACGCGGGGCTTGAACTCACAGACCGCGAGATCATGACCTGAGCTGAAGTCGGCTGCTCAACCGACTGAGCCACCCAGGTGCCCCCATTTATTTATTTTGAGAGAGGAGTGAGAGAATCCTAATCAGGCTGACAGCACAGAGCCCAAAGTGGGGCTCGATCTCCCAAACCGTGAGGTCATGACTTGAGCTGAAATCAAGAGTTGGATGCTTAACTGACTGAGCCACCCAGGCACCCCCCTTTTTACTGATATACAATAAAATGAAGTAAAATACTACTGGAAAACTTAACTGACTTGAGACCCATAATCATCTATAAATGTGATGAATAAAATTATGAGTTAATTCCTAAAAATAACTCCTTTTTACTGGCATATTTTCATGCTGTACCATATTTGGGGGATAGTGGCAAGCAGCCTCATTTTAAGTACTTTACAAGTACTATTCTTTAAAACTGTAAGGCAGTATTGCTACAAGCATGCTTGGTTTGCCAGACTCAACATTGGATTCCTGATATATTCTCTTTCCCCAGTCTTGCAAATTAATTAATTGTGGGTCACAGGAATCTTTTTAATTTTTATTTATATATTTATATATATATTTTTTTAATTGTTAAGTTTATTCATTTTGAGAGAGAGAGAATGAATGAAGGAGGGGCAGAGAGAAAGGAGGAGAGAGAATCCCAGGCAGGCTTTGCATTGTCAGCATAGAGCCCATTGCAGGGCTCGAACCCATGAAATGCGAGGTCACGACCTGAGCCAACACCAAGAGTCAGCAGCTTAACCAAGTGAGCCATCCAGGGACCCTTCACAGGAAACTTTTTAAATTATCACATGTTCATTGACCTTTGGTATCCTTATAGAATGACCTCCACTCCCAGAAGTATTAAACCTTTAATGTGTGTGCAACTGGTATACCACCTGGGATTGGGTGTTATACTAGTTTGTAACTACCTTTATTAAGAGCTTAGCGTATGAATGAATGAATGAATGAATGAATGAATGAATGAATGAATATAGCAACTTAACATTAAAACATGTATTATTTATTTGGAGAGCAAAATGGCATTTAAGGTAGGTGTAACATAGTTGCATGGTAGTTAGACTGACTGCTTGGGTTCAAGTTCTGGCTCTGCTGCTTACTAACAGTATAGCCCAGAATCAAATTATTTATCTTCTCTGTACTTAGATGTCTTTTCTATAAAATGGGGATAATAATAGTACCTATAGGATTAAATTAGTAAAGGCCAAAAACAGAATAAGACTGTGTATATATTCTCAATAAAAATCTTCAATTCCCTGGCCTACAGTAACTGTTCCATTATTGGAAAGTATCTTATTGACACTTCTTGGTCAAAGATTTATACTGTGGTATGTCTGTCTCTAAAGCCCATGTCTTCCTAGATAATGCTCTACTGCATCATGAGCATGGTTATTACAGATTTAGAAGCAGTAGAAATACGACTAAAATGCACATTATCTTGCCTTATAGTCTACAGATTGTTTTTACCTAAGTGGTGTGATTTGACAGCTCGATAGTGTATATAATAGAGCATTATTTCCATTTAACAGATGAAAAACTAAGTCTCAGAAGTTTTCTGGGGTCACAAGCTGGTCTTCTCTTTCCTGGACACGTGTTCATTTGGACAAGTTTCCTTACATCTTGAGAAGCCCTTTTATTCCCTTATTCCTTAGTGCATTATATGTGTCTGGAAGCATCTTCGCCAGTGCTTTGCTTTCTATTTGTCATAGTCCCTCAGTAGTCAAAACAGCCTTGATGTCACATATGCGCTCAGTCATCACCACCGTCCACCCCCTCCTCCACATACACACAAACACATTGAGCTATTATAGGGAGGCATTGCAAGGCATAACCAGGCTGCTATTTGCCAGCCTGGTTTCTGATTTACTGCCTCTCCCTGATAACTGGGGCATGCACAGAACTGGGGCTCAAGACTCAAGCTACCATTCTCTCATAGTGGGGCTTTGCAGAAGTCTCTTTATAGCTGGAGGCTGGATTGGATTGGATGATTTTTAGGATAACTTCAAACTGTAAGACTTAGGTTTTTTTTTTTTTTTTTTTTTTCTGGTAATGTCATTACTTTGATTATGTTATATTCTGAGTAGTAAAGTAATTATAGTCCTAGGTTTTAGCTGTGAACAAGAATGACAAGAGGATCCAAAGTACCTTCAGTTTTTTAGTGAGTTTATCTGAGAATGAAAATGGTCATAGAGTAATCTCATTCCCATCCAGTTTTCTATTAGCTAAATCAGATACTTGGAATAATTACTGTCTTGGTTTAGAACAACTTTTTACCTTAGAACTTACCATTTTATTTTTCACTAATACTGATTGAAAAAAGTTGCCAGGTTTGGAGTAGGACTAAAGGAGGAATTCAATTATTAATTGTTGTTAATCCCTTGCTTTCATCTCTTATCAGTTGTATTATATTATGCTTTATGTGTGGACACAGGTCCCTCACTAGACAAATTTTCTTTCAATTTTGAGGCATAATGTATTAGAAATACTACGTATACAATAATGACTACTAGGAAAGTGATGTACAGAATGTCATACTTCTGTAATTATCAGTTATAGGAGAAACAAAAGAAAAGGAGGATTAGAAGTAAAACCTAGATACAGTAGTCCGGGAAGTATTCCCAGAAGCCTGCCTAAGCTGTGAGGAAAGAATGTACTACAGAGACCAGGCTGGCAGGGAGCAGGAGGCAGGTGCCAGTTTCAGTGCCACTCATGTGATAGATACCTCAGTGTATTCACATGACTGTGTAGGGGTGAGTATGTGGGGCTGTGATGACTAAGTGAATATGTGAAATCACAGAAGGAAGTAGTGGAAAGATAAAAACAGGAAAACAGGGGCGCCTGGGTGGCTCAGTCGGTTGAGCGTCCAACTTTGGCTGAGGTCATGATCTCAGGGTTCATGAGTTCAAGCCCCACATTGGGCTCTCTGCTGTCAGCATAGAGCCTGCTTGGGATCCTCTCTGCCCCCCCTCTCTGCCCCTCCCCCCCCAAAAAAGCAAATGTTTAAAAAACAAAAAACAAAAAAAAAAAAACAGGAAAACAGATCTTGCAAAATTGGGCAAGAGAGCAGTCAGATCCAGGAACCAGGAACATGCTTGGACATAATAAGGTAAGCCATAGGGGGAAGGATACCGGAGCTAAAATAAAAGCATAAGAAGATCTGGATAACTAAGTATGTAAAAGTTTGGGAAAGAAAGAAAGGGAGGGAGGGAGGGAGGGAGGGAGGGAGGGAGGAAGGAAGGAAGGAAGGAAGGAAGGAAGGAAGGAAGGAAGGAAGGAAGGAAGGAAGGAAGGAAGGAAGGAAGGAAGGAAGGAAGGAAGGAAAAGTTTTGGTGTTTGCCTACTGTAATGGTAGGTTTCTAAACATTTTTGAGGAAGTATTTCATGTGGTCTTCACAGTTAACCTGACAGTGGATATAGCAAATGATTGTTCCTCTTCTTGATTCTTCAAAAAATAAACATTGGGAGCTTACTCACTTTTTCTGAGGTCACACAGCTCTGGGTAGCTTTGCTAATAGCCAGCTGTGTTACCCAACATGTACTTCTTTTGCCATAGTTTCCCCATTTGTAAGATGATAATAACTGCACCAAACTCATACGGTAAGAAATAAATGCTTATAAAACACTCAACATGGTACGTGGCACATGGTGGTAAATACTGATGAGTGCTGGGTGTTGCTGTTGTTTCTCTGAGAGCCACAATTTGAGTAACTTGACATTCAGCAAATTTTATTTTTTACTATACTATATGGCATCTTTCAGAATGTAAGTCGGATAGTTAGGCATGTATATTTTCACGTGTGTGTTTCCAAAATGGTTTTAACCCATGTTAAATTTGTCTTTACTCAAAACATTTGCCAAGTGTTAGGAGATTCTCTCTCTCCTGTGATATTTCTTTTTTGATTTTGACCCAATAGTACATTTCATTTTCTGTGCAGTAAATTTACTTTCAAATTTTTCTCCAGTTTGTTGAAGAAGGTAGAAAATGTTTCATAAAATAGCCATGACACCGAGAACTGTTAGACACTTTATGTATTTCATATATGCTTTGTGTTGTATTTGTTACCTGTAGTGACAGCTTCTTTCAGTATTTGCATTTTCGTAAACATACCTTCAGCAGATACACAGTCACATGTGATGCAATAAATTTTCTGTAGTCTCTGCAGTTAGTTTTCTCATCCAGAAAATGTAATTTAAAAAAAATTACCTGTGACTGCCAGGAGTATTTCTGTTTTGGCTACAGTGCAGAAATTTGATTCTCCCTTCAGACTCCCATTGTAGGATATCCTTGACATTTCCTGCATCTGTCATTCTCTGATTGGCTCATGTTTACACAAACTATTACAAGGTTTTAAACAACTTTATTTGGTGTTAAATTAGCAGATTTTCATTCTTATTCAAACTGATATTCCTTGAATATTCAAACCATCAAGCAGAAAGTATTTTGCATAGTCCCAGGATATCTAACTTCTTTCGAACCAAAATGCAAAGAGGATGCACATTTCCAAAACAAATCTGTGTTTGGGTCAATGTCTTATGCTTAATTGGAACTTGTTTTTGCTGTGTTAACTCTTACATTGGAAGATGTAATCTCTGGCTTTTTTACCTAGTGGTTTGTTTCTTTTTTCAGACCTCTGAATCAGATCCTGATAGTAACTCCTACTTAGAATCCCTGGTACCTCACTGTTTTGCTCTGAAGAGGTCAAAAGTGGCTCAGATTTGTTGGCCTTTTTCAGTATTGCCTCAAATGCATTTTTCTGGGTATCTCTTGTACTTTTTTCTAACACAGAATTCTGGTGTAAGAGGCAAAGCTACATGAGGGTTTTCTAGCTCCTTTTCTTAGGTTTACTGAACTTTCTTCAACCCAAGTAGGAAGAGAAGAAGATTGATCAGTGTTTAAATTGTGTGATTCATAGTGCATAAGTGTGTGTGTAGGAGGAAGGTATGGGCTTCAGAGTGAGTTTTAAGTTCAGATTATGGGCCCAGCCTTTCTTAGCCATGTGACCTTTGGGTGTATTTAACTTTCTCACTGCCAGCTTCATCATCTATGAAGAGGATTACTGATACCTATCTCATAGAATTGTTCTGATTTTTAATTTAAGAATTTCTAGCACAAAGAGGATGACCAGAAATGATATCCCTCCCTAGGGAATAGGTTTTAGTGAAGAAATGGCTTATCTATTTAGAAATAGGGAGTACAATTTATCCTACTCTAGTACAGTAAATTATTCTTTGAAACCAGTATACTTTGAAATGGCTATAACTGTGTTGTGCCAATGGTGGTGTTATTTTACTTGGACTCTAGTGTGTTGACATGTGGTCATGAAATTTGCTACATGTTGATGTAGGCAGTTAAGTTAGGTGCCAAATGGATTTTAGTAGTTGATATTCAACTTACTCAAAGCTAAAGGATTTGAAATGGTTCTCTAGCCACTAGTTCAAGTTGAAAGCATTTCAGGCATGTTTTTACCAGAGAGGATATAGCAGATATTTGGTTAGCTTTTATGAGAATTGCTTGCTATGATCTTCTTTCCCCAGGCATTTTGTACTTTTTTATCGATACTTCAGGTAGTATTAAGTAGTGTCTCATGATTATCCAAGAATTCAGTGGCAAGGGGCGCAGCATCCTAATGTTATATAACTGATAATATTTTACTTACTTAGGTGTAGTTTATGCGAAAAGTCCTAAAATGTGGTCTTGGGTCCAGTTTGATCTTTCAGTGGAAATGTTTTAGGTACGTGTACTAAGTTCTGTATTTTGTGTATTTATTTTAAGTGTCTACTTCCCCTATATAAACTAATTTAGGGGCGCCTGGGTGGCTCAGTTGGTTAAGCATCTGACTCTTGATTTCAGCTTAGGTCATGATCTCACAGTTCCTGAGTCCCACTTCGGGCTCTAGGCTATTAGTGCAGAGCCTGTTTGGGATTCTCTCTCCCTCTCTCTCTGCCCCTTCCCTACTTGCTCTCTCTCTCTCTCTCTCAAAATAAATAAATAAAACATTTTAAAAAAACATCAGGCAGGGCGCCTGGGTGGCTTAGTTGGTTGAGCAGCCAGCTTTAGCTCTGATGATGATCTCATAGCTTATGGGTTTCAAGCCCTACATCAGGCTCTGTGCTGACAGCTCAGAACGTGGAGCCTGCTTTGGATTCTGTGTCTCCCTCTCTCTCTTTCCCTCCCCTGCTCACGCTCTGTCTCTCTGTCAAAAATATTTTTTTTAAAAAAACACTTAAAAAAATTTTTTTTATTACATTTATTTTTGAGAGGCAGAGAGAGACAGAGCATGAGTGGGGGAGGAGCAGAGAGAGAAGGAGACACAGAATCCGAAGCAGGCTCCAGGCTCTGGGCTAATAGCCCAGGGCTATTAGCAGGGCTTGAACCCATGAACTGTGAGATCGTGACCTGAGCCGAAGTTGGACATGCAACCGACTGAGCCACCCAGGCGCCCCTTAAAAAAAAAAAAACTTAAAAAAACATCAGGAATGTGAGAAATAATGTAATATTTTTTTTTAAGTACTAGTTATTTTTCTTAATGGAACACTATCAGAGGAAGTCTTCTGCCTTAGCTCTATTGGTTATGTTTTAACTGGTTTGTCTTTCATTGAAGAAAGCGTATCTATCTCAGGATGATATCCATGCATTTGTATCTACTCTCAATTGATGTGGCAGTAATAGAAACAGGAATAATATTATGGTTGTACATTTAGTGTTAGGTAATCAAATTATTAATAGTTGGGAATATTGCAAAAATGCCTTATATTCCAGATCACTAAAAAAATCTCTTAGTGTTTCCTTCCCCTCTTACATTTCTGTTAAGGTCTAGAAATGTCTAAATTTTCTTTTTTTGTTGTTTTTATTTTTAATTAGTTAAAATACAGTGTTAAATTAGTTTCAGGTGTACAATATAGTAATTCAGCACTTCCATACATCACCCTGTGCTCATAACAACAAGTGCACTCCTTAATCCCCATCACCTGTTCAACCCACCTCCCTCCCTCAGTTGTCTATAATTTAGAGTCTTTTTTTTATTTATTTCTCTCTCATTTTTCCCCTTGTTTTGTTTCTTAAATTCCACGTTTAAGTGAAAGCGTATGGTGTTTGTCTTACTCTGACTTATTTTGCTTAGCGTTATACTCTAGCTCCATCCATGTCATGGCAAATGGCAAGATTTCATTCTTTTCTATGGCTGAATAAAATATTCCATTGTGCATGTATATACACACACTGTATCTTCTTTATCCATTCATCTTCCATATCTTGACTATTGTAAATAATTCTGTTATAGACATAGGGGTGCATGTATCCCTTTGAATTAGTGTTCTTGTATTCTTTGGGTAAATAACCAATTGTGCAACTGCAGAATCCTAAGGTAGTTCTATTTTTAACTCTTTGAGGAAACTCCATACACTTTTCCAGAGTTTGCACTCCCACCAACAATGCAAGAGGGTTCCTTTCTCACCACATCCTCATCAACACCTGTTGTTTCTTGTGTTGTTAATTTTACCTTTTCTGACAGGAGTGAGGTGATATCTCACTGTAGTTTTGGTTTGCAAGAAATGTCTAAATTTTCAGTTAAACATATAGGTAAATAAATGACTAGGCAGCATTGTATTCATGTTTTACTAAGTTATGGAGAGCAAGAACTTTTTTATTTATTATTGTCCGCTTTGTGAAAATGATTATGGATTTTTGGGGACCAAAGTACCAAGATTATACCTGGCACAGTTTTGTGTAGGAAAATATTTTAATTACAAATGCCACACACAGGCAAGCTATATGTACTTTCTTTCCTCTTGGTACATCCATGTCCTAAAGCTCTTGGAAGAAAATGGTTTAAAAAATTGCTTTCATGTCTACACTGTAAGTAAAATCACTTGTCATAGCGAGTTGCAAAATGCAGACATTCATTCTGAAGCTGCCTGTTTCTCATTTGGATCTGACATATTAAAAAGCATATAATTAATGGTTGACATTAGTAATTAACATTAACTTTATGGTGCTTAATATGCCATCATTCATCCATCAAATAACCAGAAATGCATAATGTCTTGGCATAAAGGTTTTAATTATATAAAACGGTCCTTCAGTTTTCATATGATATAAACGTTAAAAGCCAAAAATGTATTCAAAGAAGATTTTTGTAAAGATTTGTTGGGCGTTAGCTATATTTTCATTTCTTTTTAGGAGTATGCATCAACAATTGCGTCAGGAACTTCAAAAGGAGAATGTGGACCTAACTGCGCAGTCTTCATTATCGGCTAAAGAGCGCCACCTTGCTGCAGTTGCCAGTGCACTATGGAGACATTTCTTTTCATTTTTGAAGAGTCAGAGAATGTCACAGATAGTGCCTCTCTCAGAACTTGCGGACGCAGCTGCAGGTCAGCGTTGTTAATTTGCTAATTAGCTTCTCATTTTGCAGACTCTGTCAGTTTTTTCTTCTATTTGCTTGGTAACAAACTCTTTTATTACAGTCTAATAAATACTTTGACAACCAGAAAGATAAAAAGAGTTTTGTATTTTTAAATTAAGATCCTTTGGCTTGTTTTCTTCTTAGTAAAGGTAAAAATTAAGTGATTGTTCGCTAAAAATAAAATATAATTTTTGATCTTAAAAATATCGAATGTGCATAAATTTTTCTTATGCGTGCAATATCTGGAAAGAAAAGTAGCATTTGATTTCTTCTAGTTCAAGGACGTTATTTTCAAATTGTGTATGGAGATATCTAGATGTAACATGAAGTTACTTCTGTGAAGAGTAAAAGAATGTACTATGAATTCTACTTCACCAAGCAGAGATAAGAATAACCTCAAATGTATAGACTGTTATTGTTGTGACTTCTAGATTCTATTTTAGGTTGTAATTTTTAATTAATTTGACTCTTGGCCTAAGGTCATGTGCTTAGGCTTTGAGGGAATCTGAATCACATGACGTTGTAGACAAGAATTTGAGTATCTGAGCATATTTGCCATTTTCTAAGAAGAGATCATTATCTTTCTCAAAGGAATATTTCACGCAAAATATGTTAAGAAGTACTAGAATAGATGGAGATCAGTATAGCAACTACATGCCTTTAATTGCAATTTGTGTAAAGGTATATAATGCATTTCGATGTGATTTTTGTTTGTTTGTTTGTTTGTTTATTTTTATTTTTGGGACAGAGAGAGACAGAGCATGAACGGGGGAGGGGCAGAGAGAGAGAGGGAGACACAGAATCGGAAACAGGCTCCAGGCTCCGAGCCATCAGCCCAGAGCCTGACGCGGGGCTCGAACTCATGGACCGCGAGATCGTGACCTGGCTGAAGTCGGACGCTTAACCGACTGCGCCACCCAGGCGCCCCTCAATGTGATGTTTTTTAAGACCTAACACCTAAACCATGGTTTATTTTACCCTGGTGTGAATGACAGAAAGCTGAGCTAAAAGCACTACATAAAAGACTGAATGATATAAATTGTGAAAGATCTTGAATTCTACTAGCATTTCCATAATTAAAACATTACAATGACAGATTGAAGAACTGTGACAGGACACAGTTTTCCAGCTACCAGAATGTCTATGAAAATAAATATTGATATGTAATCGGTTTAACCAAAGCAGTCATTAGAAGCCAATATGACTTCTCTTTCTTGCATTCATCATCCCAACTCACAGTCAGTGAACAGATATGATACCACACAAGTTTAATGAGCGCTGTCCTAGTTGCTAAAAATAAGTAGAAGTGTATACACACACACACACACACACACACACACACACACACACACACATACTTATAGGGGTTTGTTTTGAAGTAAAGACTTGATAGGTTAGGAGAAAAAAGTTTCCTGCATTAAAAACAACAGTCATCGAACACCCACATTTATTTTATGGTAATGTCATTGTGGAATTACCAATGGGAAAAGGACTGCAATTCCTTTTCTCACATGTAAGTTACCTGTTCTCATTGAACTTCTAGTCTAGTGCAGGGGAGAGAACAATTAGTAAGTAAGCAAGATATGTAATAAAAGGTGATAATTGTTTTTGGAGAAAAATAAAAATATATCAGAGAGGCTAGGGAATGCCAGAGGCAGATTGTAATTTTAAATAGAATTGTCAGGGAGGCTTGAGTAAGTACCATTTAAGCAAAGACCTGAAGGAAGTCAGAGACCAATGCTCTGCACAAGAACAGAAGCAAGAGCATGTCTGGTGTGCTTGAGGAACCACAGAGAAGCCATAAAAGCTTGTGTGGCATAAGAAAGGAAGGGAGAGTCCAGATATATAACCAAAAGGTACTGAAGAGCTAGCTTGTGTTCTGCCTTGTATGCAGTTGGAAAGACTCTTTGCTTTTACTCTGAGATTAGAAGCTTTTGAAAAAGTGTTGAGCAAAGCAGTGAGGAGCACCCTTCTGGCTACTAGACTGAGAGCCAACTATAGGGAGGCCAGTTAGCGAACCGTTGACAATTCAGAAATGAGCAGCTTGAGCTAACATGGTAACAGTACAGGTGGTGAGAAGCGGTTGGATTTCCAGTCAGAAGGTACACAGAGTATTTTGAACGTAGACCTGACAGAATTTCTAGGTGGGTATAATATGGTAAGCAGAATAAAGAGAGAATTCCTCATTTATGGAGGTGAGGAAAATTGTGACAGAAGCAGATTTTATGAGGGAAGACTAGGATTTTGATATTGGACTTTTTTTTTAGATACCCATGAAACTCTAAGAAAAGCAGGCGCTTGGATAATAAGTGTTGGGTTCAGAGAAGAGGTTAAATTTGGGAACTGTGTATAGTCATTAAAGCTGTGAACTGGATGAGATCATCGATAGAGTAAGTTTGGTGAAGAGAGAAGCATGAGGACTGGGCTCCAGGATACTCCCATGTTCAGATTTGTGGGATAAAAAGGAACCAAGAGAGGAGACTGCAAAGGAATGCCAGTGAAGCAACAGGAAAACCAAGTGTGTTGCCCTGGAAATCAAATGACAGGATTTCAAGGAAGAGGAAGTCATCAACTGCTCAAATGCTATTAATGGATCAAAAAAGATGAAGCCTGAGATTGGGCACTGGATTTAGCAAGAGGGAAGGTCAGTGGTCACCCTGAAAAGGAGTTTTGGTATAGTGCTAGAAACAAAGTCCTGATTAAAGGTGATTTAAGAGAAAATGTGAGAAGATGAATTACAGACTGCAAATGTGGATATATCTTTTTGAGTATCACTGTTTAAGAGAAGTAGAAAAATGGAGATGTTAGCTAGAAGGAGGTGTGGGTCAAAGAGATTTTTTTTTTTTTTTTAATAACATGGGCGAAATTTCAGCATATTTATAATCCTGACATGAATGTTTGGAGTAAAGGAAAACTTAATGATGCATGGTAGTCACTTGTGGTTTAATGTCTAAGAGAAATGGGATCCTATAAAAGACTTGGCCTCAGATGATCTGTAGGAGCAGAAGAGAAGGCAGAGTAAATGGGCCCAGAGGCACCTGGGTGGCTCAGATGATTAAGTGACCGACTCTTGATTTTGGCTCAGGTCATGACCTCACAGTTGGTGAGTTCGAGCCCTATGTCACGTTCCACACGCTGACAGTGTGGAGCCTGCTTGGGATTCTGTGCAGTGATCATAAAGGTCTCCAAGAATGGGTCTAGAATAATCTATTTCATCATTATCATTGTGGAATCTATAATGGCTTCTCAGATTCCAAATTCTACACCTGATGTTTCTGCTAATGTGCCCAGTGTATGTGCATTCTATAAATAAATAAACAAACAAACAAACTTAAAAAAGGGGGGGTCCAAGAACAGGCAGCTAGGTAGATGTGCCAGGAGCTTGTGGTAGTTCTCGGCTGATGTTTCTCATTTCTTTGTGAAGTAGTAAGTAAGGCCGTTAGCTGAAAGTGGGGATGGGGAGGTGGTGCTGGCTAACGACAGAGAGAGGAAAGAAGGTATGCAATAGCCCTCCAGGAGAGTAAATTCTGAATGGACTGGAGTAATGTATCAGGAATGCTGGCCAGCTCTAAGGTCTAACTTAAAGTTTATAGTCCTAAATTTAAAGTGAGATCAGTCAGTAGGATTCCTTGCCAGCCATTTATACTGGAGCAGGTACATAGCAAGAGAAGACCAAGAGTTGGAATTAAACATTTGCTTTTTCCAGAGAAATACAATGAATCAAGTAAGAAGCAAGGGAGTGGACAGTACACAAAACTAGCGTAACAGTGGACCGTGCAATAAAGCTGCCTAAAAAAGGAAAGGCATGAAGGCAGTGAGGGACAGGGAAAAAGTTGTCGGATCAATGAATTGTAGGTCTTGGTGGAATCAGATAGTTGTTGGGAGTTGGAGACCTAGAGACAAGAGAGTTGGAAAACCCCTCCAATTGGGTGGAGGTGCCAGAAAGCGGGAGAGAATGTACTTATTGCTAATGCCAAAGTCTCACAGTATCAGCATGGGAGTAAATGGCTGAAATAGAGTGGAAGATAGATTCGCTGAGGAAGGGAGTTCAAGAAACTGATAGGCCAGGATATCGGAAGAAAAGCCATCCAGGATTATGACAGGAGCACTGCTAGAGAGGATGTGGTTAGTGAGCTATAGTCTTAAAGGAATGAGGGAGATGAACAAGGAATGACATGAGAGTCAAAGCTGGAGGTTTTCAAGAGGAGGAAGGGGAGAATGGTCTAGAAGCAGCCTCGGGACCAAGGCGCAAACTCCGCTATCTGTAGGTCAAGTGTAGGAGAGAAGTGGGAGAATACACAGCCACCGCTTGAGGGAGGTACGGAGGAGCCAGTGCTTCATAAGCAGTCTATTGACAAACATAAATTAATATAATACAAATTAAGTTGGGGAATTCCCAGGAAATCACAAAATAAAGTATATTTGTTTAATGTGGCTAACTAGGGAATTCTAGTTCCTAGGCTTAGTAGGTTCTGAAGAAAGTGGAGTGTCACTGATTACTAGGAAATTACCATTTAATGGAAGACTATCCATTGTCTGAGACCAAAGTCTTCTCTGTGGCAGGTGGCAAGTACATTAGCTTGATTGGAGAGAAATAGATGCTAGAAATATTTTTTTTAATGGGTTTTTTGAGGGGCGCCTGGATGGCTCAGTCGGTTAAGCGTCAGACTTCAGCTCGGGTCATGATCTCACAGTCTGTGAGTTCAAGCCCTGCATTGGGCTCTGTGCTGACAGCTCAGAGCCTGAAGTCTGCTTTGGATTCTTTGTCTCCTTCTCTGCCCCTCCCCCACTCATGTTCGCTCACACGCGCGTGCACACACTCACTCTCAAAAATTAAACATTTAAAAACTTTTTAAAAATAAAATAAATGGGATTTTTCAATGAAGGGGTACAAACATCAGATGTAGAATTTGGAATTTGAGGAAGCCATTATAGATTCCATGATGATAATGCTGAAATAGATTATTCTAGACCCATTCTTGGAGATTATGTAATCACTACGGAAATTTCTTTGGCAACATGAATATAGTTCAGTTTGCTTTTTGTTCTGCATTTCTACATGTGACATTTTATTATTGAGTGAATTCTTTTTATCACTATTGATATAATTTGGGGAGGGGAAATAGTTTTTAAAAATTCCTTACTATAAGGGTGCCCAGGTGGCTCAGTTGGTTGAGCATTCGACTCTTGATTTTGGCTCAGTTCATGATCCCAGGGTCATGGGATCGAGCCCCATATCCATGCTCAGCACGGAGCTTGCTTAAGATCCTCTCCTTCTGTCTCTCTCTCTCTCCCTCTCTCTCTACACTCCCCACCCCACACTCAAGAGTACACATATGCTCTCTCTCTGTCAAAAAAAATTTTTAGGGGCGCCTGGGTGGCGCAGTCGGTTAAGCGTCCGACTTCAGCCAGGTCACGATCTCGCGGTCCGTGAGTTCCAGCCCCGCGTCGGGCTCTGGGCTGGTGGCTCGGAGCCTGGAGCCTGTTTCCGATTCTGTGTCTCCCCCTCTCTCTGCCCCTCCCCCGTTCATGCTCTGTCTCTCTCTGTCCCAAAAATAAATAAAAACGTTGAAAAAAAAATTTAAAAAAAAAAAAAATTTTTAATTTTTGTTAATTTAAAGAAAAAAATTCCTCACCATAAATTTTTTCTCATTTTAAATCTAGATTTTACTTTGCTAGCATTGGACATGCCCAGCACAGCTCCATCAGATCTTCAGCCTCAGCCAGTTATATCAATAATACAGCTTTTTGGTTGGGATGATATCATCTGGCCCCAGGTTGTAGCAAGATATTTAAGTCATTGCCTACAAAATAGGTAAGTGACTTGATTTCAGGTATGCACATGTATAGAAACTCATGATAGATCAGTGTACTAGGAAAGTAAGAATTTTCACAAATAAAAACTGATCTTCGTACATATACTGACACTTTGGTGGTTTTTGCTTTTGGATGTATCAGCATTTGACAGTGGCAGTAGCCTGCCTTAAAAATAAATAAATAAATAAAAATAAACATAAAACTTGCTGCTTAAAAGCTTTTTTTTAAAACTGTTTTTGTAGGACTACCTTTATTTCATCTTGAAATTACCTTTCTATATTCACCTTTGTGAAAGAAATTATGTAATTAATATTGCTGGTTCTGTAAAATACAAGTATATTGTATTTTTAGGTGTAATGATAGCTTTCCCTTTCACAGCTAGATTTTTAGACTCAACTCTTGTACAATTAGGAACACAACACTTCATCACCCTGAACCCTGGTTTCCTTATCTGTATCTCCTGTTGCATTATATAACAGATCTGAGGAACTCCAGTAGGAAAAACATATAGTAAATGAA
This sequence comes from Puma concolor, assembly GCF_028749965.1. Lineage (NCBI taxonomy): Eukaryota > Metazoa > Chordata > Mammalia > Carnivora > Felidae > Puma > Puma concolor. The sequence goes on along the minus strand of NC_141671.1, from coordinate 89,010,850 downwards.
GTTACAATAGAAATAGTGTAATCGGGAAGATTTGAAAAAGAATAGTAAGATGAGGGAAAATAAATGCACAAACCTGGGAGACCACTGTAGTTCCTGTCCAGATGAAGAGGGATGCGGTCAGTGAGGTATTCGCATAAGGGAGTCCACTAAGCAGTCAGTAAGCCATCTTCTCATTGGCTTTAAGTCATGAAGTAAGGGAGCTCAACTTCGATTGGATTACTTTTAGTCTCTTCTAGCTTGCTAATTCTATAATAACAAACAGTATTTATTAAATACTTCTGCTGAAACTGTCTGGAATAAGTTTAGTTTAAAAAATAGTATTTGATATATTTGTAACAGTTGAAGAAACTGAAATGCAAAGGTGTTAAAGAACTTTGGAAAGGTTGTATAGGTCATAAATGACAAACCTTAGTTCTTCGGCACTGTGTACTCTTTGGGACGTCTTCTGTTCAAAGCAATATTTTTAGAGTTATGACTTACATGTATTTTTCAAATTTCTGACTTTACCTAGCACTTCATAGTTAGGCTAAGACCACCCTCATCCTTTCTACCCCCCAGTTATAAAATGGTTAAATATCAGATTTAGCCAGGCTTTTGGCTTCACAGAAAGATTTTTGGTTTTATTTTTTTTCTGTCAGATGTTACTTTGTAATTCTTCAATAATGACCGCCTGTGGAGTGGTATAGCAGGAAAGAAAGGGATGGGTATGGAATTGGTTAGAAGACTCACACAGAAATCTTTGTCATTAACTCTTGTCTTACATAAATGGTCATGACCACTTCTTTTTATTTACTCTAAGGGCCACTGTTTTTTTTTCTACTTGCCACTTCCTTTATTATGTCACCTAGCTACTTATAAGCCCCTTTCTAGATTTTCCCATTTTAACCTTATTCTCCTTACCTCTTGCCCTTGGCATAAACCTGCACATTTGCCATCAGTGGAAAAAGGAAATTAAAAATTAGAACCGTCAGGGGCGCCTGCGTGGCTCGGTTGAGCGTCCGACTTCAGCTCTCTGCCCTGCCCCCACTCATGCTTGCACTCGCATGCTCTCTTTCTCTCAAAAATAAATAAATATTAAAAATTAGAACTGCTATAGATGAAAGCAAAAATTTTTATATAAAATACCCTTTTTTGTGTATCTCTAGTGTTTATTTTCAGCAGTGTATATCTGAATTAATGTGTGTGTCTATAAAACAAGCCAAGAAGTGGGGTGTGTTAGAATTTGTCCTTTATTTCTTAATCTCTATACTCAGGGAATATATTGTAAGGTTTTGGTTTTGGTTTTGGTTTTAATATCCATCAACTTGTTTTTACAGCATGTTATGTGAAGCACTTTCTCATTCAGGCTGTGTATCTTTCCAAGCCTTAACTGTAAGATCATGGATTCGTTGCATTTTGCAAATGTATATAAAAAACTTCTATGTGCCTGATGATTTGTTCATTGATATAAATCCTGGACAGGCAGTTGGTAAGTATTTCAGGCATTTTACTTTCTTTTTTTTTTTTTTTTTTTTTTTTAATTTTTTTTTTTCAACGTTTATTTATTTTTGGGATAGAGAGAGACAGAGCATGAACGGGGGAGGGGCAGAGAGAGAGGGAGACACAGAATTGGAAACAGGCTCCAGGCTCTGAGCCATCAGCCCAGAGCCTGACGCGGGGCTCGAACTCACGGACCGCGAGATCGTGACCTGGCTGAAGTCGGACGCTTAACCGACTGCGCCACCCAGGCGCCCCGGCATTTTACTTTCTAGATAGCTAAATAATGTTTAAAATGTCCTGATTTGTTACACAAATTAATAGAAAAAGATGAAAAATATATTTGTTATATAAAATGTTTGTGTATATATATACATGTTTTGTGTGTGTGTGTGTGTGTGTGTGTGTGTACATTTTCTTTTGCAGCCTGTTTCTTTTTCCTGATATTTCCCTGTTATATATGACAAATTTCTCTCCTATAAAGATAAAAGAACTTGTTTCCTTGGAAGCCAGGAACAAAAACTTGCTCTCAGGTGACAAGCTATCTTTTTACCTTGAAGAAACAAATCACAAAAAAAGGTGGAACTGTAAAGCAAATAACCAGATATCACACTGTTAACACCCTAAAAAGAAAAGTATCTAATTGTGAATACTTCTCTCCTATTTTATATTAGATATTTTACCTCTCCTCTGCTTTACTATTATTATTCACAGACTGATACTTATACTTTATTATTGTTTTTTTAAATATCATTCAGTTCTGGTTGCCCACAGGACATTCCTTTTCCGAAAGCTATTCTTTATGGTCATTTGTAAATCACACAAAGTTTGGACTGAAAAAAATGCCCCAAATTCATTGTGATATCTTATTACATCAATCGGCTTGACATGAAAAAATTTTGGGGCTTGTGTATTCACAAGTATATGTTTTTTTGGTTTTAAATAAAACTTTTCCTTAGAGACTTAATTGAAAGTTTTTAATTATGTGGAAATTTGAATTTTATTTTAAAAAGAATGTTATACATGAATGCTGCATTCCTTACTCTCATCTATGTAACATAAATTTATATAATAAACCTATGAATATTATTATATTATTTTTATCTTAACAGAAAAAGAGTACTTGGGACAGTTGGCTGAACTGACAAGGTTGCTATTTAAACTCTCAGAAGTAAAGAATATTTTTTCAAAGGCTCAAGTTGAATATTTATCCAGTCCAGAAGACCCTACAAAAGCACTTACTCTATTTTTTGAGGTATTTTTCATTTATTAGTGTAATTGTCCAGATGAATTATAATTATTTTTCACAAAAACTTGAAGTGTTTATGAAATTTGTCTATAAAATGAATTATTTTAAATGAATCATATTATTGGTTGCCTGCTATTATAAAATTAAGGAGGAATAAAAATGTGAATCACTGATTTAGTACAATTACAGAATATATTTGTTGAGGACAATTATATTAAGGACAGCAAAAGAAGTACATTTAATGAAAAGTAGTGACTAAGGAATGCTACATAAAAGCCTCACACTAAGGCTTGTGTCAATTGTAGGAATATCTTATTGCTGAAGTTCCTAGGTAGCAGTATTCTCCAGATTCTTGGGAACTAGATTTCCTTATACAGGGTCCATAATAGTTCTAACTTAATGTTTACCACCCTGTAGCAAATAGTAAATTTTACAGTAAAATTTTATTGTAGTTAGCATAAACACTAAGTGTTTCATATCATTATGGTTGGGGCCTTAAAATCCAATCATTTGTTTTAGCTTTGTCTCCATAATAAATAGTCCCTTTCAGCATTTGACTTTTATTTATTAATTTTGCAGGAATTTATATTATGTGATAGTCTTTGCTTTGCATCCTTGCTGAAGCTGTTCATGTGTTTGGATTAGTGGTTTTGTAAGCTATTCACAATAAAAGTTGGTTTATTTTCCCACAGAGCAGTTGGCATTAACTGCAATGAAAATAAATACAGCTATAAGCTATTGCCACAAATGTGAATTCTTCCACTGGTTTCTATTAAGTTAAAGTACAATTGTATGACAATTAGTGATACCATATAAATCCTAAAAATATTTAGTAATAGTTCATGCAGATATGAAATGGCCATTTCTTTTGAGCCTTTTATTTAGTTGTTGATCGGATCTTCACTTGTACTTAAACACCTATCCTAGGAACCATACAGGATCAGAAAGGGAGGTAGAGGTCATGTACTTCACTAATAGTTTCCAAAGAGTCTTCTAATTTCATCCCGTCCAATTAATTGTTCTTTCATCACTCACTAAATAATAATTGTTTGCTAAATGCTAGATGGTATTATGCCAGGATTTCTTAGGGGTTTGCAAAAACAAAAGAAGTAGTCCTTGATCTTAACTTTTTACTTGTCTGAGAATACAGGATAAACACAAAGGTTAAAATAGTAAGACAGTGTATGCGAAGTGTCAGTTTATAGATCATTCAGTAGGTTAATAATTCAGAGCATCTTGGTCTAAGAAGTTTGGATTTTCTTCTGTGAACAGTATGAAGGCTTTATACATTTTTAAGTAGGTCTGATTTGATCAAATGACTTTTTAAGAAAATTAGTTAACAGTAGATTAGAGTGAAGGTGTTGGCCAGAAACTAGCTGATTTAGAAGGAAGTAAAAATTGAATTATGAAATTTTGAAGGGATGTGAAAGAAATACTGTGTTTAACTAAAAGAATGATGATACCTTAAGGAGAAATAGGAGCACATGACTTAGGGTGAGGGAGAAGTAGGTGAGGAGTTCAGTTTTAAACTGGTTTAGTTTGAGATTGGTGTAAGGTGTCACCAAGATCATTCCCGTGTACTATGTGATTCTCTGGGAGGACTCAGAGCTCAGCATATAGTTGTACTCACAGCTGTGATTTATTACAATGAAAGAATTCAAAGTTCAGTCAGCATGGGGTGAAGTCTGGAGACACCAGGCAGTTTCCAAGGGTCCTCTCCCAGATGTTGCCCTGGACATACTTAATTCTTCCAACTAGGAATTGTGACAACACATCTGAAATGCTGTCTGCTGTCTGCCCGAGGGTTTTCACATAGGCCCCCTTTGCCTAGCACTTAGAAAATTCCAGACTCCCAAAAGAGAGGCAGATATTCAGTGTAAACTATATTGTTCGCACAGACAGTTTAGGTTGAGTGAGCCATACTTACCGGGAAATGGTGGGAAAGACCTAAGTTCCCAATCACCAACCAAGGGCCAAACTTAAAAATACACCTTTTTAAAGATAGCAGTCTATGGCCTACCATGTTAACTCTTTCTTACATAGAAATGATAGTATGACAAGTAAATAGAGTCAAAGAAATCCCTGAGATAGTCTGAGAAATACATATGTCTTATAGTCCTGGGAGGTTAAGGCTAAACACAGAGAAATACTGAGATCTAGATCAATGGTTCTCAAAATTGTGTTTCATAGGCATCTGAGGGTTGCTGATACCTTTTCAGGAATTTTAAAGCTCAAAAGTGTATTGACATTTGCACAAACGGTGCAGAAACTTTAGCACAAATCAACACCATGGCCCAATGTTATATTGGTGGTCATAATTTTCACTGCCACGCAATCACAAGAGAAAAAAAAAAAGAACCCAGTCTCACTTAAGAATATTCTTAATGAAACAGTAAATTATTAAATTTATTAAATGTTGACCTTTGAGTACATGTCTGTAATGTCCTATGAATGACAATGGAAAGTGCACTTAAAAGCACACCTGCTTCAAGTGAGGTGGTTGTCCAAAAACAACACTTTATGTAATAATTTGAGTTACAAGCTGACCTGACTGCTTTGATCTTGAAAGAACAACTAACAAAGTATGGTTGTTCGGACTTGGGTATTTGGCAGACATTTGCTCAGAAATGAGTGAAATGAGTATCACTTCAAAGAAAACAACTGACGGTGTTTGTTGCTAATAACACAATTTGAGCTTTTAAGAAAATTAGAATTTTGGAAAACAAGCATTTGCCATTAGCTTGAGAGCTTCATGATAATTAAAGACTTTTCTGATGACATTGGTGGTGGTATTAACAAATAGGATTTTTTTAGTGGATAAGTGAAATGTGTCAACATTGGCAAGCTAACTCAGTGAACTAGAATTTTCCAAATGACCAGTACAGGCTTTTTAAAAGCATGCAGGAGTGGGGCGCCTGGGTGGCGCAGTCGGTTAAGCGTCCGACTTCAGCCAGGTCACGATCTCGCGGTCCGTGAGTTCGAGCCCCGCGTCAGGCTCTGGGCTGATGGCTCAGAGCCTGGAGCCTGTTTCCGATTCTGTGTCTCCCTCTCTCTCTGCCCCTCCCCCGTTCATGCTCTGTCTCTCTCTGTCCCAAAAATAAATAAACGTTGAAAAAAAAAAATTTTAAAGCATGCAGGAGTATTAAACATTCATTAAGAAAGCAAAATAGAGCAGTGGCTTTTAATGCAGAAGAGTACAGAATATTTGTTGACACGGTTTTGAGTTCCATAATACAATTAACCTTTAAGAAATATCACTTGTCAAGTTTTGGTGTAATATCAAAGAGGGATTCCCATAGTTACCTGAAATGTCTATTAAAATAACTTATTTCTCTTCCAGTTACATGTATTTGTGAGATTGAATTGTTTTCATCTGCAGCATATTACAACAAATTGTGTGTAAGGACAAATATGAGAATCTAGCTGTCTTCTGTTAAGCCAGAACTTAAAGAGTTTTGCAGAAATGTAAAAATTGTCACTTTTCACTAATTTTTTTTTGTTTTGAAAAATAAAGTTCTTTTCCATAAAAACATTTTACTCTGTTAATGTATAATGCTTATTATTTTTACTTTTTTGAGTTTATTTATTTATTTTGAGAGAGAGGGAAAGAGAGCGTGCATGAACAGGAGAGGGACAGAGAGAGAGGAAAAGAGAGAATCCCAAGCAGGCTCTGTGCTGTCAGCACAGAGCCCAGTGCAGGGCTCGAACTCAACGAAGTGTGAAATCATGACCTGAGTCAAAATCAAGAGCTGGATGCTTAACCAACTAAGCCACCCAGATGCCCCATATAATGCTTCTTATTTTTAAGTGAACTAGTACATAATTTAAATTTTCTCTTTTTTTATATGGTAAATATCAATAGATATAGCTCAAATAATAGTAAGCACCTTAAGATCCCAACTTTTAAGCATACGAAAGGGAACTGAAGTTTGAGAACTTCTGGTCTAGGAAAAGAAATGTAGAGAACCAAGGGCAGAAAGCTAAATAAAAATAAAAGGTTCATCAAGTATATCTTTTGTTTTCATCTGTCAGTCACTCCAGTTCACTATATTCCTTCTTTTCCTACATTCTACATTTTGTTATCAACTTGACTAACTGTAATATCACATTGAATAACTTATCCTAATCCCTCATTTCAAAACTCCACAAGTCTTTAGTGATCTTCACTTCTGCTCTGCTTCATCTGCCCACTCCCATGACTAAACCTTGAGCTATGGCATCATTGGATTATCTGAGAACTCTTTGATGATCACCACCTGTGCCTCCAGACCTCCAAGTGACCTTCCACTTCCTTTTCTCCAAGTGCAACATCCTCTCAAGGTCTCACTTCTTCCCCATCCATCTTAATTAGACCCCTTGGTGGCCTTACTGCAGGTATACTCTTATCATCATCCTTTCAGTCTTCCATCTTTGGTCTTTTGGTTACACCTACAAACCCTCAACCTTGGATTAGTGCAACCATTTGCTTTCTCTCCTTTGTCTTATCTGCTGAGAGCTGCAGGAGAAAAATCATGTAACTGTATTGGTACCATTGTGTCCAATTTAGGTCATTGAAATCCACTCTAAGTCGCCAATAATGGTTTGAAAACTGCTACTCTTCTCAAACCTTCTAACCTATCTGTAGCCAGTCTTCTCTTGATTCTTTTTGTGACTTGTCACCTCTTATTCTCACCTTTCCTCAACTTATTCTTTCATTTATTTCTCTTCCTTTTCACACTTCACTCTTCTCTCACCGCCTCACCTCACATTTCTCTCTACCACCTCACCATTTTGCTATCTCTGTCCTTTGTGCCTCATCATTTTTCCTCTGAGAAAGTTAGCATCTAATGGCTCATAAAATTTTGCAGGGAAAAATCAATCCATATCATATAACTGAACTTTAGAGAGGTCATACGTGTAAGAATTTGGTCATGTTGCTTGTAGATTTTACTTGTAGGAATTTGGGGATTGCCAGTTGTGTGCCAGGATGTTTGGAAGTCGTGATGTAATTTGGCTATAAACTTCTTTTATATCAGTTCCATTGATTTTTTTTTTAATTCTTCTTTTAACCTTTATTTTAATTATAAAAGGTAAGAATTCATTCTTTTTAATTGAAAGTCTTCAATTTTTTTAATTGCTGTGAACATTTATTGGAAAGTTAAGGATGTAAACTTAAATGTAAGGGTGTGTGTGTGTTTGTGTAGAGAGAGAAATTTTCTTTATTTTTCAAAGTCTATACTGTATGAAACTTGGAAATCTAAATCATGTTTTTCCTTATTTTATAGGCTATTGGTATTACTTATGGGAATCTGCAGACACTTTCTGATAAATCTGCCATGGTCACAAAGTCCTTAGAATACCTTGGTGAAATATTAAAATATATAAAACCTTATTTGGGAAAAAAAATTTCTAGTGCAGGACTGCAACTGACTTACAGGATGATGGGTATGTACTCCTGACGTTATCGAAACTTCCTTATGTTGAGCCTATAGTATCATGATAGGAATATTCTAATACACTGACTAAATCACTGTTCTCCATACAATCATAAGAATAATTTGAAAGACAAAGATTTAGCTTACAATAATTCATGTTGGCTTTCTATTGCTGTATCCCTATCCTGCCCCACCTCCTTTCAGAACTTTCCTTGTTACAGCTTGTGTTAATATTAAAATTAATTATGACCAAAACAGAAAATATGCTCATACCAATTTGATATCAATAGTCTGTTGTGAATCACTCACACTGTGAATACCTGGATGATAAAAATGGACTTTTTTTAAGGCTTATCTGTGCTTTCTTAGAATTTAAAATATCAGGAAACCATCACTTCTATTTATCTGGTCTGCTCTGTGTGAAGGAGGTCAGGAAAGAATTTACTATGGCACTAGAGATATTTATGCTTCAAATCTTGCTTCTCACAATACTATGTTTTCTCCTTTCGAAAAGAAATCTTTTTCTGTGCCTGTGCTATAACAACATAGTTCATCCTTCTTGAGGAAGTTAGTAATTTGAATACCTTTGTTCACTAAAACCATGTTACTAACCAAAAATAGGAACTGGATAAAGGGAAATGAGAAAATTTTCCTTAGAAGTTTTTATAACAGAATTTAAGGTTTATGTTTTTGTTTTTTTTAATTTCTCTGTGGCCAAAACCTTATATCTTCTCCCTTTGATCTTGTGAACATATGAATAAACCTGATTTAAGCTGTCTGAAACCTTTTATCTTTGTTGTGAAAGATAAAGGAGAATGCAAAAATGTCTAAATATGGATGATGTAGAATGTAGTGAAAGCTATAGTAGCAATTCAGGCATCTTAATTTTAGAGGAAAACAGAAATGATAACTTATAAATTTAACATAGTAAAATGTAGATTAATAAGTATTTCAGCATGTAGCCTTATAATGTATTAGCCTCTGTTAGATTTTTGCCAAGCTAAATTTATGATTTCAGGAGATATATTTATTTTACAAAATATGTGATAGTCCTAACTGCAAAATCATATTTGGTTTGGTAATATGTCGACCTATGAAGAATTGAGGACCTTCCTTTGTTGTATTACATGATTGGCATACTGGAAGGTAGATCGGTATTCTTTTCTTTTGTCTAAATCTCAGAGACTGCGAATAGAATATATTGGTACAGTGTTGCCCCTTTATATGTTAAAAATTAGGAACAGATCATTTGCTTTCTTCTTTATGTAAGAGGCTCAGAACAAATTGGAGGAAGAGCAAGTATAAACTTTTTAGAGTTCAAATGTGCTTGAAGTATGTGTGTTTGGGGTATCATACTCACTTCAGGGAAAGTGAGGTAACCACAGAAACTGTTTTATTTACCTTGCTAGTTTCTAACTGGGGATACCTCTGCTGTTTACTTACAAGGCTGCTAGTGGAAGGTGCAAACTTGATAAAATCACACTTCAGATGAAGGCATCTGAGGTCTTAATTGTAACTCAGTAATTTCTGAGAAAGGATTGATTCATGAGTACTGTCTTCAGTGTTCTTAATCTTAATATTAATGTTTATGGTTTTTCTCTTCACATCTCTTACTTTTTCTGTTCCCATGTTTTTCTTTTGATCATTCTTCTCTCTTTAGCCATTCCTCCTCTTTTGTCTTTGTAATTGAAACTCTACCCATGATCCTCAGTGCCTATCCTAATATTCTGTGTTTTCCACACTCTCAGGTAGACCTGGTCTCCCTGATTAAGCTTCAGCTGTCCATCTCTTACAACATTCTTCATAGCTTGCCAGTTATTATAATTATTTGTGTACTTGGTTTGTCCCTACTAAAATTTTAAATTTATGATAGTGGCCATATCTTTTTAACTTTTTATTCCCATCATCATGTTGTATTTTGAACAAATAAGAACATTTCCTGAGTTATATATTGGGCACTGGATTGGGAAAGAGCTTCTCCAGTGTAGGAGATGGTATATACTAAATAAATACTAACTAAATATACTAAATAAATATTTCTAGAATTTAACAATTTTATAAACTTAGCTAATAGAACATAATGTAACTTTTAGTGTTACTAAATGAGTAAAGTTACTTTCTAACTATAAATACATTTTTAAACACCTATTATAATGATCCCAATCCTCCTTTTTTTTTTTAGGCATAGTATATGCATAGAGTAGGAAATAAGTAAACACATAAGGACTCTTACAGTGCAGATCTCTTTCAATTGTAGAAGTATGCTCCCCACAATTTTTCTACATTTTCTTTTTTTCTTTTTAAGTGTATTTATTTTGAAAGAAAGAGTGTGAGCAGGAGGAGGGGCAGAGGAAGCAGAGGGGCAGAGGAAGAGAGAGAATCCCAAGCAGGGTTCCACACTGTCAGCGTGGAGCCCATCTCAGGGCTTGATCTCACAAACTGAGATCATGACTGGAGTCGAAATCAAGAGTCAGACGCTTAACAGACTGAGCCACCTAGGTGCCCCTGCATTTTCAGCAGCATCGCTTAAATACGTAGTATGTTTATAGCCAGAAAAAAGACTGGTTTTGTTTGTTTGTTTGTTTGTTTGTTTGTTTGTTTGTTTGTTTAACAAAGCTACTCTATGTATTTTAACCTTTCTCCAAGTCTTTTACTTAAAAAATTTCTTTCTCTTTGCATTATTAATACGACACACTTAAATATTCTTCACTGAAACTTAAAAACTAGGGTTCTGATTTGGCAGTAAAACAAATGGATCTCCTCTGCCTTCTATGAACTCATAAAACTTAAGATCTTCAGCAAAGTGTTTTAACCACTGCAGAAGATGAAATACAAGGGTAGGTGATGCATTTTTGGTTGGAAGGCCCTTGCTCTTTATAAGTCAATTCCTGTGTGACACCTAAGAGTGATATAAATCATTTAAAATGTCAGTGGTGATGGCAGTTCCCTTTATGGGCATATTAATGTTAGTTAGGATGTGAGTTCTTCTTACACTGCTGTCATTCGCAAGTTTTCCACCTACTGAAAAAAATGAGCAAGCCAGCGTTATTTAAAATATTGCTAAGTGAGCATTGTGTTTCTTTATGATTGATTATTGTATTTCCTTTTACAACAGAAGATTAATGTTGCTGTTTGTTGTTCTTAGAAGTGATTATTGGCTGGGCTTTTTTCTTTTAACATCAATACATTCCTCTATAAGCGTATTTTTGTTTCCCTTCAGAGTTGAATTTTAAACTTTTTGTTTTATGGAAATGGCTTTGACGTTTATCATCTCTTTTGCTTTCTAAGATGGAATAAAATATAAAAGTTTATGCAGTACATATACCACTAATGCCACTTGGGCAAGCATTTAATGATCTCCTTTTAAATTTGTTTTTTCAGTAGAGAAGCCCTTAATAGCAGGAGTACACTCTAATGGGAACTACATAAATGCTCTTAATTACTTCATTAAACAAAGGGTGCTCATTTGTTTGGCTTTACTATCATCAAAGGTAGCAACTGACTCCTAGCATTAAGCAAATCATAATACATTTCCTGTAGTAAAGAAGTCTGCATCTCTTCTTTCAGCATCAAAATTTAAACTCACTGTGTATATTAAACAATTGAAAGTTATAAAAAGTGGAGTTCAGGGAGGTTAAGTGATTGCTTCAAGGTGCTATAGCTAATCCTTCCTACTACTTTAACAATTAAATTTAGCTCTATCTTTTCATGTTGTAAACTGGGTTGAGACAGCCTATAAAATTTTATGTAAGATAAAAATATAAAGAAATAAAGGTATCAAAAACGTAAATGTGGAGTAGCATGATGGAGCCCAGGGAAAGTGAGTACACACATAAAAGCATAATGCGTATCTTATAGTGTTCTTAAAGTTGGATTATAAATTTGCCTCTGAGTTACCTAGCAGCCAAAGCAAAAAGAGAAATCTGATTAATTACAGCAGTCGATCTGTATATTCACATAGTATATAGCCAAATCACAATGTGTGTGTGTGTGTGTGTGTGTGTGTGTGTGTGTGTGTGTGTATTAAATAACAGTTGCTTAGGAAATGTATGTTTTTCTTAGACCAGAACTCTTGAGAGAAATTTGTCTCTTTAGTGAAATGTATGACATGACATCAGTCTTTTCAGTCCTAATACATGTTTCTTTCTATTGCCTACTTTAACTTGGTTCTTTGTGCTTTAAGTATGAATTTCATAGTGGAATGGCAAAACTTTCTGGTTAGAAGGTAACCATACCTACTGTTACTCCTCTTCTTTGTCAGGAATTCTTGTTAAATCATGGGCACAGATCTTTGCCACCTCTAAAGCCCAAAAACTATTATTCCGGATCATAGATTGTTTACTGCTGCCACATACAGTGTTACAGCAAGAGAAGGAACTGCCTGCACCTATGTTGATCGCAATTCAAAAGAGTCTTCCCTTGTATCTCCAGGTATAGTAAGTGTGGCTGCTTGAAAGTTAAAAAATAATAAATAAATAAATAAATAAATAAACAAACAAACAAACAAACAAACTTTGCCTTAAAACAGTTTGCTAACTGCTGATTTGAAAACCATGCATTATAATTTCAATGCATGTGTGTACATGTGGCACTTCTGTTGAACAAGTTTTAAATTCCTTTTGTGTTTGGCCCTGAAACCAAAGATGGAAAAAGCAAAATCTCCAAGAAGCAATTAAAGTTGAGAGAAGAGGCTGACTAGCATAGACAGAGTTGTGTGTTCCATATTTCCTTAGAGGCTTCAGCTGTCCACTAGCCAACCGGAGAAGAAGAGATGTGAGAGAAGACACTGTAAAGGGGATTAGTTGTAAACAAGCCACACGGGTAAGAGGTGAAGGACTGTCAGAGGGAACAGTATTTAAAAGTCATGAGCTTGAAGAAAGTATGACACACTGGGGAAGAGTGAAAAATTCTGTTGTGATCGGACACTCATACAGGAGGAGCCATATATTTGAAGGTGTTATGTGCCACGCTAGGAAGTTTGGACCTGTTCTTTTACATGGGGATTTGTATGGATTATTGATGGATTTTGACAGATTTTAGATAGGGAAGTGGGAACAACCTATCATGTTTACATTTTAGAAAGGTAATTCTGGTGGCAACATCTAAGATAGTTGATGTGGGAGTTAGATTGGAGACTTGGAGGGCAGAGAGTAGTTCATTATCTGAGGATTTTGAACTAAGCCGGTAGGTGTAGAACTCACACAGCAGATCACAGAAACACTTAGGAGCTCTGATTAAAAGTACTTGCTCAGAGAATGTTGTGGAGCAACAGAAAGCAATAGAATACTTCCTAGACCCCAGAGTGGGTCCTTGTACACATAGTGGTGCTGCTAACTAAAATGGGCAATGCTAGAGATGTGGGAGTGAAGGTAATAATTGATTCATGAATATCTTTCATTTGAGGTGCTGTGTACTGTCTAGATGGGCACTTGGAAATATTGATCTGTTATTCAGAGGAAGATGGGGCTGGAAGCATACTTTGTTATTCATTAGTGTCTCATACTGAAGTTAAGTGCTTCTTAATTTGGGGTTCAGCAAGGAAAGCTGAGGAAGAAAGGGAGAATGGAATTTGATTAGGTAATAAGCAGTCTTTTCCACAGATGGGCTTTTTAAACAGATTTGTATAATTTCTAAGAAATTTTTAATTGGCTCTTTAATTTTGTGTTGATAATAACATTTAAAAAGAAGTTTAGTTTGCTGACAGAAACACAAAGCATGGCCAGTCAGGGAATACTGGTGGGGAGGAATCTTGGGCAGCAGAAGAATCTGGAAAACATGTTCTCTGTGGCCCTTTTAAGCCAAAATAGTACAGTAAGAATTCTTATAGGGATGCTTGGCTGGCTTAGTTGGTAAAACATGGGAACTGTTGATCTCAAGGTTGTGAGGTCAAGCCCCACCATGGAGCCTACTTAAAAAAAAAAAAAAAATTCTTACAAACTTTGTAAGTGGTAAACTGAAATTTTTGGTGAATTTATCCATTTGGCAGAATTGACTTAGATGCACACCTTTACTTAAAAGTACTCCAGTCTCCTCTTCAAAGTTTTCAGAACATATTTGTTTATTACTTCATCATCTTCTAATAATGTGCTTTCTTTTAAAGGAAAACATTGAAGAAACTAAGTAGAGGGGTGTTCATTGCCCTTTTGTTTTCAATTATTGTTGTTTGCTAGTGTTTTAACAGTTCTATGTTACTTTTATTACAAATCTTTCAAAATTTTTTGATGAGTAAATATCTATCCATAGGTAAAATGGAGACAAATATTTCTAATTATTTCTCTGGGAAAACACATTTTAAATCACAAAGGGCCAAATTATAAATGAACTTTTGGAACATAATTCGTTGTGTTGGTGATTATATATATATTTGGTAATATGCATTATTTAGTAACATTGAAAATTTCTATTTCTCAGGGTTTAATTGTTAAGTCTCAAACACCGTAATCCATATGGAAGCTATACAAATGGAGGTTTTTAAATCAACAGAACTCTTAACTTCTCTAAACCTCAGTTTCCCCAGCTATGAAATTGGATATGTGATAATACTAAGTCAGTGTTTTTTAAGAAATTTAAGTGAAATAAAGGATATAAAGCACATGGTACAGTGCCTGACATATGAAACTCTTCAAATGAATTGTCATTATTCTGAGTCTTAATCTTCTGCATTTCTCTCCTGTCAATTTTTGTTTTAATTTATCACATTTCTTACATTGGAAGATTTTTAGTATAAATTCTGAGTCTCACTCAGTTAAATGACCAGGCCATACGTATAAAAACTGACCTAAAAATGTGTTTCATAACTTTGAAATGACATACAGACATAGTTGATGAGTGGGATGCTCAAGTTTTCTGCGTATGAGAGGAGGAAGGAAGCTTCCTTGGTCTTCCTGCACTTCCCCTGCTCCGTTTGAGTACACCCCCAAGACACACATGTGTGGTTGGGTACCACAGTACAGGAGTCACACAGGCTCAGCAGCTCCCTGAGCCTCATAAACATTATCTGTTGATGCTGGCAGTGCCCTGTGGACTGTGGTTGCACATTCTGACATGGATATTAATGCTAGGGACTAAATTAGTAAGTTTCTCAATATTTTTTTTTAACTTTTCCTTTTAGTATTTCTTCTCTTTTTTCTCCCTTAGGGCATGTGCATTGTATGTTGTCAGTCTCAAAATCCAAATGCCTATTTGAACCAGTTACTTGGGAATGTCATTGAGCAGTACATTGGGCGGTTTCTTCCAGCTTCACCACATGTTGCAGGACTTGGACAACACCCTGTTCTGATGGCACTGAGAAACTCCGCCACTCTTGCACCGATGTCACTTCTAAAGAAATGCATTATACAAGTCATAAGGTACATCAAATATTAAAAATAAGTGGTGTTTACAATCCAGTTAGTTCATCTTTATTAAAAAGTAACAAAGCTCCCCAAAAGTATTGGCAACCCTTAGGATGCTGGTAGTTGAGAAACTTTTCTTTTCCCTGAGAAACATTATCTAAGGATTTACTAAAATGACTTTTGCTCCCAGCAGCCTGAGTCAGTGCTCTTTAAATCGTTTGTTTTCTTTACATAGCTGTTGTTTTCCTTATATATGTTCAAAGGTGTATGTTTTTTTAGTCCTTATCAGATAAACAGTAATTGTATTTTCTCCTATAAAAAACATATTAACTATATTTTTGAAAGATAATAACTAAATGAAAAAATGAACGGTAATATGAAAAAGGAAGCAATAAGAAGTCCTTTTTTGTTGGTCTACTCCCTGTCTTAATAACTTCATTTTATTATTGGATGCATAAATGAAACCTCTTAGGTTTTCTCCTTCCTTTTACCTGCAACGGTAGAAGATTCAGTAATAGAAATGATCACTTCTTTGTCTTCATGCAGTATTTAGCTTCATATGAAATAGTTTTTAAACTTTAAAATGCTGTGGTGATCTACAGGCATACCTTGTTTTATTGCACTTCACAGATACTGTGCTTTTTACAAACTGGAGATGTGTGGTAACACCATCAAGCAAGTCTGTTGGCACTGTTTTTCCAATAGCATTTGTTCACTTTGTGTCTCTGTGTCACATTTTGGTAATTGTCACAGTATTTTAAACTTTTTTGTTATTATATTGGTGATAGTGATCTCTGATCAGTGATTACAACTCTCTGAAAGCTCAGATGATGGTTGGCAATAAAGTATTTTTTTAGCAATAAAGTATTTTTAAATTAAGGTATATACTTTTTTTTTTTCTTTTAGACATAATGCCATCGTAATGCTGTTGCACACTTATTAGACTACAGTGTAGTGTAAGCATAGGTTTTATATGCACTGAGAAGCCAGAAAAACTCATTTGACTTGCTTTATTGTGACATTCACTTTATTATGGTGGTCTGCAACTGAACCCACAGTGTCTCTGGGGGTATGCCCGTATATTATTCTTATCTAGTATTTTTTTTCTGTGTTTTTAATGACTTGATAGTTTTAATGACCACTATTATCCATCACCTCTCATTACAGAATTCCATGTCTAAAATCTGTTCTCCCTTATAAGCATTTTTGTGTGTTCCTGGTGTTCTGTTACTGAGGTTTGGAAGCTTTATATTTTTGTTCTCTCTCCCTGGCCAACCTTTGGGAAATGATTGCTTCCTTCTTTTCACACCTCTATTCCCTTATCACATTATACCCAGGCTATTGCAGGAGTCTCCTAACTACTTTCACTGTATCTAGCCTTTTCTTCTGGTTCAGCGTAAACAATGCCCCCAGATTACTTTTCTTGAAAGTCTATTCCATTATGACACTTCTCTACCCCCAAACCTTCACTTGCTCCTTTTTTGCCCATGGAATAAATTCCGTATTCTTATAGCTCTTTGTGATCTGTCACTGAACTTTTCCAAATGTACAAGACATAACATCATATGCAAACTTTAATGAGATTGGCTTCATTATTGCCCTTCCAAAATGCTTTACATTTCCCTACATCAGTGTTGTTCATACTATTTTCTCTATTTAAATGCCACGCCTTTGGGTTAAATTCTGCCTTGACTTTTTAAGACCTACATCTAATATTTCAGTGTAGTGTGGTGCTTCTTTCCTTCTTCTGAAGTCATGTGCTCTGTTAAGATTCCATTCACAGAATTGAATGTTTTGCCTCACTTGTATCTGAATTTCCAACAAGACCTTAGTAGTCTACCACTATTTTTGAGACATTATTTAAGTAAGTGTAGTACAAACCAAATGACAAATGCTGAAGTGAAATTAAATGTTTAGGGTCATAAAAGTAATTTAAAGCCCATCATTTAAAATCCTGGCTGCTTTCATTGACTTTCTTATTTACCAGGGAACACATTTTTCTCATGATTTCTAACTGAAGATCCAGAAATGTAGTAGTTCCTTTTTTCTATTTTTTAACTACTCAGGAAAGGAATAGATTGCCTCCTGTGCCTCCCTCCATTCCATGCTCCTCTACTCCTGTAGTTTCCCATCTTTGTTAAGGTTCATTCCTCCCAATTCCTGAGAATTCTGGGGTTGTCTTTCAAAGCACCTATCACACTATATTATGGTAGTCTTTTTTTCCTTATTCAACTTTTCCACTAGACAGTGAGCCCCTTGATTTCATAGACCATATTTCGTCTAAGATTCAGCAGTGAACAAAAAAGACAAAACGCTTGTCCTCAAAGATTGAATAAATCTTTTAACATGTAATAATTGTTGGAACCCACCATATAGAGTAGAAATGATGGTGAAGACATAGTTCCTGCCCTTAAGGAGTTTATAATCCTTCGTGATTTCTGTGGCTCATTTTGGCAAATTTTACTGCTTTGCAAATACGTATGGATGTCTAGCTTAGATTTAGCTATATGTGACAATTTTTCCTGTTGTCTAGACCTTTTAGAAACTGAGCAATTGCCACTTCCATTTATTCACTTAAGTGTATATACTGAATACCTCTTAGGAGCCAACACCTGTTTAAGAGGTAGAGATATAAAAATGAGTCAGATAAATTATCTTTATGATCTCTGTTGAATCCTAATGCTAAAATTTATTTTGCTTTGAGAGAAGATGTTACATCCTAAATTACCTCTGGTGTTTTTACTTCCTAAGAGAAGGAAAGAGGTAAAGCTGGAACAGGAAGCCAATTCCTAGGGCAGTCCTCTTATTGATTTGGATAAATAAAACCCCTCCCAAATCCCTAAATAAATAAACGTGAGGAGAGATTTCTTTATGCAAATTTGACATTAAAGAAAATGTTGCATCGTTGAGGAGCTAATAGAAGAGATTGGACTCAGAAAAGGAAAAAAAAAAACAAATTAACAATTGGATTTTCATTTGGATTTTGATTAAGTGCATTGAAAGATCAGGTTTTAAATTTAGTTTGTGTCCGTATTCTACTTTGGCCCTTATAACACACCAGATATTCATATGCTTATGCTTCTAAAATTTTGTGTTTGAGGATAGCATGGCAAAATATACGTATATTTTTTTAGTTGTGCTTTATTAAGTTGGGTAAAATTTGTCAGTATCTCTAAAGTGGGTGACTTTTGGTTCTGTTCACTGAAACTTTAAACAGAAGAAAAAACAAAATTGTGCTTCTTTTTAGGAAGTCCTACTTTGAGTGTAAAGGGTCCCTGCTCCCTCCTCGCTTGGCATCTATCCTGGCCTTCATCCTCCAGCTCTTCAAAGAAACTAACATAGACATTTCTGAGGTTGAACTGCTCCTCCCTGGCATCTTAAAATTGTTGGTGTTGGTCAGCGAACCCCAAGGTTAGTTTGAATCTGTTATACTGTTCTTTTCATAAATTAAGAAAGTACTCTTTCCTATCAGTTAAACAATGGCTAAGTGCTTGGTTATTTAATATCAGTTTCTATATATCATGGCTGACAAACTCCAGCAGATAGCAGAGGTTGGGCATGATAAAATGGTTAAACACTGACATGTTTCAGAGTAGTTTACTTCTGTTTTGTTTTTTCCCCAAGGCAAACAGTTTATGTAAGGACTACTTCCTCTAATTAGACTTGTTGACCTTTTAAAGAATATTTGTTTAATCTGACTACAGTATTAAATGCAATTTGTTACCTATCATGTGGTGAGGGGTCAAGGTAAGTTCTTCGGTTCAGGTTGCCGCCAGAATATCTAAGCTGATTTCACAGGCAACCTGTAAGGATCCTTTGATCCTAGTCCTTTTGTTTTCAGTCTCATCAGCCTTACTGCTAGGGATCTCTTTAAAATATCATTTATCTGATCCCCACTGTGAGTAGCATGCTTTAATAAGTTTATTGGGAATATGCAGAATAGTAGGGATAGCTCTATCCTGAAGGAGTTTTTAATGTAAATAGGATGCTATGTGTGTAAGGGTGTGCGTGTTCTCATGATAATGTGATTGTTCAGGGCAGGGCTCCTCGATGTTTCTACCTAAGTACCTCTAACTGCTGTGATGAGTGAGTGCAATGTGCATCCTGCAGAATCTGAGGGTACCATCCAAATTGGTAAAGCTCAAAAGAGCTCTTTGAAAAGTTCCATTTTATCTCAAAAAGTATGCATATTTTGTTTAAATCTATGTTTATTTTAATAAGTAAAATGTTTTTCTTATTAAAATGTTTTCTTTCTCCTGAGCATGATTTGTAAAAGCTAAGCATGGTTTTACAAAAACTGTTATGATGTGTTCATATGGAATGCCCTTACCTGAGAGTAGCATCTCTTCACTGAAAAAAATACCCAGGTAGACCCCAGGGTCATCTTTAGAAATTTTGTCTTCATTGAAAACTTACACATACTTTCAGTGAAAGCCTACTATGGTATGCAGTAGAAAATTTGTTGAGACAGAGCAGATGGTATAAAATTTTAGCTAGCCTTTGTTTTGGTTATAGTAATAATTATCAGGAAGGAGGCTAGAGTGTGGAGGTGAATTTTGCTGCTCACATCTAGTTAGTGAGTGCATCACATGTTTGACATGGGTAGAATACAGAATTCGCAGTCTCTGCATTGCTGTCTTTGTAAGCTGAGGAGGTAGTATTAAACAGATTTTGGCTGTGAGAAAATTCTCTCTGACTCTCCTTGTAGCCTCACTGCTTAAAAGAATAATTTGTAAAATCATAGAAAGTCAGTCTTACTACATGACTCAGCAAGTCCACTCCTAGGTATATGCCCAAGAGCATTTTAAACATACGTCCACTCAAAAACCTGTACTGAAGCACCAAAAGAACTCCACTTCTGGCACAATAACATAAGGAGTTCTGCTGACCCACTCCCCAGCAAAACTGGTGAAAATTATTTAAAAGAAAGTATCTAAATTCTCTCGAAATAGTCCTAAGAGTGGAGCAAATGTAGAAACATTTGTCTAAGAAAATCTGAAACTTGGTAAAAATATCAGGAGTCTGTGGTATTTGAAGGAAGACCACTCCTTTCTTTATTCCCCCAGCTCAGTAAGACAGAAACTCTACTCCAGACTAGTAAATCCAAGAACATAGGGCTTCTTCTCTCCCCGGCTCCCAGTAGGAGGGCTGTCCTCCTATGAGAGGCAGGATATCAGTATTTCTCATCTTGCCCCCAAGCTACCTGATGCTAAAGTTATATTCCAGGCAACTGTGGCTAAGAAGTAGGCCCTCCATTCTTCTGTTGCTGGGGTACCAGTCATCCTTGCCACAGCTTAAATGTGTGAATTCCCTGCCAAGAGAAGCAAACTGAGGGTCCCTGGGGCTGCTGCCTCTCCTCCCACAAGCACTCAGCTCCTAACGTGGGTATGTCACTCAAAAGTAGCACCATTGTGCCTGTCCCCATCACCAGAGCCCTGCATCTGAGATGTTATCTGGTGGAGAGGTAGAGGGAGGAGAAGCTGAGCATAGAACAGAGAACTCTCAATCAGTCCCAAAGGAACTAACTTCATTTGCAAATGAGTGTGGAAAAAGTTGAACCATAGAGTTCTATCAAAAATAATGGAGTTTGTGGTGATAGGCAATAGGTAGGAGAATAATAGAGTCATTGGGTATATAGGCTAATCTGTAGACCATCTAGTTTAGTGAGAGGATTGGTGAAAGAGACAGCTGGAAGGAACCCTTGGATCAGAATCTCAAACACCACAGAAATCCCTTTAAAACAGCCTGAACTTGATGAGATCAGTCTATAAGACAATATATGTCCCTGGGCATTATAGGAAACAATAGAGCAATCAGCTTTGATTAGTGGAACTTAACAGTTGAGTGTGGTCAGAGAAAGAGACAAAGAGAGCCCTGTCAAAACCACTGTCTTAGAATGGAGACTGTGGGCATACCCAAAGTTATACCACCTGAGGAGCAATGTTAGAAGCTTCACACTGGGGGCCAGTGGGGAAGAGGGAAGAAGTACACCTCACTAAAAAATGTCCAGTTTTCAGCAACAAAAAAATTCCAAGACTGCAAAAAGACAGAAATATGATCCATACACTGGGGAAAAAAGCAGGCAGCAGAAACTGCCAGTGAGAGCAATCAGATACTGGATTTAATAGGCAGAGACTTCAAAGTAGCCATTATAAGTATGTTCAAAGAATTCCAGGAAAGCATGATTAACAAAATAAAGGTAGGTATGATGACATTGTCACATCAAATAGAGAATATCGGTACCGAGACAGAAGTTACCAAAAAAAGAACCAAAAGGAAATTACAAAGTTTAAAAGTACAAGAGCTGAACTGAAAAATTCACTTGAGGGGCTTGTTACTGGATCTGAATTAGCAGAAGAAAGAATTAGCAAACTTGAAGATAGATGACAAGAGATGATGCAATTTGAAAAAAAGAATGAAGAAAAATGATCAGAGCTTTAGGGAAATGTGGGATACCATTAAGTGCACCATCATACATATAACCCAGAAGAGGACAGAAAGGTACAGAAAAAAATATTTGAAGAAATAATGGCTAAAGATTTCCTGAATTTATTAATGAACAATAACCTATACATTCCAGAAGCTCAGCTAATTCCAAATAGGATAATTTTTTTTTAATGTTTATTTTTGAGAGACAGAAAGCCGAACAGGGGAGGGGCAGAGGGATAGGGAGACACAGAACCCGAGGCAGGCTCCAGGCTCCATACTGTGAGCACAGAGCCCGACATGCTCAAAGCCACAAACCATGAGTGAGATCATGACCTGAGCTAAAGTCGGACGCTTAACTGACTGAGCCACCCAGGTGGCCCTAATTCCAAATAGGATACATTCAAAAAGTTCCACAATAAGATGCATCAGAGTAAAAATACTGGAAGCCAAAGGCAAGGAGAAAAATTTTAAAGCATCAAGAGAAGAAAGACTCATCGCTTACCATAGAACCCCAGTTAGGTCAACAGCTAACTTCTCAGCAGAATTAATGGAGGTCAGAGGCAGTGGGATAACACTTAGTGATCAAAGAAAAAATTCTCAACCAAGAGTACTATATTCTGTAAACCATTACCTTTCAAAAGTGAAGATAAAATAAAAATATCCCCAGATAAAACCTGAGAGAATTTATTGCTAGTGGACCAGCCTTATAAGAAAGGAAGGAAGTTCATGGGTGGCTCAGTCAGTTAAGTGGCCGACTTCAGCTCAAGTCATGATCTTGGGGCTGACCCACGTCTTGGGGTTCGAGCCCCACATCAGGCTCTGTGCTGACAGCTCAGTACCTGGAACCTGCTTTGGATTTTCTGTCTCCCTCTCTCCCTACCCCTCCCCTGCTTACAGTCTATCACTCTCTCTCAAAAATAAACATTAGAAAAAAATGTTCTACAGAATGAAAGTTAAGTGACCTCAAACAGGAATAACACCAGTAAAGCAATATGTAACTATAAAAGTATAAGTGTATATTTCTTTATCTTTATTCCCTTAATGGGTTTTTTTTTTTTAAATTTTTTTTTTTTTTTTTTTTCAACGTTTATTTATTTTTGGGACAGAGAGAGACAGAGCATGAACGGGGGAGGGGCAGAGAGAGAGGGAGACACAGAATCGGAAACAGGCTCCAGGCTCTGAGCCATCAGCCCAGAGCCCGACGCGGGGCTCGAACTCACGGACCGTGAGATCGTGACCTGGTTGAAGTCGGACGCCTAACCGACTGCGCCACCCAGGCGCCCCTCCCTTAATGGGTTTAAAAAGCAAATGAATCAAATGAAATATTAAAAAAATGATATATAATGTATTATTGGGTCTATAACATATAGAAGTGCAGTATATTTACCAGTAACAGTACAAAGGAGGTGGTGGGAGCAAAGCTATATTGGTCTAAGAAAATGACTCCAGATAATAACTCAAATAGAAACAATTATGAAGAGAATTAGAGATGATCAACAAGGTTAATATAACAAAAGCTTAAATATATACCTGCTTTCCTTTCCTCTTCTTCCTTTCTTCTCCTTTAGCTTCTTTGAAAGACAAAATTATATAAAATAAAAACTATGAAAGACAAAAAATTATGTATTGTTGGGTTTGTAACATTTGCAAAGGGAATATGTATAAAAATAATACCACAGTGGTGCCTGGGTGGTTCATTCTATTAAGCATCCAACTCTTGATTTCAGCTCAGATCATGTGACTTTGAGCCCTGCATCGGGTTCTGTGTAGAGTGTGGAGATTGCTTGGGATTTTCTCTCTCCCTCTCTGCCCTTCCCCTGCTCACATGCACATGCTTGCTTGCTCTCTCTCTCTCTCTCTCTCTCTCTCCCCCCCATTCTGTCTCAAAATAAATAAACATTAAAAAAATAATAATACAACAAAGGGGGAGGGGAATAGAGTTATGTAAGAATAATGTTTCTGTATTTCACTGAATTCATGTAAATCGGAAGCTCTGATAAGGTATGCATGATATGCCTAAAGCAACTACTAAGGAAATAATTCAAAACTAATGAAAAATCATTAAAGAAATTAAAATGCTAAGTTTTAAAATATGCATGTAATACGAAAAGAGAGCAGTAAAGGAGATTAGAAGAGCAAAAAATGCAAGACATTTAGAAAACAAAAGGTAAAATGACTAATATAAATCCATCTATAGCAACAGTAACAGTAGTTGTGAAAGGAGTGAACAAACTAATCAAAAGTAGAGATCATTGGAATGAAAATATAAAAAGATCTAATTCTATTCTATCTACAGGAAACACTTTAGATTCAAATACTGAAATAATAAAAGGATAAAAAAAACTACATCATGCAAACTGTAGCTGTGGAAAGCTAGGCCAAAAAATTGTTACCAGAAATAGAGATGTTTTATAATGATAAAGGATCACTGTATTTAACAACTTATAAACGTGCACTTAACAAAAGAGCACCAAAATAGGAAAAAACAGAAATGAAGGGAGAAAGAGTTCAGTAGTAAGAGCTGGAGGATTTTTGTTGTGTAAAGAGCTTAGAAGTTCTCATTCTCACCCTCACAACAAGAAACAAATCTTATCAGACTGGAAAACAACTCTTCTTAGATGCATCAGGGAATTGAGGTCATAGAGCAAACTGTTGCCCCCAAAACTGAGCATAGAGCAGTTTGTCAAATGCAGTGTAAATATTTCTTCCAGTGTCAGCTCCTGGTCCTCGTAAGCTGTGATTCTCTGAATCTGTCTCTCCACTTAAATGATCTAATAAATTGTTTCTTTTTCAAAATAATAATTGGTGATTATACCTTATGGAAAGCAAACTGAATGACAGCATTATTCTGAGGATTGGGAGAGAGGAATTTGGAATACTGTGTTAAAAGGCACCTGTACCACCCCTGAAGGAATGCAGTGCTATTTGAAAGTAGACTTGGATTAGTTGTATGCTACAAACTCCGGGGCAACCACTAAAAAAATTTTTTTAAATAAGTGTATTTGATTATACTAAGAAAAGAGAAAAAAATGGAATCATAAAATCCTCAATTAAAACCTTCAGAAAAGGCAGAATAAAAGCAAATGATTAGAAAAAAAGAACAAGAGCAATGAATATAAAAGTTACATGTATGTGGGGTGCCTGGGTGGCTCAGTCAGTTAAGCATCGACTCTACATTTCAGTTCAGGTCATGATCTCACAGTTCGTGAGTTTGAGTCTCGCATCAGGTTCCGCTCTGGCAGTGTGGTGCCTGCTTGGGATTCTCTCTCTCTCTGTCTCTCTCTCTCTCTGCCCCTCCCCAGCTCTCTCTCTTTCTATCTCTCTCCAAGTAAGTAAATAAACTTAAAAAAAAAAAGGCATTACATAATGACAGACTGGGACTAGAGATAACCTCTTCAATCTGATGAAGGACATCTATGAAAATCTTAGCTAACATCATCCTTAATGGTGAAAGATTAGATGCTTTCCCCCTAAGATTAGGAATAAGACAAGGATGTTCACTCTTGCCACTTCTATTCAACATTGTACTGGAAGTCCTAGTCAGGGCAAGAAAAATAAATTAAAGGCATCTAGCTTGGAAAAAAGGTAAAATTAACCCTATCTGTAGATGATTTGATCTTGTGTATACAAAATCCTAAGCATACCACTAAAAAGCTATTAGAACTTATAAACAAGTTAAGCAAGGTTGTAGGATACAAAATGAAGACACAAAAATTCATTTTATTTCTATATGCTCTCAATGAAAATCTAAAAATGAAATTAAGAAAATGATTCCATTTACATTTCCATTTACAATTAAAAAAAAAAAAACAACTAGGAATAAATTTAAGAAAAGGGAAATACAAGCTTAAGATCAGAAAAATACCAAACATTGTTGAAAGAAATTAGAGAATATCTAAATAAATGGAAAAAACACCCATTTCATGTATCAGAAGAAGTAATATTGTTAAGATAGTAGTATTCCCCAAATTGGTCTACAAATTCAGTGTAACTCCAGAATAGTTGAAACAATATTGAAAAAAGAACAAAGTTGGAAGATTTATACTTTCCAATTTCAAAACTTAGTACAAAACGACAGTGATCAAGACAGTGTGGTATTGACATAAAGATAGACATAGATCAGTGGATTAGAATCGGAAGTCCAGAAATAAACCCAAAGGTCTGTGGTCAACTGATTTTTTTGACAAAGGTGCCAAGATGATTCAGTCGGGAGAAAACAAGTATTTCAACAACTTCTGCTAAGTCAAACACATATCCACATGCAAAAAAATGAAGCTATACCTTTATTTCACACCATACGTAAAAATTAACTCCAAATAGATCATGGACCTAAATGGCTGAGATAAAACTATAAAACTCGTAGAAAAAGCAAACTAGTAAATCTTCATGACCTGGATTTGGCAATGAGTTGTTAGGTACAACAAAAGTACAAGAGAGACATAAATTGGACTAATCAGAATTAAAAACTTTTCAGGTACCTGGATCACTCAGTCAGTTAAGTGTCCAGTTCTTGATTTAGGCTCAGGTCATGATGTATATAGTTTGTGAGTTCAAGTCCCACGTTGGGCTCTGTGTTGTCAGCACAGAGCCTGCTTCAGATTCTGTCTCCCTCTCTGTCTGCTCCTCCCCTGCTCACTCTCTATCTCTCTCTCTCTCAAAAATAAATAACCCATTAAAAAGAAAACTTAAAAAATTTAAAACTATCATGCTTCAAAGGACAATCGAAAAAGTGAAAAGAAAGTTCCCAGAATGAGAGTTGCAAATCATTTATAGGATAAGGAACTTGTACTTGGAATATATAAAGAACTGTTACAACTCAGTAATAAAAAAAATTTTTTTATATAGGCAAAGGGGGACGCCTGGGTGGCTTGGTGGGTTATTGCATCTGACTCTTGATTTCAGCTCAGGTCATGATCCCATGGGTCATGGGATCAAGCCCTGTGTCGGGCTCTGCACTGACAACGCAGAGCCTGCTTGGGATTCTCTCTCTTGTCCTCTAACTCAAAAAAATAAACTTTCAAAAAAAATAGGCAAAGGATTTGAATAGACATTTTTCCAAAGAATATGAACAAATGACTAATAAGCACCTGAAAAGGTGCTCGACACGATTAGTCATCAGGGAAATGCAAATCAAAACCACAGTGAGATACCACTAAGTTGGGTATTATGAAAAAGTCAGTTAATAACAAAGTTTGGTGAAAACATGGAGAAGAAATCAGAACCCCTAGTTACTGCTATTGAGAATATAAAATGGTGTAGCCACTAGGGAAAATAGTCCAGTCATTCCTTAGATCGTTAAAACATAGAGTTACAATGTGACCTAGCAATGTCACTCCTAGGTATGAACCCAGGACTAATGAAAACATATATCCACACAGAAACTTGTATATTCGTATTTATAGCAATTTATTTTTCATAGTAGCCAAAAGGTAGACTGTCAACTGACAGATTTTTTTTTAATGTGATACAGCCACACAGTGGAATATTATTTGGCCATAAAAAGGAATTAAGTCCTGCTGCATGCTATACAACATGGATGAACCTTGAAAACATTATTTTAAGTGAAAGAAGCCAGTTACAAAAGACCACATATTGTATGATTCCATTTGTATGAAATGTCCAGAATATTAAATCGATAGAGACAGAAAGTAGATCTGTGTTTACTTTTAGGGTATATCAGAAAATAGGGAGTGGTAGCTAAAGAGTGTCAGGTTTCTTTGCATAGTAAATATTCTAACATTGTAGTGATGGTTGCACAATTCTGCAAATATACTAAAAACATGGAATTGTACGTGTTAAGTGAGTAAAGCTGTTAATGTAAAGAAAAACGGAAAAAAAACCCAGCTTTTTAAAAAGTTCAGTTCAGTTAAATAAACCAAGATGGCAAATATTTTTTTTTAAACATTTATTTTATTTTTTTTTTTTTTTACATTTATTTATTTTTGCGACAGACAGAGACAGAGCATGAACGGGGGAGGGGCAGAGAGAGAGGGAGACACAGAATCGGAAACAGGCTCCAGGCTCCGAGCCATCAGCCCAGAGCCTGACGCAGGGCTCGAACTCACAGACCGCGAGATCGTGACCTGGCTGAAGTCGGACGCTTAACCGACTGCGCCACCCAGGCGCCCCAAATATTTTTTTTTAAGACACAACTGTCCGCTGATATCCACAGAAGCTTGATTCATAATAGCTTCAAAATGCAAACAACCCAATTGTCCAGCAACTAATGCATGGATAAACAACATGGGGTATCTCTATACAGTGGAATATTATTTGGCCGTCAAAAGAAATAAAGTACACATTCTACAACATGGATGAACCTTAAAACATAATGCTAAGTAAAAAGGCAGTCAGAGAAGACCATGTGGTATATGATTGTATGTATATGAAATTTCCAGAGAAGTCAAATCCATGAAGACAAAAGTAGATTCGTGGTTGCCAGGGGCTGGGGGAGGAAGAAATAGGAGAATGTGACTGTTAAGGGGTATAAGGTTTTCTGGGGAGGTGATGAAATTATTCTGAAATTAGACAGTGGGGATGCCTTCTCAACTCTGTGAATATACTAAAATCCAGTGAATTGTACACCTTAATAGGTTGGTTTTGATGATAAGTGAATTGCACTTCAATAAAGCTTTTTTTTTTCTTTTTAAATCAATGCTTAATGTTTTCTGTGAAGACTGTTTCTTCGTATTCTGGTACTTTATCCACAGAAGAGCTTTTGGGGGTTGTTTTTCAAGAAAATGTCTTTTAAGAATGAATTATACTGATTTCAGAATTGTATCTAATATGAGGAGTTATTTGTTCAGTGAAGACAAGTGTGCTATATCTTCTTTATCCACCACCCTCATACCATAGAGAACATTACTAAGTACATGTGATTAACTTAAGTTCATATGTATCCTGTTTTGTGCTCCTGCTATAATGGATTAGAGCTTCTGAAATTTTTATTCTTAGAGTGCTTTTTTCCCAGCTATTTATATTAGATGTGCCAAAACAACACAACAAAAATTTAATAGCATTTGGAACATACTAAATTTTCTATTTTCTTTCTTGATATTTTTCCATTTTTACGTACAAATGCACAATTTTAAAGGATTTGGTTAAATATTTAAAGAATACAAATGTTCTTTTTATAACTTCACTTTTTTGAAAGAACGATAGCATCACAGTTGATTTATACACATACACACACACATCTTTGGCTAATTTTAAGTGAAGGTAAATTGGTGGTTTCTAATTTGTTAGTGAGTAGGAGGGAGGAATATGCCTATGAATTTTAAAAAAATAAATATGCTTGTCTGTAAATCAGCTGAATGATTAAAAGCTATCTTTTGTCAGCATGTAACTACTTGCAGGATGAGGATGATAGAATGTTTTTGAATATGGGGTCTTTCTAAAAAGCCTATCTTTACATTTATTTTTTCAGTTATAAGAGTGTAAAAAATAAACTCTTAAGGTTTTTATATTTTCTTAGAATGGGAGATAAGGAGATAGAACTTTAGAACAAACCAAAAACTCAGAACTATTTCATTTTGAAAAATAACAAAACTGTACAAACTTTAAGAAAACAACATATTTCTCTAAATTAAGAGTGTTCATAAAAATGAGGATCCAGATGGTCAATTCAGACACAGTGTGTGATGCTATAATTTTTCCTCCTAGTGAAAAGGCTGGCCACAGAGAACCTGCAATACATGGTAAAAGCCTGCCAAGTGGGGTCAGAAGGAGAACCCGCCGCCCAGCTGACTTCTGTGTTTAGGTAACTGGAAAATACGCCAACTGGCAAGGGGACTATTGCCAGCCATTTGACAGCCAACATGTTTTTTAAATAACTAATTATCCAAAACATAATGTGTTACTACTTGTTACAGTATTTCAATTATTATATTTTTGGCAGTGGTTTTGTTACACTGTATTGTTTTATTAAAAAGACAAAAGTGCCAGGGAGGAAGACAAGTGAGCTGACTTCAAATTACTTGAGAATTGGGTGAAGAAGACTCCTGCATGTATTTAAGAGAAAAAAGTCAGGGTATGTGGGTCATGATGACAGGTGCACAGGCCCTCAGAGCTGCTACACATGTTACTCAGGATCCAGTGTAGAAGTACACATGACTGGTTGTTTCACTTGCTGTAGATACTATAGACCCAGAAAGCTTCATTGTATTTCAGTTGTGAAGCATGAACTGTATAAGAGTAGACCTGACGTTAGTTCCCAAGAACAGTAATGCAACGGGAGGAACATTTTCTGTGTTTTGTGTTATTGTAACGTTCTGTGTTTTATTGTCGTTTCCTGCCTTGCCTCCTCTAGAATCTTGTGCTTTCTGTTAGGGCAGTATTTTTAAATATTTCTTTCTCACAATTTCTACCAGTTCCCCTTTTAATATATGTATCTCTGCCCTAACACTGCCATGAGAAATAATGTGGGTCTGTTTTCTTCCGTGTTGGCTCTTTGATTCCTCAGTTCGTTTTCTCCTCACATAATTGGCACTCATCAGCTGTTTACAATTTATTTAAATTGGGATCACATGAAATAAATAGTGGCTTTGTAAGAATTATAAAACCCTAGGGGCGCCTGGGTGGCTCAGTCGGTTAAGCGTCCGACTTTGGCTCAGGTCATGATCTCACAGTTAATGGGTTCGAGCCCTGTGTCGGGCTCTGTGCTGACAGCTCAGAGCCTAGAGCCTGTTTCAGATTCTGTGTCTCCCCCTCTCTCTGCCCCTCCCCTGTTCATGCTCTGTCTCTGTCTCAAGAATAAATAAAACCCTAAGAAGGGAGAAAGGATTTTATATGAACAAGGAAGATTGCATGTTTGTTATGTACAACGTATTAAGCTAGGTGACTTTTTTTTGTTGGGGGGAGAGTGGAAATTTCAGGGCTAAAACATATAATTTTTTATAAAGGCCTCCTCTGGGTCTAAAATTTCCAGTTAAGGAATGTAAAAATATGTATTATGAGTAACTTGTTTTTCTCATAAAAATATTTTTTGATCTATTTAGAAATACGATGAACTAAGAAATACCTAGGAAGCTGGACTCATTTTTTTCTACATCCTTACCGCTCAGATTCTGACATGCAGAGAATAGCAGCAAAGTCCCTGGGACTAGATTTCCCCCCTTATTCTCCCTTCTCAGGTTCCAACCCTTCCCTCTTCCTACCAGTGCCATGGTTCTGGTCATGCATAGCTTACGCTGAAATAGGCCATTTCTGTCCTTTAGTCTTCATAGGGCATCTAGATTCTTAAGGTAATCTTACATGAAATGATCTTTCTGGTGTTCAGGTTACAGCTAATTGTTATATAGATACCAGCCCTGGGAACTTCCCCAGAAGTAATCCTTTGCAACTTGATTTACTTTCAGGCATTTTATCCAGGATTATGGTACGAGGTACGATAATCAGATTTACAGCGTTTTAGAAACAGTAGCAGCATTGGACCAGCAGGTTGTTATCCATTTGCTTTCTACCCTCACTCAGTCTCTGAAGGATTCAGAGCGGAAATGGGGCCTTGGCAGAAATATCGCACAAAGGTATGTTTGAAAATCTTATTACATTCTTTTGGGCAACAATTATAAAATTTAGATTCATTTCCTAGAAATGGCTTATTTTCCCATTCCTAAAAATTTGGGGTATGTTGGAGTTGATAAATGTTTCCATACTATGATTGACACATCGCGATTCACATACAGTTCTTTTCAAAGTGACCACCTTTGAAAGCTCTGTGTTTCATCAATGCTACTATTGCCAAAACACATTCAGTGTTCCTCATTGGGAGGTGGACTTTAGAGCCTCAGATGTGTTGCTGGATGCCCTATGAAGACTATAACACTTAAAATCCATGGTGGCATTATCTGCCCTTTGAGGGATGCCTTGATGTACTGAAACAACTGCATCATGTGTATCCAGTGAGTAAGGTGTGTGAGCCAATTAAATAATACGGTTTTTGGTCAAAAATAAGTAATAGGACTTTTTTTCTTATAGGCTTACAACCCAGTTTCAGATTG
The DNA here is from genome assembly GCF_028749965.1 of Puma concolor. Classification (NCBI taxonomy): domain Eukaryota; kingdom Metazoa; phylum Chordata; class Mammalia; order Carnivora; family Felidae; genus Puma; species Puma concolor. The sequence continues at coordinate 88,978,950 of NC_141671.1, read as the reverse complement.
TGCTGGACTGTGTAACATAATGTAACACATGGAAATAGACCTGTAGTTCCTAAAGAGGTTGTTTTAGAGGAGTCAGCACTCATGAGAAGTCATATGTCCCAAGTTTGTTAAAGAATCAAAGTATTTTAGTCATATTGTGTGAGTGTGTGTGCGTGTAGACAGACACTCAGGTAGGCTCAGTTTGTAAATACTTAAAACGAAAAGTAGTGGAAAAGGTAATAAATGTATCTACATCTTTTCTTTTTTCTTAAACAGGGAAGCCTATAGCAAACTTTTATCTCACCTAGGACAAGTGGGACAAGATGAAATGCAGAGACTGGAGAGTGATAATACCTAACATATTTTGTGATTTGCCTTCTCTATTATAACTATCTGAAGCCGCTTTGCACCATTCTGATTCATACTTTTAATTGTGTGATGTTCTGTTAAAAATTCTTTCTAGGATTTTTTTCTTACATACCTGTAAGTATAAGGTACATAAATAAGGAAATAAAGGTTAATTAAATATATTACAGGACCTTTGGAACTTGGCAGAATTGCATTCTCTTTTGAAGAGTTTTTAGTTAAACTAACTTAAAGGAACCTTTTCTAACTGTGAGTGTTACATGTGTATGTCTGTTAAGTAGATTTGCACCAGTCAATCCAGGAACTTTTCACTGTAATGTGACTTTCTGTCTTGTGAGTGATTTGTTTTGTTTCTTACATGTTTTAATATGATGTGGGTGTTTTTTTGTTTTGTTTTATTTTGTGTTTTTTAACATTACCTGGCTGTTCTGTGCTGGTTTTGGGGAAAGGGGGGTTCAGGAGGTGGGATTGTATGTTTGTCATCTTTTGTTATACTGTGTCTAAGGCAAGTTAATAAATGCCCAGCACACTTAGCTCTGTGAGGAATGAGGCTGAGTCTGGCTAAATGAATATACAGATAGTATATAAAATGTTTTAAAACTTAAGCCAACAGTGTTTATGCTTAGGTCCCAACAGTTGCCAGATTTTTTTTTTTTTTCTTTAGTCGTCCTTCTTTTGGGGAATTTATTAAAAGACCTCTATCAGGAGGAGGATAAATAAGACCCTTTAAGAAAAGAGAAAATAACATCTAAAAAAATCTTCAGGTTACATTATTAACAGAAGAGTTCTGAGAACTCAGCCCATTTATCTCCTCATCAATTAGAGCCTTTTATAATTTAGCATCTTACATTATGTTTACAAGGAACCAGTTTAGTTTCCTTTAGCAGCTATTGTGTCTCAACTCTTTATTTCATCCAGATTTTTATTTTACCAGTTGGGCTCTTATCCTTGTCTCCTTTTTGTGGTGAGCTTTACTTGATGAAAGAACTCCAGTCCTAGTGTTGGGAACCCACCTAGGTCTCAAAGCCAGCTCTGCTTTGTAAACTTGAGCAAGTCACTTAACCTTGCTGAGCCTCAGTTTCTTCATGGAGAAAAAAAGAATACTAATCCTTTTTCTTTTTCACGGTGTCCTAGTAAGAATGAGGGGATAATGTATGTGAATGTATTGGTGACATACATTCTATTTGAGGTGTGCAGACATGATTACTAATCATGCCCAAAGGTAATGAACACCTCTCAATTTTGTCCCTTTTTCTCTAATAGGTCCTAGATGAATGAGCGCCCCCCCCCCTTGGGACCCCCACCCCCCCGGTTTTTTTCTTCAAATTTTTTCTTACACATCATGTTTGCTAACTTTGCAATAACTTACTGTTTCCTTCTTGGGACTCTAGTCTTTATCATGGTTCTTCTCTTCCTCCTTTTCTAACTCAAGAAGTATCTTTAAAGATGAAGTGTATTGCAGTCAGCGAACTATACTTATTAATGCTGTCCTTACTGTAATGTGTGAAGTCTAAAGGAGTATCTGTTGTTTTCACAACATACAAATAGTTTATCCCCCTGCCAGATCAGCTATTAGTACTTCAACAAATGGAATGAATAAAAGCTTCGTTAAGGTTACTTAGTAGACTTTAAAGCAATGAGTTTTTCATTATCGTAGTGACTTACTAAACTTAATGTATTGCTTTGCAGGTTTCAGCACATGAAGCGTACATCTGTTTAAGGTGATGCTTTTAAAGAAGTTATGTGTGTGTATATATATTTTTATTTCCAAAATAGGATTAATAAGATAGCTTTGAGAATCATGTTCCTTAGAATATGAAACTTTTAAGAGATGAGAAAAGCCACTGCTGAATCATGCATTAGGGCATATGTCTATAGATGCTAAGAATAAATAGTTTATACTTTAAAAATCCATAACAAAAAAAAAATCTGTGACAATACATATGTGTAAATACGTGTGTTGAAGTGTGTTTTTAATTGAAGAAAAAAAATTTATGACTCAGTTCATTTTCTTGAAAATCTTCACAGACCCTTCACTTAATAGGATAATCTTACCTTTTTTCTATTCCCAGATTTAGAGTAAGTACCTTATTCCTGCTTCCTTAATATGTATTTACCCCTAAAGAACCTGTACTCTGTGGGGCTGCTGCTTCTATCTCTCTATTGTAAGCCGTTCTCTTTTGGTGCAGTCTGAGAGTACATTCTCATTTCTCATGTCCTTTGGCCTGACGTCTGTGTTTTCCTTCATCTTGTCAACCCTTCCTTGGTGATACTCCTCCTCCCTACATACTGTATTTTGAAAGCACCCTCATGTTCTCCTTTCTGGTCCCCAGTGGTGAGATGTGGCTCTTCACTTGCTCCGTCTCAACATTCTTCTAGTAGTGAACTGCGAACACTAGCTCATAATTTCATCTCTGAAGTCTATTTCTAGTGCTAATTTCTCTCTAAACCCCTCTAGTTGGATCCTCCTGAAATCTCAAGGCAACATGTCAAGCTGCACTTGTCACTTATTTTCAACTAGCTGCTGCCTTTTCTACCCAGGGAATACACTGTTTTCACAAGTTATTTAGCCTTGAAACTTCAGAAGCATCTTGGATTCTTACATGCCCCCCACTTTCAGGTGATCACCAGTACAGGCTCTTGGTATTTTTTTCTTGTTTCCATCCTGTACACCCCAACTGTCTTTCCTACTGTGCTCTATTGATCTTCTTACCTCCTTATCTCTGATCTTCTTCCCTGTAATTCATCCTCACACAGTTCTGGCATTAGTGTTGCTAAAATAATCCTTTCTTCCTGTTACTTTTCTGCTCAAGGACCTCCAGTTACTTGCCAGTGTCAATAAGCTGACATTCAGACTCTTCAGGACACTTTTCTGCCATCCGACTCTACCTTTTCTATGCAAACTTAACTCACACAGGAGACTAGACTGCCTTAGACATCTGAATGCCATGTTCATTCTGCACTCTGAGCTTCATTCAGCTTGCCAGGAGAGAATACTACCCTTTCTACAGAAACCTAGCCTTAAGACACTTAAGTAGGAAGACAGTTAAAATATAAGTATTCCAGTCAAATAATTTCTGTAAAATATCAGATGGAATATAAAAGAGATGATTGAAGGACAACAGAGTGGTAGAAAGGACTTTATTAGACATTCAGATTTGGTTATGATTTAAATTTTAATTGAACATTTAATTAGGTTTTCATGGGGGAGTAAAAAACATGGAGTATGATCTCTGTACAGAAATCTTTTAGTATTGACTTCATTTGCATTAGAAGAGTTTCATAGTTTAAAACTTTTATATCTTTACCTATTCCTAGCATATTTTTTCTTAAGCCTATTTGACTTTTTCTACCTGGGCATCTATATTAAAAACAAAAACAAAAACAAAACTTACCTGTAGCCTGTGTGTGTGTTCTTTACCCATTATTATTTTCTTTCATGCTTCATCACAAATTTTTAAAACTATTTTGTTCTTAAAGAATTACGTGTACTTTAACAGAATCTTTGACAGCTTTTATTTTTACATCCCTTTGTTAAAATTATCTGTTCTATAAAAATTTGACAAGTTTCTGCAGTTGGGAAAAGCCTCTAGGAAACCTGTCTTCCCTCAATCCTATAGATTTTATGTAAACCTTACATTTTTCCAAAAGCTCTTCTCCTGTCTTCTCCTCCTAGGGTTAAAAATACTGCCTTGTCAGTCAAGTACATAGCATGCCAATATAAATACCATGTTTTGTTTGCTTAAGACAGTTGGTTTGGGAAGATAGCAAAGTAGCATATTTTTTCACATATTTAATAAGATATAAGATTTGTACTTAGATTCAGTGATAATCTATATTGCTAAGATTACCAAAATAAGTACTACATGATTGGAATTGAATAACTTCTGCTTATTAAAGTTTTTGGTGTGCTAGTAGTTATCCAGTTTATAGCATTTATTGCATTTGTGAATTGTGTTTTCAGAAAATGCTGGGCCTTATTGTATATTGATAAGTTAATTGTGCATATAATAATTTTTTAAATGTATATATTTAGTTTATACTTCATGATTATTACACTTCCTTTTTTATGAAATATTATTTGAAAACCAAAATAAAAATGAACCATATTACTTGGAAGAATAATTTCTGTGTTGTTCCTGTTTTAATATTCTGTGGCAAAACAAAGTTTTTTCGTCATTTCAACAGTTGAAAGGTATACAGTATACTTGGGGTTAAACTTTGAAGAAAACATGAAGAAAAAGGAAGAAAAATATCTTAATCGTAACCTAACGAGAAAAATATCCTAATCATAACCAAATTGGTATTTTGTTATTAAGAATCTAAGGAACTTCATTGCACTTTACATTGTTTTACAGATTAATGTCTTTGCTGGCTTTTCTTCCTACACAAAGGAACGCTGTGCTAATACCTATGCAGTACTGTGTTTTCTTTTAGATAGTAAAATCTGAAAATGGTGTTTAAGTGGTTGGAATTTTCATGCTTTTCTTATGGAAATTCAAATTAACCTAATAATTTAACTACAGATACAATATGGTCTATAATTTTAAAGAGTAAAAATGAGAGATGAATTACTATAGTTCACTAAAATAGAAAATATATATTTGAATAGTTTCAGTGGAATTTGGTTTTATGAGCACAGTTTTCTGGAATCTTTGAGGAAAATGATCTAATCATAAGCATTCTGCGTTTTATTTTTCCTAGGAATGTTGTACTTTAGAGGCTATCTTTGGCTATACTGTAAAGAATATTTTCTAATTCTGAGTTTGATTCTGTAATATTAGTGGATAATACATTAAAGTTTCCCAAGAAAGTGTTTGCTAATATACTGATTTGTTTTAAATGAATAGTTAGAAATCTATACAGAAAATATCAAGAGTAATCTCAGGGTACCTTTTCATTATTAGTCAGGCAAGCTTATTTTTAGACCATTTTCCTTTCATTCATTGGATATAGGATGTGGGATTACAGATGTAATGGTTTTATAAGGTAAAACAGCTGGAGGTCAATTCATGTATCAAGTAGAAATTTTAATAAATCCGAAACACTTCTTGCTTAGGTTCTTTTTGAAAAGATATCTGAAATGCCAGAGTCATTTTCCTGACTTGGTAAGGCATTTAAAATATTTAGTTTACATGATTTATAAACTCTTCTAAAGAGACTCTGTAATTCTTCTAAATATCATATCAGTATCAATTTTCACTTTTCAGAACTGTAAAATTACTCTGAAGGTTTTTTGTCTAAATCTCTGGGAGGTTTTTATTTTACTTTTTCCCCTTATGCCTAGTCTTTCCTTCTCTGCTCTTTAATCTGAATAACCAGATTATTATTTAAAAATTAAAATTTTTAGGTATAACAGTGTGAAAAGTTAGTGAATTTTGTATTTAGGATTTTAAAAAGTTTGTTTTTATTTCTGAATACCAAAAGTGGTTACATGAATAAAATGACAACTTCCTGTAAGGTAAGGATTGCTAAACAATTAAACTATGCCAAAGGAAAAAAGTCCAAATAAAGTCTTCCTTTTAGTAAAGTGACTTAGATCCTAACAAGATTAGGAAAAGGGAAAAACTCATGTTACACTTCTTGAATTTATGTTCCAATGTGATTTTTATTACATATATATATGTGTATATATACATATATATATGTATATATTGTTATAGACAAAGCAAATCCAAAAACCTAGCCTAAATAAGAATTCTTATGCATTATTAAAAGTGGTAGTAATAAAATATGTATTGGTGGTGGAGGAAGAGTCCCACAGGTGCTCAAGATTGACATAACCTTTAACAAAGTGCAAAAACTTTTATTAGAACTACTAAGTCTAGGTTCACAGTTATGTCAGAGCACTTTATGGTGCCCAAATTAGTACAGCTAATTTTTTTTTGTTGAGCTTTGAAATGTCATTTTTCACTAAATGAATTTAAACAAGTGTTTGAATTATGATGTGAAGCAAGAATTTGTATAGACTTAGGAATCTTTGGCTTTGGTAGACTCCCCTTTTCCTAATTAGCATCTCTTCACATGCTTTTCAGAATCATTTCTCCCACAGCATGTGTTCCAATTTCTATTTAGTAATTTTTAAATAATTTCAAAAATAATCTCCCCGTTCAGTTACAGAATTCTAAAGACAGTAAAATACCTTGTAATTTGAGTAACTTTTTTTTTCTTAAATGAAGTACTTCAGAGCATTTGCCTAATCCTCACAACATTCTTCTGAATTGATACGGAAATCAATAATTATCCTCCTTAAAGAATGGGAAAACTAGCACTGAAAGTTAAGCACCTAGCCCAAGGTCACAGTAACCAAGCTGAACAATCTGGGCGTTCCAACTGCTGTTCCAGTGTACTTCTATCATTCGTGTTACTGTGAATAAAACATGGCATTTAAAATTTTATAATGTCATAATACTGAGTCTATACTAGTGGGGCTGTATAATGTTAAATTTTTAAAAGAAAAATTACAAACCCAGTTTTAAGTAGTAAGGGGATTAACTACGGAATTTTTTTTTTTTTTGAAGATCATTGATGGCAGTATTTGTGAAATAAATTGCCTTACTAACATTTTCTTGTTTTCCTAGACAGTGCTGATTAGAGAAAGTCTACAACAAAGGCTCTAAAGACCCATGGAACAGTAATTGACCATTAAGTTGTCACTGAGGTACACCACAGTAAAAGTCAGACATATTGTATATTGACACACAGAGAGAAGGGTGACAGGAGGTTTCAGTAATGTATTTTAGAAAACTGTTCATTTTTTGCTAATGTTTATCTGAAAATAAGACATATAAAACAAAACAAGGAAGCATTGAGCACTGAGTCTTTTCATGCCCAGTATTCAGAAGTGAAGCTTTTCTTTCCCTTCTGTTAATGATAGTTATTAACAAAGCATTGGTTTTCAGATGGTCCCAATCCTGTGATGAGGCACTTGAAGAGTCTGAAGGTTAGGGCATGTGAAATATGGAGCTGGAAGGAAGCATGCCGCTATTCCATTAGAAGCAAAAGGGAGTGTAGGCCCATAAAATACTTCTTCTTTGCCTTCTCTACTTACATCCACCACCTACAAAAGAAGAGAAGCCTGTTCATCAAAGATGATTGCTCAAAATAATGCCGTATACACATTAAAGGAGGCCTGCAGTTGAACTCAGTGATGCCGCCATGACCTTAGGCATTAGTTTTTTTCCTCACAGTATGGAACCAGAAATTTGTATTAAGGTCCAGGTAAGTGTTCTTATATACATTTATATATTTTTATGTGTCTACATAATGTAAACAGTTTTTAGGTAGGTATCTTTGTCTTCCTCTAAGAAAAATCTTGTGTCTTGAACAACACATTATACCAGATGGACCTGACAGATATACACAGAATATTCCATCCAAAAACAGTGGAATACACATTCGTTTCAAGTGAACATGGAATATTCTCTAGGATAGATCACGTTAGGCCACAAAACAAATCTCAATAAATTTAAGAAGACTGAAATCATACAAAGCATCTTTTCATACCACAAGAGTACCTAGAAATAATTTATAAGAACTGGAAAAAAATGCAAACACATAGACTCAAGGAAAATCAAAGAAATCAAAAAATTCGTGGAGAAAACGTAGGTGAAAACATTATGGTACAAAATCTTCAGGACACAGCAAAGCAGTTCTAACAGGGAAGTTTATAACAGCCTCAAACAAAAATCTCAACCTAACCTTATACCTAAAGGATCTAGAAAAAGAACAAAGGTAGTAAAAGGAAGGACAGAATAAAGATTAGAGTGGAAATAAAAAAAGAAAAATGAATAAGAATTGATTAATGAAGAGAAACCTTTATCCAGACACATGAAGACCCAAATCAGAAATGAAGGAAGAAAAATAACTTGACACCACAGAAATACAAAGGGTTGCAAGAAACGACTCTGAAAAATGTGCCAACAAATTGGGACAACTTAGAAGTGGATAAATTCCTAGAAACATACAATCTTCTAAAGCTAAATCAGAAAGAAATAGAAAATATGGCCTGATTACCCATTCAATTTCATTACTAGTAATCAAACAGCTACCAACAAAAGTCCAGGACCCATATGGCTTCATAGGTAAATTCAACAAAGATTTAAAGTGTTGATACCTGTTCTCAAACTACAGTGAAACCTTGGATTGCGAGTAACTTGTTCTGTAAGACGAGCAGACATTTCTAATAAATTTTAACTTGATAAACAAGTGATGTCTTGTAATACATGTAGTATGGGATACTGAATGTTACATGATCACAACTGAGCCAATGGTACTTAAAATTCACTTTGATATACAAGCACTTTGGATTACAAGCATGCTTCTGGAATGAATTATGCTTGCAAATCAAGGTTTTACTGGATTCCAAAAAATAGAAGAGGAAGGAAAATTTCCAAATATATTCTACAAGGCCAGCTTTACCCTGATACCAAAACCAGACACTATCAAAAAGACCAAAACAAAACAAAACCACCTTACAGGCCAGTATATCTGATGAACATACATGCAAAAAATGCTGAACAAATATTAGCAAACTAAATACATTAAAAAATATATCATTTACCTCGATCAAGTGAGATTTATTCCAGGAATAAAAAGCGTTTCAATATTCACAAATAGGTTAATGTGATAAGAGTAATAACTAAAAACCATATGGTCACGTCAGTAGATACAGAAAAAGCATTTGACAAAATGCAACATCCATTCATGATAAAAACTCAACAAAGTGGGTTTAGAGAGAACATACCATAACACCAACCATATATGAAAAACCCACAGCCAACATCATACTGAAAGGTTTCCCTCTAAAGACCAGGAACAAGACAAGAAGGTCCACTCTTACCATTTTAATTCAAAATAATACTGGACATCCTAGCTGCAGCAATCAAGCAAGAAGGAGGAAAGTATCCAAAATGGTAAGAAAATAAACTTACCCACTATTGGCCAATGACGTGTGTGTGTGTGTGTGTGTGTGTAGTAAAACCCGAAACACTCCACCAAAGAACAGATGAATGAATTCAGTAAAGTTGCAGGATACATTTCTGTATGTTAATTTTGTATTACATTTCTATACACTAATAATGAAGTAGCAGAAAGAGAAATTCAGAGAACAGTTCCATTGAAGAGTAGTCCAAGATGACCACTCAGGAAGAGTATGAACTCACCTCCTCCACAGACACACCAAATAATAAACCTATTGTAGAGCAATTCCTTCTGAAGAAGTGAGAGCTGACTGAACAGCCTCTGCACAAAAGATAGATCACATAACTGTAAGATGGAGTCTTGTTACTAAAGAGAACCCACAGTCCCAACACTGAAGAGCAGTGGAGAGGGATAGTACTAAGGGACTGTAATGCACCCACCCTGGGGCACAGAAAGAAAGCTACAAATTAAAAGCAACTAGAATATAAAGGATCCAGCCCTACCACCACCAAGCAACAGGACAGCAGCTAGAACACAGCTGTTTTATGTTCCCTCTCCATCATGATAGCATGGACAGGAATAGTGTCCAGGCATTCTAGCCAGCCTATTGACTGAACCCCTGGCCTCTACCCCACACCAGACTGAGCCATCCAATTAGGTCAGCCTCCAGCACACCACACACCAAGACACCCCTTCTCAGGGCTCACTACAGCTACAGCCACCTTACTTACCAAGGTGACACAGGCACAAAGCACTATGGCACACTCCAGGCACACATTATTTTAGCTCCTAATGTCTTGCTATGTATGACACCCCCAACTCAAGAGAGATCCAGGACTATACCTGAACAGAGCATCTCAAGAACCCCAAGTCTGCACCCTGTCTTAGCTATAGCCACCTCACCAGGGCATACCCTGCACCAAACACCATGAGTTTTTGTGCACATGGTTAGCCCACACTAGCCATGGGTCTAGTTGCCCTATCACAGCACTCTATGAACAGCATTTGAGGAGACTCCAGCCTGCACCCAGTTCAACTACAGCTCTCCTGTCAAGGCACCACTGTATGGAGTGCCCCAGGATGCCCTGGACCACACTACACCTTGGCTCCAGCTACCCCACCAGGGTAGCCCCTGCACAGGATGCCCAAGACACTCCAGCCTGCAGTCCTCTTCACCTTCATCTAATCTGCCATGGTGCCCTCCATGCAGAGAACACCAGTACACCCCAGCTTGCATCTGCTTTGGCTTAAGCTATTTTCCAGGGTGCCCATAGAGTGGAGAGCCCCAAAATAACCTGGCTAGCACCAACTTTAGTTTCAGCTGTCTTGCTGGGGCACCCTCTGCATTGAGAGATAGGAATACCCTGACCCATGCCCATTTCAGCTACAGTCATCTCATCAGGGAAGCCCCAGCATGGAGTGCCTCAGGACCACCAAGCTCATGCCCGCCACAACTCTAACCACCCAGTCACTAAACACAGTCAACACAGGGGATGATCATACACAAGACTCTTCCATCAATTTTAGAAGTAACTGTTCTAATTCATAAGAACAAACACAAAGGCAATGTAAGGAGATAAATGAATATGCTCCAAATAAAAGAACATGACAAGTCCTCAGAAAATGAACTAGATAAAATGGAAATAACCAATCTACCTAACAAAGAGCTCAAAGTAATGGTTATAAAGAAGCTCACCAGACTGAAGAGTGGAAGTGACTGAAAATGTCAACAGAAAAAATATTAAAAAGAACCAATCAGGGGCGCCTGGGTGGCTCAGTCGGTTAAGGGTCCGACTTCAGTTCAGGTCATGATTTCACAGCTTATGGGTTCAAGCCCTGCATCAGGCTCTGTGCTGATGGCTCAGAGCCTGGAGCCTGCTTTGGATTCTGTGTCTCTCTCTCTGCCCCTCCGTTGCTCACACTGTCTCTCAAAATAAACATTAAAAAAAAAAGTTGAGAATACAATAACTGAATGAAATATACACTAGAAGGAATCAACAGTCTTTTTTTTAAGTTATTAATTTTGAGAGAGAGCGAGTGAGCTGGGGAGGGGCAGAGAGAGAGCACGGGGGACAGGATCCAAAGCAGGCTCTGCACTGACATCAAACTCATGAACCATGAGATTATGACCTGAGCTGAAGTTGGGATGCTTAAATGACTGAGCCACCCAGGTGCCCCTCAACAGTATCTTTAAAATGACACATTAGGTCCAGCTGGTATAAGATATATATATGGAACATTCCATCCAAAAACAAAAGATTACAGATTCTTTTCAAGTGCACATGGGACATTCTTCAGAATAGATCATAGATTAAACCATAATACAAGACTCAATAAATTTAAGAAGATTAAAATCGTATCATGCATCTTTTCTGATCATGATAGTATGACACTAGAAATCAGTAACAAAAAAACAAAAATGGAGAACACAAACATGGAGGTTAAATAAAATTCTACCACATAAGCAATGGGTCCATGAAGTACACACTGAGAAAATGTTAAAAATACTTGGGAGACTAACGTAAATGAAAACACACGTCAAAAATCTAGAACCATTTTCACTGTGTCCCAAAGAGGGAAATGTATAGTGATATAGGACTACCTCAAGAAATAAAAATTCTGGAATACCTGGGTGGCTCGGTTAAGTGTCTGACTTTGGCTCAGGTCATGATCTGAGGTTCATGAGTTCAAGCCCTGCATCGGGCTCTGTGCTGACAGCTCAGAGCCTGGAACCAGCTTCAGATTCTGTGTCTCCCTCTCTCTCTCTCTCTCTGCCCCTCCCCCACTCACACTCTGTCTCTCAAAAAATGAATAAACATGTTTTAAAATTTTTAATAAAAAATAAACATCTCAATCTAAACTTACATCTAAAGGAACTAGAAAAAGAAGAGCAAAGTCCAAGGTTAGTACAAGGGTACAAGGAAAGAAATAATAAAAGATCAGAGCATGGATAAATGAAATGGAGACAAAAAAATAGAAAAGATCAACAAAACCAAGAGCTAGTTCTTGAAAAGATAAACAAAATTGACAGAAAATTAGACCTATCAAGAAAAAACGAAAGGAGACACAAATAAAGAGAATAAGAAATGAAAGAGAAGTAGAGGTGCCTGGGTGGCTCAGTTGGTTGAGCATCCAACTTTGGTTCAGGTCATGATCTCATGGTTCGTGAGTTTGAGCCAGTGTCACGCTCTCTGCTGTCAGCACAGAGCCTGCTTCAGATCCTCTGCTCCTCTCTCTCATCCCCTCTCCCCTGCTGAGTCTCTCTTAAACTTTAAATAAAAGAAATAAAAGTAGTAAGAAAACGGACACCACAGAAATAAAAAGAATTATAAGAGAATACTATGAAAATTATACAAAAACTAGACAGCCTAGAATAAATGGATAATTCCTAGAAACACAGAATCTTCCAAAACCAAATCACAAACAGAAAATCTGAACAGACCATTTATGAAAATTGAATCAGTAATGAAAAAACTCCTAAAAAAACAAAAGTCCAAGACCAGATGGATTCACAGGTGAATTCCACCACACATTTTAAGAACAGTTAATACTTATTCTCAAACTATTTCAAAAAAATAAACGTGGAAGGAAAGCTTCCAAATATAGTCTATAAGACCAGCATTGCACTATTACCAAAATCAAAGATACTATAAAGAAACCTACAGGCCAATAACCCTGAACATAGATGCAAAAATCATCAACAAAAGATTAGCAAACTGCATTCAACAATATATTAAAAGAATCACAAAAATTAAGTGGGATTTATTCAAAGGATGCAAGTATGGTTCAATATTTACAAATCAATCAACCTGATATCACATTAAAAAATGGTAACTATTATGATCATCTCAACAGATGCAGAAAAAGCATTTGGCAAAATTCATCTATTTCTGATTTTTAAAATTCTCAATATAGTGGGATTAGAGGGAACATATCTCAATACCAAAGGACAATATGAAAACCCACAGCTAACATTTTAGTCCATGAGGATGAAGGGTTTTTCTGCTATGATCAGGAATAAAACAAAGATGTTCACTCTTGCCACTTTTATTCAGCATAGTGCTGGAAGTCCTAGCCATAGCAATCAGACAGGAGAAAGAAATAAAGGCATCCAAATTGGTAAGGAAGAAGTTAAGCTATCACTATTTGCCGATAATATAATGCTATGCCATAGAAAACCCTAAAGACTCCACCTAACACTGTTAGGAGTAGTAAATGAATTCACTAAAGTTGCAGGATACAAAATTAAAATACTTTGAGTTATAATTATACCAAAAGGAATAAAACATCTAGTAGTAAACTTAACCAAGGATTTGAAAAGATCTGTATGCTGAAAACTGTACAACATTGATGAAAGAGAATAAGGACAACATAAACAAGTGGGAAAATATACTGTGTTCATGTACTGGGAGAATCTATAGCAGTCTACAGATTCAATGCATTTTCTACCAAATACCAATAGCATTTTTGCCAGAACAAGAACAAATAATCCTAAAATTTTTAAGAAACCACAAAAGACCCCAAATAGCCAAGGAAATTTGAGATTGAAGAACAAAGCTGATGGTATCACAAAGCAAGATTTTAAGATATACTATAAAGCTGTAGTAATCAAAACAGTATGCTACTGTCACAAAAACAGACACAGAGATGAATGGAACAGAAACAGAGCCCAGATATACACCCACACGTATATGGTCAGTTAATCTACTACAACACAAGATGCAAAATATAGAGTTGGGAGAAGACGGTCTCTTCAATAAGTGTGTTGGGAAAACTGGACAACTCCCTGCAAAAGAATGAAATAGGACTCTTTCTTACAGCATACACAAAAACAAACACAAAATGCATTAAAGACCTTCATGGGAGACATGAAACTGTAAAACTCCTAGAAGAAAACAGGCAGTAATCTCTCTGGCTGTGACCTTTGCAACATTGTCCTGAGGCAACGGAAACAAAACCAAAAATGAACTATTGGGACTAAGGGAAAAAAAAGCTTTTTGCACAGCAAAGTATACCATCAACAAAGCAAAAAATGGCAACCTACGAATCAAAGAAGATATTTGCAAACAATATAAGGAGTTAATATCCAAAATATGTAAAGAACTTATACAACTCAATACCAAGAGAAACGATCTGATTAAAATGATGGTCAGAGGACCTGAACAGACATTCTTCCTAAGAAGACATACAGATGGCAAGCACATGAAAAGAAGCTCAACACCACTAATCATCAGATGCAAATCAAAACCACAATGAGCTATTACTTCACACTACTCAGAATGGCTATTATCAAAAAGATTAGAACTTCAAGTGCTGGTGAGGATGTGGAGAAAAGGGGACTCTTGTGCACTATTGGTGGAAATGTAAATTCATGCATCCACTGTGGAACACAGTATAGAGGTTCCTCAAAAACTTAAAAACAGAAATACCATAAGATCCAGTAATTCCAATACTGGGTATTTATCCAGAGAATACAAAAACACCAATGCAGAAAGATACTTACACCTCTGTTTATTGAAGCATTATTTACAATAGCCAAGATATGGAAGCAACACAGTGCCCATCAATAGATGAATGAATGAAAAAGTGGTATGTATATACAATGGAACATTACTTAGCCTAAAAAGATCTTCTGATCTGGGGAAACATGGATGGACCAAGAGGATATTATGCTAAGTGAAATAAGTTAGAGAAACACAAATATCATATGATTTCACTTATATGTGGAATCTCAAAAAGGAACAAAAAACAGTAACAGACCCATAAATACAGAGAAGAAATGGTTGGTTGTCAGAGGGGTGGGGCTGGGACAGGAGCAAAATGGGTGAAGAGTGGGAGATACAGGCTTTAGGTTATGGAATAAATAAATCACAGGGGTAAAATGTACATCATAGAGAATATAGTCAATGGTATTATAATAGCATTGTATAGTGACAGATGATAGCTACACCCATGGTGACCATAGCATAATGTGTAAGTTTGTTGAATCACTATGTTAACTGTATGTCAGCAATACTTCAATAAAAAAGGAAGAAAATCCCATTGATAACTGCACCAAAGAGGATAAGATACCTAAGAATAAATTTAAGAAGGTGAAAGACCTATATTCTGTACTCATCTATAAAATATTAATGGAAGAAACTGAAGATAAGACAAATGGATAGATCTACCATATTCACAGACTGAAAGAATATTGTTAAAATGTCCATACTACCCAAAGTAACCTAGCTATTCAATGCAATCCTTATCAGAATATCAGTTGCATTTTTCACAAAACTAGAACAAACATTCCTAAAATTTGTATGGAATCACAAAAGGCCTCAAATGGCCAAAACAATCTTGAGAAAGGAAAATGAAACTCGGGGTACCACAATCCCATATATCAGTTATACTACAAACATATAGCAATTACAACAATATGGTACTGGCAGCATATAGACACATAGATCAATGGAATAGAATAGAAAGCTTAGAAATAAACCCATGCTTATACGATCAATTAATCTACAACAAAGGAGGCAAGACAAACAATGTGGAAAAGACAATCTATACAATAAATGGTGTTGAGAAAACAGCTACATGCAAAAGAATGAAACTGGACTACTTTCTTATACCACACACAAAAATAAACTTGAAATTCATTAAAGACCTAAATGTGAAGCTTGAGACCATTAAAATCCTTAAAAAAAAACATAGGAATAATCTCTTGGACATCAGTCTCAGCCATGTATTTATGACTAGGTCTCCTCAAGCAAGGGAAACAAAGGCAAAAGTAAACTATTAGAATGACATCAAAATAAAAAGCTTTTTACAGTGAAGGAAATTATCAACAAAATGAAAAGGCAACCTCCTGAATGGGAAAAGATATTTGCAAATGATATGTCTGATAAGGGGTTGATATCCAAAATATATAAAGAACTTATATAACTCAATACCAAAAGAACAATCAGATTTAAAATTGGGCAGAGGACATGAAGAGACATTTTTCTGAAGAACACAGACTGCAACACACATACTCCTTAATATCATTAATCATCAGGGAAATGCAAATCAAAGCCACAATGAGATATCACTTCACACCAGTCAAAATGGCTAGCATTAAAAATCTAAGTGGGGTGCCTGGGCGGCTTACTTGGTTAGGCATCTGAATTCCACTCAGGTCATGATCTCGCGGTTCACAAGTTTGAGCCCCGCATCAGGCTATGTGTTGACAGCTCAGAGCCTGAAGCCTGCTTCAGATTCTGTGTCTCACTCACTCTCTGCCCCTCCCTTGCTCACACTCTGTCTCTCTCTAAAAAATAAATAGGCATTAAAAAAACCTATTTAAAAAAATCTAATAAGTTTTGGCGAGCATGTGCAAAAGAAGTAAGACTTCACTGATGGTGGAACTGAAAATTGGTGCAGCCACTGTGGAGAACATTATGGAGGTTCCTCAAAAAACTAAAAATAGAAATACCATGTGATATAATAATTCTACTACTGGGTATTGACCCAAAGAATGTGAAAACAATTGAAAAGATATATGCACTCCTATATTTATTGCAACATGGTTTACAATAGCCAAAATATGGAAGCATATAGGTGTCCACTGATATAGGAATTGGTAAAGGAGATGCAATTATACACACAACAATGGAATAGTACTCAGACATAATAACGAATGAGATCTTGCCATTTGAGACACTGATGGACCAATAGAGTATTTTGCTAACTAAGTCTGACAGAAACACAAATACCATATGATTTCATTATATGTGAAATCTAAAACAAACTACTACAACAGCAAAAACACATGAACAAACAAGAAAAACAGACTCTTAAGTACAGAGAACAAACTGCCAGAACAGTTTTCCAGAACAGAGGTGGGTTAGGGGAACAGGTGAAAATGACAAAAGGGCTTAGGAGGTACAGATTTCTAGTTACAAAGTAAGTCATGGAGATGAAAAATATAGCATAGGGCATATAGTCAGTAAATATTGTAGTAACATTATATGGTGACAAATGGTAAATACAGCCATCATGGGGTTAGGTACAAAATCAATATGCATTATACCTGAAACTAATACAGCATGTGAATTTGAATTAAAAAAATTTAACTCATACTACTTAAATAACTTGCCAAAACTAGTTAGTAAATGTTGTCATATGTTGGTTCACAAATACTCATCTGTAAAATGAAAAAAACTATTGACCTTGCAGCTTTGTTCTGAAAACTGGTGACATCTAGCTTAGTGTCTAGCACCTAGAATATTATAACTTAGTAGCAGATTCAAAAATCAGTTGAGTCGATATATTTCCCCAGTTATTTCCCTTTAAGCTGGAGTTCCATCTCTGTCATTATATGGAAGAATCTCTTTGTTATTTTGAACCTGCTGTCACCTCACTGAATCTGGCTTAGTTTTAATACAAGTCTTCTTCACTTTACAATGGGGTTATGTTCCCAAAAACCCATCATAAATTGAAAATATCATAAGTAAAAAATGCATTTACTACACCTCACCTACCAAATATAGCTTAACCTAGCCTAACTTAACTGTGCTCAAAGCACTCACATTAGCCTAAGATTGGGGAAAATTATAAAACACAAAGCCTATTTTATAATACAGTGTTAAGTATCATATGTAATTTACTGAATACTATACTGGAAGTGGAAAACAATGGTTATGTGTACAGGATGGTAAGTATATTGGTTGTTTACCCTCATAATTACCGGACAGTGGCAGAGAGAGCCATTCTGCCACTGTCCTGCATCATGATCATATCATACTGTATATCACTGGCCTAGAAAAAAAAATCAAAATCCAAAATTCAAAGTATGGTTTCTACTCAACGGGTATTGCTGTTGCACCACTGTAAAGTTGAAAAATTGTAAATCAAACCATTTTAGGTCAGGAACCATATGTGTGCTGGAAAAATTCTTTCTTGAAGAAAGTTGGTCATATCCTACTTGTCAAATCCATCAGTCTCTTTCTAGCCCTCAATCTTCTTAATCTCTCTTCGTTTGACCTTCCACTAACCTCATTTAAAACCTTTCATCCTTTAGATTCCTTGATTTTCAAAAGAAAATGTTCGCAATTGACATTGTCCTATTGCTATCCACCTTTGGTCCCCTTTTCTGCACCTGCATCATAAGTGTACACGTGCCTTAATATCCCAACCACAGACCTCTTGGTACTCTTCTTCAATATCTTGTCCACTCCTGCCTTCATCTATATGTGAGTGGATAATTTTTAAACCTTTAACTGCTATAATGCATTCTAAAATGAAAGATGCCCTTGAGATTTGGGGATCCAAGTTCATATAGGAGGAAATCACTAAGGCCTAAAATAAAAGAAAGATCAAACTTTTAGCTATTTTTCCCCCAAATGGACATTTAGCTATTTCATCCCATCTGTTGAACAAATTATCTCTACTAAATTAAAATATTTATTCTATATGCTACATATAAAATTTTGTTGTTCTCTTTAGCTGATTTGTGCATCTTCCTGCAATACTACATTTACAGTTCTTTTGACTGAGTAGGGCAAGTCTCATTCAATGTTCAAAAACTTATTTTTACACCTTTGACTTTCCTAGAGAAACTTCAAGATCAACTTGACAAGTATTAATGCCCCACCATGCAAGAAAAAGGAAAATCCCAATGGGATTCTGATTAGTATTTCATTAAATACAGAAAGCAGAGATCTTTCACTATTTACCTTAATTATATAAGGTTAAGTATTTTCTTCAATGTATAGAGAAAACAGAGATACAGAGAAAGTTCAATGACTTGGTCAAGGTCACGCAGTAAGTGGTAGAGCCGATCATGAGCTCATACTTGTAACCAAAGAGAGAACAAAGATTTTGTGCCATTCGCAATATTCCCTCCACAACTAAATACATTTTTAGAAGACAAAATATCAGTTGAGGTCATCATCCAGAGAGTTTTGTCTGGTTTCCTGGGCCAACGGAGACTGCATATGTTAAACAGATGTAATTTATTTAATCTCTGAGAAGGGAAAAGAAGTTTTGGCAGTACTTCTCCAAAACACTCCCCTGTAAACTGGCAGAAAGAAGGCGTCTGGGAGAAGGAGGTGCCAGTTTGGCAGCATATCCTCAAGCCAAAAGGAAGTAATTGTAAATGAAGAGCAGTGGAGGTGATCTGGAAATACTGACTAATCACTTGCACACTTACGCAGCTGCTCTCTTATATGCTGCTCATCATCCACAGCACATTAGGTTAGAATCAACCTCTGTGCCAGATGATTCTTAGACACCCACTAAATAAACAAGAACACTTTCCTTATGCATCTATCCTTAGTATTTTCCATGAGTTAGTATTACTAACAAGTTCAAATCTCAATCTTTAAACAAGCATTAAGTTAAGACCATCTCAGTTTTTCTTTTTTGGGTTGCTCTTGTAATGGGTCAAATAGTCTATGCTAAGTCAAGTAGTAAAATAAAATAAAATGGAATACTTTCTCAGTATCTGACATGCTTCATGCCTATGTAGCTGAATCCCACAAGTGACAAAGAAGCTTTGATTAGAGTTCAGAAGGGCCAGCCTAAAGAGACAGGTTATTTTCTGGTGTTTTCAAGGGCAATAAATGACTTTAGTCTTTCTGGATGTCAAAGGACTAATCTCTGAGCTATTTAAGTATGACCTTCATTAATCTCAGTCAGCCATGCCCTTAGAATTCAAGGATTATATATATATATATATATATATATATATATATATATATATATATATATATAGGTGTGTGACTAATGCAAAATTTAAACTTTGATATTTTTATCATATGTACTATTTTCACCTCATTTTCCTGTATTTTTCAACCTGCTGATTTGTACTTAGGAATTTCTACTGTCTAATCATCATCTCATAAACACTATTCCACTCTCTCATCTAATTCTCTGTTGGATATTCTTCCAGCAAGTAGTAAAGAAGCAACTTGTGTATGAACGTGTAAGCAGCCTCTCCAACCATCAATATATTACTGTTATTTAACCAAAATAGTTCCTTAGTCATGCATAAAGTAAGCAAGTATTTGAGACTATGCAACCCCAGTTCAGAATGAATGATAATACAACCTCTAACCAGATGTCAATAAGTAAAATGAAACATGATATATGATGAGTATATAATCCATGAAGACTTCCATTCCAAACATCTCTTTAAGTGACAATCCGAATAGTAAAGGCTCTTAAAGGCCTTTATTAAACTTATCTGTTCTGTATAGGACCACTGTGCCAGCCATGGGAATAAACCCACTCAAAATGATTGATTTTGTATATCAAAATGACTACTGGGACACAGAACTAACCATAATGCTGGCTTTTTAAGAAAGCAAATATATTAGGGTTTCTGGGGAAGATAGTGGAGTACGAGGATCCTAGATGCACTTTGTCCCACAGACAAACCTCCAAACCTCTGGGTAAATAACCCAGAAAGTGACCTGAAGATTCTCCACAGATAAATGTAGAGAAAATGGCGTGTGGGAGAAGGAAGGGTGGAGACATGGTTGGGAGCCCAACTAACATGTGGACTGTCCGTGGGTGGAAGCAATGCTGTGGGCACAAGAGGGAAGGCTAGCAGACCCCACACCAGGCACACCAGGCATAGAGGACATAACACTGGAAAGTTGAATCCCCATAACATTTGGCTTTGAAATTCGGAGGGGCTTCAGTTCTTGAGTTCTTAAAATTAATGTGGCTTAACACCTAGAACTTTGAAAACTAGCAGGGTCATATCTAGGAGAGTGGGATGGCAAAAGTAAACTGAGTCTCCACTCTTAACGAGACAGCATAACAGCCCCAGTGAGATACTGTATAGAAGCAGCAGTTTGAAAGATACTTGGGGTACACAGGATAGAGATTTGTTTACCAATATCAGAGCAGGTGCTTGAGGGACAGGGATCTTTGGGAGATTTCTCCAGGTACAACAGGGCTGGCAGGCACCATTTGCCTCCCCTGCCCCCCAGCCTAGAAAAATGGACACCTGCAGGAATCAGCGCAGCATTTAGAGTCTCCATCTAGCTTGTTAAGAGCTCTTCCCACCACTACATTCTCCTGCAGACCAGCCCCTACATTCTGGCCTTGGCAGGAGTTTTCCAAAGCAGCAATATATAGACTACCTCCCACAGCAGAACAGTGCAAGTCTTGTTGACTCCTGCATTCTCACATGGACCTGCTCCCTCCAGCACACCCTCCCAAAAGTCCATTCAAAGTCCATTCAAAGTCACAACGTGACTGTGCAAGCAACCCTGATAGGGGTCAAAATGACTCCAAAGTGACTCCTGCCCCAGGAGAGAGGAAGAAAAGCACACAAATTCATCTGACTATAGCCCCAGCAGACTGGGGCTGGGGTCAGACATATGGTCTGACTGAGTCCCACCCACCAACAAAATCTTCTTAGGAAACTACATTAAGGAGAGCACCCTCCAGTTCACTGCTAGTGCACTCCGATAAATGCCTGGCCTGATCCACCTCAAGCTCAGGGCAGTCTCAGAGTGGCCCACAAGCAAAACAGAGATGAAATCCTGTCCACATCAGGCAGAGAGCCATTGAAAGTGACTGGACTAAAGGTAAATGTAGGTCAACCACAACAATAGGGCACATACAATACACATAAGAGACATCCCATGAAGTGCCAGGTTCTGGTGAACAAGCAACATAGCGTTACAGGGCACCAGAGAGGCTCTTCAGAAGGCACTATGTCTCAGCATGAGACATAGCTTACTTTCCTAATACATAGAAACAGAGTTAGAAAAATTGAGGAGACAGAAGATTATGTCCCAAAGGAAGGAACAAGACAAAACCACAGCAAGAGACCTAAGTGAAACAGATACAAGTAATATGCCTGATAGAGAATTTAAAGTAATGATCATAAAAATAATTGACTTAAGAAAAGAGTGGAAGACCTCAGTGAGGTCTTCAACAGAGAGAAAACAAACAATCAGAGTTGAAGAACTCAATAACTGACATTAAAAACATATTAGATGGAATAAATAGTAGACTACAGGAATCAGGAGAACAGTTCAGTGACCTGGAGGCCAGGGTAATGGAAAGCAACCAAGCTGAATAGAAGAGAGAGAAAAAAATAATAATGAGAATGAAGAAATGAAGGAACACCATCAAGCTTAATAACATTTACAGTACAGGGATCCTAGCAGGAGAAGAGAGAGAAAAGGGGGCAGAAAATTTATTTGAAGAAATAATAGCTGAAAACTTCTCCAATCTGGGGAAGGAAACAAATCTAGATCCAGGAGCCACAGGGAGCCCTCAACAAATTCAACCCAAGGAGGTCCAGAAAAAGGCACATGGTGGGGCACCTGGGTGACTCAGTTAAGCATCCTGCTCTTGATTTCAACTCAGGTCATGATCTCATAGTTCGTGACTTTGAACCCCTCATCATACTCTATGCTGACAAACATGGAGACTGCTTGGGATTCTGTCTCCCTTTCTCTCTGCTCTTTCCCTCTCGCATGCTCTCTCAAAAATAAACATTTTTTTAAAGGCACATAGTAATTAAAATGGCAAAAAATTGTGATGAAGACAGAATTTTAATATCAGCAAAAGAAAACAGTTATATACAAGGAAAACCCCAAAAGGCTATCAGCTGATTTTTTCAGCAGAAACTCTATAGGCCAGAGGGGAGTGGTATGATATATTCAAAGTGCTAAAAAAAAGAAGAAGAAGAAAACCTTCAGCCAAATACACTGTCCAGCAAGGCTATCATTCAGAATAGGAGAGGTGTGAGTTTCTGAGACAAACAAAAATTAAAAGAATTCATGACCACTAAACCAGCCTTGCAAGAAATGTAAAAAGGGACTCTTTGAGTAGAAAGGAAAGACCATAAGCAGGAGTAAAAGCAGGAAGCACAAAAGCAGTAAAATTAAAAATCAGCCAAGGAATTCACAAAATAAAAGGATGTAAATACCATGTACCTAAAATGTAGGGGAGAGAGGAGTAAAAGTTTTGTGCTTTTAAGGTGGGTTCAAACTTAAGCAACCATCAACTTAATATAAACTGCTATATGCATAAGATGTTATATACAAACTGAACAGTAACCACATATCAAAAACCAGTAATATATATGCAAAAAAATAAAGAGAAGAAATCCAAGTATATCACTAAAGAAAGGCAACAAACCATAAGAGAAGAAACCAAAACAAAGGAACAGGGAAGAACTACAAAAACAATAATAAAACAAGTAACAAAATGGCAATAAGTACATACCTATCAATAATTACTGTGAATGTCAATGGACTAAACACTCCAATCAAAAGACAGAGATAATGGAATGGATAAAAAACAAACGCTATTTACATGCTGCCTACAAGGACTTATTTCAGACTTAAAGATACATGCAGACTGAAAGTAAAGGAATGGAAAGGCATTTATCATGGAAATGGAACTGAAAAGAAAGCTGGGATAGCAATATTTATAGGAGACAGAATAAACTTGAAAACAAATTCTGTAACCAAAGACAAAGAATGACCTTACATAATCATAAAGGGACAAGAATTGTAACAATTATAAATATTGATGCACATAAGAGTACCGAAATACATAAAGCAGCTAATTACAAACATAAAGGAAGTAATCAACAGTAATATAGTAAGAGGAGGGCACATTAAAACCCCATTTACACCAATCAGTAGATCATCCAAACAGAAAATCAACAAAGAAACAGTGGCTTTGAATGACACATTGGATGAGACAGGTCTAACACGCATTCAGAACATTCCATCCTAAAACAGCAGAATACACATTTTTTCAAGTGCACAGGGAGAATTCTACAGAACAGATCACATGTTAGGCCACAAAGCAAGTCTCAACAAATTCAAAAATACTTTAGTCATACTATGCATCTTTTCCAACCAGGACACTATAAAACTAGAAATGAACCACAAGAAAAAATTGAAGGGAACACAAATACATAAAGTTTAAATAACATGTTACTAAACAGTGAATGAGACAAGCAGAAATCAAGGAAAAAATCAAAGACACATTGGAGGGATACCTGGCTGGCTCAGCTGGTAAAGCATGCAACTCTAGATCTTGGTGTCGTGAGTTCAAGACCCAGATTGGGTGTACAGCTTATTAAAAAAAAGAAAGAAAGAAATACATAGAAACAAATGAAAATGATAACACAATGTTCCAAAATCTTTGGGATTCAGCAAATGGTCTTCTAAGAGGAAAGTTTATAGTAATAGAGGCCTACCTCATGAAGTAGGAGAAATCTAAAACAACCTAAGCTTAGACTCCACAGGGGCTAGAAAAAGAAGAATAAAACTCAAAAACAGTACAAGGGGTAAAATACAAAAAGACAAAACAAACAAAAAACAAAAACAGTACAAGAAAATAATAAAGATTAAAACAGAAATAAATACAAATATTCTCAAAGGTTTCTAATAAATAGAAGGGAACATTCCCAAACGTGTTTTTACAAGGCCAGCATTACCTAAATACCAAAACCACACAAGCACACTAAAGAAAATTACAGGCCAATATCCCTGATGAATATAAAAGCAAAAATCCTGGGGCACCTGGGTGGCTCAGTTGGTTAAGTGTCTGACTTTGGCTCAGGTCATGATCTCACGGTCCGTGAGTTCGAGCCCCACGTCGGGCTCTGTGCTGACAGCTCAGAGCCTGGAGCCTGCTTCCGATTCTGAGTCTCCCTCTCTCTCTCTGACCCTCCCCCGTTCATGCTCTGTCTCTCTCTGTCTCAAAAATAAATAAACATTAAAAACAAATTAAAAAAAAAAAGCAAAAATCCTCAAGAAAATAGTAGCACACTCAATTCAACAATACATTAAAAGTTTCATATATTGTGTTCAGGTAGGATTTATTCCAGCAATGCAAGGATGGTTCAACACGTGCAAATTAATTAATGTTATACATCACATTAACAAAATGAAGGATACAAAAACTCAAACAATAATCTGATGCAGAAAAAGCATTTCACAAAA